>NW_028317818.1:5439166-5770000 GCF_062004578.1 Staurois parvus
CGATTTACTGGTCGGCATATAAATTGATTTAGTTCACAATAAATTGATACAGTTCTGTGAAAAACAGCTAGAAAAAATCAAGGAGAGTTGTTAAATTTGCTGTTCCTACCTGAATTCTGGGTTGGGCATTCTTGGAATGGTAGTAATAGGTGCTTCTGAATCTGTGGGCTTCAAATCAGGATTTGCAAGCACATCTGGAAGGACACTCTAGGCTCTACAGGCCCATACAGGCTCACTAAAAGTTAGTGCGGCACTTGTACTTGGACCCTGCTGTAAATGAGACAGGTCATGCGTTCCTAGCACTTAAGCTACCTCGGGTCAGGTATGCCTGGCTTTAGCAGGGACCTCTTCTCCATCATCTGAGCTCCCTGTTGGGGTGCTTTATACATGTTTGTATTCTGAGCCTGATTCAGACAGAAGGGCATGAAGGGCATCCACCTTTGCTCTCATCCATCATATTCAGAATCCTGTATGCTTTTTCACTAATGTAACTTTATTTGGACAGTTTGGGCACTAAATTTACAAGCACCTAGTTTGACTCACAGGAAAAATAGCTCCTAGCTGTCAGAGACTGCTTGAACCACTACAAATAAAATGTACCTGCTAGTGTTAGCAGAGATCAGGCCTGATTTTGCTAATGCTGTGGTTTTGTGCACAATTTATCACAGGTGATCTACTGACACTGCACTTGTTGGGGCTGATTCTGCTCTGCATTTTTGGGGACACTATACTAAGGGGGATACTAGTATAGTTCTGTTCATGACAATATATTGATCCGTACAGACACTATACTAGTAAGGGCGGTGATCAGTGACCTATAGCGTGAGCAAGACGCTATCTGATGTCGCAAGTAACAGTAATACAGTGATCAGTGAAACATACTGTACACTGACTCTTTACTAATGGCACTGACTGGGTGACAGGGTTGATAAAAGGTTAGTGACAGCAATCAGGGGGTTAAATCTGCCTATATAAGGTATGTGGGTGCAAAGTGTGCTGCTTAAATGTGAGGTGTGTGTGTGTGGTGTTTTTTTCTCTTCCTGGATGAAAAGGGTCCAGGAAGAGAAGGAACAGTTAGATTGACTGCCTGGGTTTAAAATACAGGCACAGGCCAATCTGTCATTTGCTGCAGGTGGTCAGTAGGGTCTCGGGCAAAAATCATTGGCAGGGATCCGCTGAGAAACTGGTCCTGCAGCCAATGATAGCTCGGGCTCCTGGAAGAAAGCTGAAACATACAGGTATGTTACGATGCCTGTATGAGCTGACCTGCCAGAGTAAATGTACTGTAAGCAGCAAGAGGTTAAAGAGAATCTCCATGTTAAAAAAGCATGTGAGGTCCCCCTTAAAGTCCATGCCAGGCACTCAATCCACACATGCCGTTTGGCTGAGCAGATTTGGGTGGAACAAGCAAGGGTTTCCATCCTGTACCAGAATACATGCTCTCAGCATGGGGGATATTGATGAGGACAAGGGTCATGCCCATTGTGGAGCCATAAAAAAGCAAGGGAAGATTGTTTAGTAGTGACTCCCAGTGATGTTAAACTTGCTGTGGTACCTACATTGTGCCCATCACAATTTACCACTGTGTGTTTAGATTGTTTGTCTCTTTAAATTTGAATGACTTGTTCTTCCCTGTGTGACAATTAACCAAAAATTGACAAAATCATGATAATTGTTTTAAATTTTACAGCTGTTCTGTTTCAAACCTTATACCCATCAGCTTTACCAGTGCATTTATTTCTATGTTTGTGGGTTCATGTGATCCTTCTGGTCCAGTACTATGTTGGTGGAAAAAAGTGAGTTATTGTCTTAGGAATTATCAATCTGGGAATCTATGACAGTCATTCCTCTGCCTGTTTAAATTCATCAAATTAAATGTAGTGGGCTTACACCCATCCAGGTTCAAAAAACATTCTGACATTGTAAATAATCTTTACCTTCTTAGTAAAAATTTTTAGTTGTAGTCTTTAAGTTCTTTTTTAAAGCTAGGTAGAGTTAAAAAAAAAAAAAGCTATTTGATTTTTAATAGTATCATCTATTTTAGTATGGAGCTTTTGAGAGCAAATATTGAGATTCTCTTTTTATCCATGTTTGAATTCCTTAGTGCAATTTCAAATGTTTTAAAATTTACAAATGGATTAGCATGCTCTTCCTATTTATCAAAATACTTCATATGCCAATTTCTTCTCAATTATTTGAAACTCTAAAGAAATAGGTAGAAATCTTTGTGTGGTCAATTGATAATTGTCCTCAGTTGTTTACATAACATTTTCCCTTGATAAACCTAAATAGTCTACGTTATTATACTATTACCATTCAACCACATGTTTAAAGGGGAATTTTACTGGTATTAGCACTGATAGGTTTAACAATGTTTATTTCTCTTTGGCAGTTAGTTATGGTAGAGATTCCGGGACATGATATTGAATAATTATGTATGCGAAGAGACATCTATAATCAGCAGTAGTTGGTGAGATTTTGAGTATTTATGTGCTTTGGAGTTACTAATCTAAGATGAGCTATTCTTGATATGTTTTTCTGTGAGTGATTTTTTAATAAATATCGGTTAATTTTAAGTTACACAGAGAGCACAATCTTTTTTTTATTTTTGAGCTCATTCATTGAGATTTCATTTGTGTTGAGTTCTCTGGGGTGTGTGTTTGATCTTCCATTAGAGCCCATCCCAGTTGTTTTAGCCTCCCTGGAGGTATTCCCGAGTGTAGCTCGGGGTAAAGTTTCAGTACCACAAGCGGTAACCCCGAGCTACACTCGGGCTTACCATGGAGCGTTGCTCCGGCATCTGTTCTTCACTTACCTTGTCCTGCGCTCCCGCGATGTCCCTCCTGCGGTGTCCCCGGCAATGTAATCCGGCGGATGCCGGCATCTGTCATCTAGGTTCCGTCCCCTGCAAGCGTCATGACGTATGTGGGACGGAACGGCGGGAAATTTGAAAATGACCAAAAGTGACATTCACTAAATACACTAAAATCACATAGTAAAACATTACTGTATCAAACCATTTCACATACATTTTGTCCCTAGTGCTTTGTCCTGTGCCCTGCCTGCATTTTTACTGTTCTTTCTGCCTGGAAACTGAGAAATGTCCATGGCGTCCAAAAAGCGTCCCTTTAGGTCAAAAGCGGTTTTAGACCAGCTAGAGAACAGCGATAGTAAATTAGAACCACTTGCAGAATTGAGTGATAATGATTTGTGGGGAGATTCGTCATCGGACACTGAAAACGATTTTGCGCCTTTGCTCAGTGATGTGCAAACTTGGCGCTATATTTCAAATTTCAGTGTTTTTGGTTTGATTATATTATTGAATCAAATTTATTATTATTATATTATTATTTTTTATGATTATTTATTAAATTATAATTTATGATTTTGTGTTTCAAATTTTATCATACCCGGGATGTTTACTAGACTCTTGTTCGGACAGATTTCCATGCAAAAAAATGTACCGCTTTGAGCACAGAAATATGGACATAATCAGACCGCTAGGGAGGTTAAAGGGATCCTCCTTGGGAGGAGCATGGGTGGCATCATTAGAGATGGGCATGATGGAAAAATTTGTTTTGTTTTGTTTTGGATTACTTTCTTAAGTTAATAATTTCATTTTTGATATTTTGTTATGTTAGAATGATTCATTTTTGGAATTTTTTTCATACTATATATTCGGATTCGTTTCATATATTCATTAATTTGAAACTGATTCAAAATTTGAATTCAAAATTCAAATGTCAAAATTTTTAATTTTGGAAGACAGCTATACTCATTCTGGTCTATTCTTTTCTACTCTATTCTATTCTTTTATTATCTATTCTATTCCATTCAATTTTATTCTATTGTATTCTAGTCTATTCTTCTTTATTATATTCTATTATGTGTTATTTGTATTCTATTGTATTCTATTCTGCTTTATCCTATTCTATTCTATTCTATGCTAGTGTATTCTATTCTAGTCACTTTTATTCTATTCTTTAATTTTCTATTCTAGAAAACTTACTAGAAAACTGCTGTAGTTATGGCAATATGTTTTCATTTCAAATTCAAATTTATTTTAAAATTAGAAATCAAATTCATTTTCAAATTCAAATACATTTTTCAATTCAAATTCAGATAAATAGTTTTGTTATAATTTATTTTGATTTGTTGAAATTCGTTACATTTGTAATTCAGAAATTCGGATAGATCCAAAACAATAATTAAAATTTTGTCTGAATTTTGATCTGTAATAAAAAAAATTGCACATGTCTAGTTGTGCCTCTGTAATAGGTGTGGCCTGTTTACTTCTTCTATCTGCATATGTCTAAATAGTTTTTTTTTCTGTAGAGCTATAAGTTACTGCTTTGGCTCACATCTCTGGATCCAGCTCAGACACTGGTGAGTAATTAGTGGGTCTGGGGGGAAGCACAGATTTTTTTCTACCTTACTGCAGAAAATGCATGAAGGCCCTAAACCTTCTGCTTTTGGAAAAGCTTTAACAAGAACAATGGTGACAGTTGAGTTAGAATAAGATAGAACAGCAGTGGGTTAGGGGGGCTAGTCTCAGCATGGCTTCATATCTGTGTGTAAAGTCTTTAGAGTTGTCATCTTCTTTCTTTACAATGGTAAAGACCTGGACCTTCAGGCAATATTCCAAGAAAGGAAGGTAAAGTGACAGTGGCTGTTAACCTTCCCCAGGGGCGGACTGACCATTTGGAAACTCGGGCACTGCCCGAGGGCCCGGGGTCAGTAGGGGGCCCCATGAGATGCCCCTGGTACCTTTTTCATAGGCTTTTTTGATTTTGGGCAAGGACACAGGGGCCCCATGATCCCCTTTTGCCCAGGGGCCCCATGAGTTGTCAGTCCGCCCCGACCTACCCCCTAACACTATCACGAGGGTACCCTCTACTAATTTGAGGTTATAGATACCGATGTCTACATGCTGTATTTTTTTTTTTCAGATTTAGTTTTTAACAAAATACTCACTAGGGTCATACCCTATCATTAATTCTGTTGAGTTACTATCACCTAATCATTGTGCTTACAGCATTAGATAGATTTCATGCTAGTGTAAAAAATTGTGTGTATTGCTAGTAAATGCTTAAAGGGAAAATTAATTAGCAAATAAAAAAATAATATAGTGTTTACAATTGCGAATCAAGTCACATTGTGATTGAATATTAAAAAATTACCTTTCCTTTTCAGTCTGCAGTGCTGTCATTTTCTGTAAAATGCAATATGGCTACCCCGGAGGCATTCTGTATACAGATGGTGTATAGAACACCCCCCTGAAAATGTCATTTCCGGCTTGTGTCTGCACTTAGTCTGCACTAAAATACAAGTCAGATTTTTAGCATCCCCTGCAACAAAAATGTCATTTTTGGTGAAATAGGCCCTATGGGAAATTACATCTAAAGGGATGCAGACCCTGCAATGTTCTTCATTAGTGCCCTGCAGGTGCAGCAGCTGATTGATAACTATAAAACTACTCCCATACAGATTCACTCTGCACATAGACACAGACAAACAAACAAACATCTATTTCTTTAGAGTAAGACAAGGTAGGAATCTGCAAATCCTTACAATGTACATAGATCACCCAGAGGGGAATTTTGTTTCTCAACAAAAGTGCAGTTACTTTTTAAAGTGGTTGTAAATCTCAGATATGAAATATGAAAAAAAGCATATCCCTCTATAGTGTGTACTTGTGTCAGTTAGGAGCACTAAGTGTCATTTCTGTCTGCTGCTTTGTTCCTCTTTTATCAGCATGAATTACTTCTGATGAGTTTTCTTGACACCAAGAGAAAAAAGGCGACAGGGGAGGGACCTCCAGCCAAGTGACAGCCTCAGCTTTGTTCCTGTGAGCTGTAGGGAGGGGGTTGTGTTTCTTCCCTCCAATCAGCTCTCAGAGCTCTCCTCAATGAGCTCTGCGCAGTGTAACTTCAAATCTCTGCCTCCTTTTTTCTGAACTCTCAGACAAACTTTATAAAATGTGGACTTTGAATTGATTAAAAGAAGAAAAGACTGAAAATAGACAGCTACAACTTTTGTAGGATTTTTATTTTATCTCTGTGTATCACCTGAGGCCAGTTACTTCACTTTGTTTATGTAAGGGTTTACAACCATTTTAAGCCCTGGGATTTGAATAAAAAATGTTTTTAGCTTGGGTTTGTACTCATTTCTGGCAATATGAAAGGCCATGCAGAGCCACACAAATTCATCGAAAGAGGATGGTCTTCAAAGACGGAATATGCTATTGAGGCCCCTGATCCACAGGGGCACGTTTTGCAAGACAAGTCCCATTGTTGTGATTGTTGGAACCTTATATATTTTGTTAGCATAGGGTGTGTGTGGGAGTGGGAGAGTGTGTGTATGTGTGTGTGTGTGTATGTATGTGTATGTGTTGGACTTAATACCACATAGTTGTGTCATCTCTTCAAATGCAGAGACGTGTAAAACTCCTCCCTTGCAATGTGTCTGTGTTTACACTCAAGGGAGCGTTTGTGGTTTAGTGTGAGGGCTCTTCTGAGCTTTTCTGCAACTACACTGGCAGACAACAGTACCCAATGAAAGGTCCTTTGGAAGCCTCACATCCATTGCAGACCTCTGGACTTTGCATTTGGCTGATTAATGTCACCAGTCTCTGGGCCCTAGAAAGACTATGTCTATTAGTGTTGATGAGCCTACTGAAGTAGGGGCTTAGCTAAATTTATGCGTGTGACCCAATTCCCTTTTCAAGACCAAACATCTCACTAGTATACGGCTGTTACACCACCACCACAAAGAAAGACTGTTACATGCCATGTCAGCTATGACATTTGTGGAGGTCCTAAGGTGATGTGAAAAATCTCTATACACTTGCCCTTCAGAGGATTTAACCCTCCTTCCTGACCAGGCCATTTTTTGCGATACGGCACTGCATTGTTTTAACTGACAATTGCGCGGTCATGCAATGCTGCACCCAAATTAAATGTATCTCCTTTTTTTCCCACAAATGGAGCTTTCTTTCAGTGGTATTTTATCGCCTCTGTGGTTTTTATTTTTTGCGCTATAACCAAAAAAAGACCGACAATTTTGGAAAAAAAAATATATATTTTTGTCTTTGCTAGAAAAAAATCCCAATACGTGTAAATTAATTGGTTTACGTGAAAGTTATAGTGTCTACAAATGGCAGTATAGATACTGGATTTTTATTTTTTTTATACTAGTAATGGCGGTAATCAGTGACTTATAGCGGGACTGCAGCAGGCATTCTGACACTGGGTGGGAACTGACTAATTGCCACTGACATCCCCAGTGACACTAATACAGTGATCAGTGCTAATAAAAAACACTGACACTGTACTAATGACACTGGGCAGGAAGGGGTTAACATCTGGGGTGATCAAAGGGTTAACTGTGTGCTGTTTTACTATGTGTGCTGTGTGTGTTTTACTATGTAAGCATTCTGCTTTGTATTGCTTTGCTATACAGAGCAATCAAAGCAGCATGCTGGTGTTGACATGGGAAAGATCTGTATTGTTTACATACAGACCTCTTCCCTCTCAGTGTTCCTCAACGATCTCCAGGTGCTAGTGAGGAATCTCCGGCCGGGACCCGGTGATTGACAGCTGTAACCACCAATGGCGTATATATACGTGATTTTGCACAGCCCTGCCACCCTGTAGCAGTAATTCTGCTATAGGGCAGTCGGGAAGCGGTTAATGAACTCTCAAAGTGTATCTATGCATGGCAGGGACTGAGTAGTTTGCTGTAGTGTAGGATGCATGTTTTTCAACAACTACAATACTGTATATAATTCTTTATATATCCCTTCTGGGTCTTGTCATCTAGCTTAGTTACACAAACAGAAATAGGACTTTGCTATCTGAGCTATGGAGAGGGCTAACAACGATTTGCCTGTACTGCATGACTGTTTAACACCCAGTTACTTCTATCAAGTCATGTTTCACTTGTTTAGCCTTTTTTTTTCTTTTCACATAGATTCATATGAGGATGCCAGGGTTGCTCTGGGTGAAGCCCAGCCCCTTCAGGATGTTGAGGCCAGGTTTCCTCATGGTCAGTGTCTCCAATGTATTTATTTGCACATGTAGCTTATTCACCTCCCCATACTTGTCTAGATTTGTTCGTCTCATCCTGGGGTTGTTCACATGTCACCAAAAGAGATGCGCAGTTAATAATTTTGTTTCATCATATTCATTATATTAGAATGATTTGTTTTTGTAATTTGTTCCATGTATTTGTTATTCTCAAATTGTTTTGAAATTCAAATTTTGGAAGATGGCTATATTAGTTCTATTCTATTTTTTCTCTTCTCTTCTATTCTTTTATATTATATTAGTTTAGTTTTTATGCTGTTTTATTCTATTCCTTAATTTTCTAATGTATTCTATTCTATTATTTTCTATTCTATTCTATAAAGCAGCCTAAGTAAGAATTATCATCTTATTTCAATTATATACATTACTGTATTTATTGCAATATGTTTCCATTTCAAAGTTGAATTCATTTTTAAATTAATTTTCGTTATAATTTATTTTGGACTTGTTGAAATTCATTACTATTGTGATTCAGAAATTCAGATAGTTCCAAATCTATGAATATCGAAAATTTCATTGAATTTCAATTTGCAATTAAATGAATCACACATGTCTAGACATCATAAAATTTTTTTAAAACAATCATAAAAGAAATCATAAAAGAAATTGTACATTCTGTATATAACTGCATTCTATTTTGTATGCTTTGCCTATGTATTACACACTGTGCTCATTGTGCATGTGGCACTAATAATGTTTTCATTACATGTTTGCATTCTTTTGAATTCTGTTTAGAAATCAGCCTATGTAATGCCCTTTAGTACCATAACTGTACAATTGTAATTTTAATGTGATACCTACATAAGCATGTCTATAAAAGACATTCAATTGCACCGAATAAACAGCACAGTTATTTGGAAAGATGATGCGTGTATCTTTTAGTGTCTGTTCTCTACGGCAGTAGTTATTATTAATTTGACACCACTAATCAGTATGAGAATAGGGGTTGCCTATTTATAAAATTTCCAGAACAAATGGCAAGCTTTTGCTCAGAAGGGATTGTGTTGCGTACATGACTGTGGAACCCAAGATGATGAGGGCGGCCTCTTGTGCAATTCCTGTCCAAGCACCCCTGGTAGTGGACACAGGGACTGCTAGGGCAGTGGAAGGGCACTGGTGCCAGAAAGCTGTTGTAGTGGACTGAAGCTTAGTAGCACAGCATTCCTTCTAGTGGTACTATGGAGGTTGGTCACAAGCCTTGTTCAGCAGCCAGGCAGACCGGTGCATGGTCAGGATCAAGTTCAAGGTCAGAAACAAGCAGAACTGGTAATGTGCTGGCAGTGAGGTACCAATTCAGGAGTCAGAGATGTAGTCAGGAATCTAAGCTGAGGTCGATAAAACAAGCAAGCAGCAGACATAACAGGTAGAGGTGATTCAAGAGAGATGTCAGACAAAGCCGGGTCAGGAACAAGGTTAGCAGACTTTCAAGAACCATGAATTAGAGCTGAAGACAATCTAGCACTGAAGCCAGGCAGACGCTCAGTTTAAATAGGCTGCACAATCTGTGAATGCATGTGCACGCCTATGTGTATGTACACGTGCTCGCACATACAGTTGTGTTCAAAATAATAGCAGTCAGACATCACTAACCTGATCAATCACTGTTTTTGGTATAAATGATATTTCTACATGGCAAATAATTTACTAGCAGGAGTAGTAGAGTAATAGAAATCCAACAGACCCAACAGTCATGACATGTATATTATAATTTTTGTTTTATTTTACAAATATATAATATATTTATTTTTTTTTTGTCACGAGTGTTTTTGCATGATATCACAAATTATTATATTATTTGAAAGATATGGCACTATATTCAGTTTCAATTTTTTTGAGATATCTTGAATTGAAGTGGTGAATTGGATACTTATCACATTTGGAAGATTGAATAGTGGGGACATTTATTGGACTTTGCATTGTGGACATTTCTTTGGATTTATTTTGGAAATTTGGGGTAGGATTTGAGTTTTGGGGAAGGATTGCAGAAAAGGCTGCTGATTCTGTGTAATTGAATCACTAATTGAAAGGGGCATGTTCAAAATAATAGCAGTGTGGAGTTCTATTAGTGAGGTCATTCATTCTTTGAAAAACAGGTGGCAATTATTGCTATTATTTAAGGAAGAAAAGCAGCAAATGTTGTACATGCTGGTTACAGTGCATTTCTCTCTGAAATTATGAGGAAAATGGGTCGTTCCAGACATTGTTCAGAAGAACAGCGTACCTTGATTAAAAAGTTGATTGGAGAGGGGAAAACATATAAAGAAGTGCAGAAAATGATAGGCTGCTCAGCTACAATAATTGCAAATGCTTTAAAATGGCAACCAAAACCTGAAAGATGTGGAAGAAAGCGAAAAACTACCATTAGAATGGATAGAAGAATAGCCAAAATGGCAAGGACTCAGCCAACAATCAGCTCCAGGAAGATCAAAGAAGGTCTAAAGTTACCTGTGAGTACTGTTACAATTAGAAGATGCCTATGTGAAGCCAAGCTATCTGCAAGAAGCCCCCACAAAGTCCCACTGTTGAAAAAAAGACATGTGCTGAAGAGGTTACAATTTGCCAAAGAGCACATTGACTGGCCTAAAGAGAAATGGTGCAACATTTTGTGGACTGATGAAAGTAAGATTGTTCTTTTTGGGTCTAGTGGCCGAAGACAGTTTGTCAGACGACCCCCAAACACTGAATTCAAGCCACAGTACACTGTGAAGACAATGAAGCATTGTTGCGCAAGCATCATGATATGGGGATGTTTCTCATACTACGGTGTTAGGCCTATTTATCGCATACCAGGGATCAGTTTGAATACATCAGAATACTTGAAGAGGTCATGCTGCCTTATGCTGAAGAGGAAATGCCCTTGAAATGGATGTTCCAACAAGACAACAACCCCAAACACACCAGTAAACGTGCAATATCTTGGTTCCAGACCAACAAGATTGAGGTTATGGAGTGGCCAGCCCAATCCCCGGATCTTAATCCAATAGAAAACTTGTGGGGTGACATCAAAAATGCAGTTTCTGAGGCAAAACCAAGAAATAGAGAAGAACTGTGGAATGTAGTCCAATCATCCTGGGCTGGGATACCTGTTCATAGGTGCCACAAGTTGGTTGACTCCATGCAACACAGATGTACAGCAGTTCTCAGAAACAGTGCTTATACAACTAAATATTAATTAAGTGATTCAAAGGAAAGTAAAATCTTCAAACATTTTTCAGTTTATATAGTGAATGTTTGAGTTTGTAAAGAAGAATACAAACACTGCTATTTTTTTGAACAGTCTAATATTCACTTTTCTTCAATTTTTTTAGAGGAACAACACAAATTTGATATATTTTTCTTCATGTTTTGATTTGGAATAGAATGTGTAGTGTTCCCAATGCATTGGTGTGTATGGAAATAAAAGCTATTAGAAGGATTTTGAGCTTTATTCACCTTTTTCAACACACTACTATTATTTTGAACACAACTGTATGCACCAATGCTCGCCCATGTGCACATTCTAGTCCTTTCTCATCTTGTTATGCTTCCATGTGCACGATTCTGCACATGCGCATATGAATGAGCACCTGCTGAACAGAAATGAGCATCTGCTGTACAAGATTCCTGACAGATTTACACGTGTCCTTGAGAATCCAGAACAAGGAGCTTGAAATGATCTGGGAGTTTACTGTATGATAATCAGCTGGCTGAGGAAAGCCCTGTTAACTAGTTGCCGACCGCAGATAGCTGAATGACGGCTGCACTGCGGCCGGCCAGTTCTGGGTGGACGTCATATGACGTCAGGGGGAGCGCACCCGGCGATCTCCGTGATCGCTGTGTCCTACGGACACAGCTGATCATGTGATGTGGTAAAAGGCCAATCACAGCGGCCTTTTACCACGTGATCAGCGGTGTCCAATGACACGCTGATCACAGGGAAATGCAAGTGCCGGTTCTCGGCTGCACTTTCCTCACGCTGTCAGATTGTGAGGAAAGTACTGCCAAGAACCGGCAGTTGTCAGAGCGAGGATCAGCACCGATCATCAGGGCACTGATGATCAGTGCCCTGATGATCGGTGCCCAGCAGTGCCACCCGCAAGTTCCGCCCACCTGTGCCCAGCAGTGCGCCCACTAGCTCCGCCCACCTGTGCCCAGCAGATCACCCACCTGTGCCCAGCAGTGCACCCACCTGTGCCACTCTGCAGTGTCACACACCTGTGCTCAGAAGTGCCACCTACCTGTGCCCAGCAGTGCCATCCACTTGTGCCCACCCACCTGTGCCCACCAGTGCCACCCACCTGTGCCCACCCACCAGTGCTGCCCACCAGTGCCACCCACCAGTGCAGCCCAGCAGTGCTGCCAGTCAGTGCCACCAGTCAGTGCCCAGTGGTTGTGCCAGTCAGTGCCACCAGTCAGTGCCCAGCAGTGATGCCAGTCAGTGCCGTCTATCAGTAGCCATCATCAGTGTCACCTATCAGTGCCGCCTATCAGTGCTGCATATTAGTGCCGCCTATCCGTGACACCTCATTAGTGCTGTCTATCAGTGCCGCCTATCCGTGCCACCTCATTAGTGCTGCCTATCAGTGCCCTTTAGTGCTGCCTATCAGTGCCCATCAGTGCCGCCTATCAGTGCCCATAAGTGCTGCCTCATCAACGCACATCAGTGAAGGATAAAAATTACCTGTTTGAAAAATTTTATAATAGAAACAAAGAAACTTTTTTTTTTTTCAAATTTTTTTGCACTTTTTTTATTTATAGCGCAAAAAGTAAAGCGCCCAGTGGCGATTAAATACCACCAAAAGAAAGCTCTATTTGTGAGAAAAAAAATTCAAAAATTTCATATGGGTACAATGTTGCATGACCGCGCAATTGTCAATCAAAGTGCGGCAGCTCTGAAAGCTGAAAATTGGCCTGGTAAATAAGGGGGTATAAGTGCCTGGTAGGCAAGTGGTTAAGGTAAGCTTACATTTGAGTTATCAGACTTCCGTGATCGGTAAGGCATTTTCAGAACAAAGGGTACCTATTTTACTTCCCTTAATCAAACTGTATTGATTGATGGTTATATGTTATGTTGTCACTGTCTACTGTCCATCTTATAGATAAGAATAGTGCTGTTAACAGGTTATATGCAGCACACATCTACTGTAATAGTAGTTTAGAGGCAAGAGGGTATAGGCTCATGTAGAGAAGAGAGAAGACTGTCCAGCCATTATGGGCATTAAGTAATGTAATGTAATTAAGGAATGTAGGGCAAGATACTCTCAAAAATGCCCAACGCAAGAGGAGCACTAGAGAATATATGAACCCAAGGTGCGGTTCCACCTATACTAAACCCTTAGATAAATGGTTAAACTGGACAGGGATCCACAATGGTTAACAGGGTTACCAAGTCCACAGGCACTAAAGATCATTTGTGTTTTTTAGAAAGGGTAAGGGACTCCTTTTCCAGCAGCAGTTTGCATTTTTGGTTCAATACACTTCAATGGAACTACATATACAACGCAAGTGCTGCATTTTGAGTGTGTTTTTTACACGTTTTGTATTTTTTTACATGCTTGACTACTAACAGACTTCCCATGCTGCCCAGCAAACCAGGAAGCCAGATCCAAGACAGCAAGCCAACATGATAAAGACAGAGGTGCTGATACAGCTGGTGAGGCCCTGAACTTAATTATACATTCCTGCTGACCCAGAACATAAGAACAAGTCAGAGCAGCATCAGGGATGGGTGGAAATTGCAAAAGAAGTCTATTCAAAATGGGATTCCTTCAACAAGAAACAAACAAACAAAAAAGAATACTATCTGCATTATCTGTATTTGGTTTCAGCTTTTCAGCACACGTTTGTTGTACCTTTCTTTTTCCTTTTCTTTTTTTAGATTAAAAAAAAACCTACACAACTCCAAATTATACTGATTTTTTTATTATCATAATTTCACCCAAAACAAAAAAAAAGAAATTTAACAGAAGAACCAAGTTTACAATACATAAACAGGAAGGGCAAAGTCGAGGCCCAATCTATTCACCTGCCAGTGCCCTCCAAAGATACATGGAACCTACACCACAGTTTGCATAGCCCCAGCCCCAGTATGATACGTCCCAGGAGGAATGGGTCTGTCAGGTCCTGTAAAGTCCTTTCTACAATTTTATATAAATCATTTAAAATTGCAATGCTATTTTGTATTTGTTAATAAAAAAAAAGAGTTGAAAAAAAACTTCTATTACAGAAAAGATTATTCTACAGTTCTGCACTTTTATTATTATTAGAGATGAGCGAATCGAAGTAGGCAAAGTGGAATTCGAGTCGAATATTGGAAAATTTTCGATTCGCGCCGAATCCGAAAAATAGCCTACTTCGGACGCGCGAATCGAAATTTTTCCTAAAATGGCGGCGGACATGTGCGGCGACGGAGCGGGGATGTCTGGGAAGGCGCGCAGACAAGGCGCGCTGACCCATAATGCATTCCTTAATGACATGTGATCACAATAGCCAATCAGCAGCCAGCCAGCCAGCACTGTGTAATGGTCGAGCTATAAATAGCGGCCATTTTAGAATTCTTCATTTGCCTCCAGTCATTCAAGAGAGGCAGACCGCTCTGTATTAGGGACAGAGTTAGGGCCACAGAAACGTTACTTGGGGACAGAGAAACGTTACTTAGGGACAGAGAAGCATTACTCAGGGACACAGAATTGTTAATGAGGGCCACAGAATCGTTACTTAGGGCCAAAGAAACGCTAGTTAGGGCCACAGAATTGTTACTCAGGGACAGACAGAATTGTTACTCAGGGACAGACAGAATTGTTACTGAGTGCCAGAGAATTGTTACTTAGGGACACAGAAACGTTAGTTAGGGCCACAGAATTGTTACTCAGGGACAGACACAGAATTGTTACTGAGGGCCACAGAACTGTTACTTAGGGCCACAGAAACGTTAGTTAGGGCCACAGAATTGTTACTCAGGGACAGACACAGAATTGTTACTGAGGGCCACAGAACTGTTACTTAGGGCCACAGAAACGTTACTCAGGGACACAAAATTGTTACTCAGGGACAGACACAGAATTGTTACTCAGGGACAGACACAGAATTGTTACTGAGGGACACAGAATTGTTACTGAGGGCCACAGAACCGTTACTTAGGGCCACAGAAACGTTACTCAGGGACAGACACAGAATTGTTACTCAGGGACAGACACAGAATTTTTACTGAGGGACACAGAATTTTTACTGAGGGACACAGAATTGTTACTGAGGGACACAGAATTGTTACTCAGGGACACAGAATTGTTACTGAGGGCCACAGAACCGTTACTTAGGGCCACAGAATTGTTACTCAGGGACAGACACAGAATTGTTACTCAGGGACACAGAATTGTTACTGAGGGCCACAGAACCGTTACTTAGGGCCACAGAATTGTTACTCAGGGACAGACACAGAATTGTTACTCAGGGACACAGAATTGTTACTGAGGGACACAGAATTGTTACTGAGGGCCACAGAATTGTTACTCAGGGACACAGAATTGTTACTGAGGGACACAGAATTGTTACTGAGGGACACAGAATTGTTACTCAGGGACAGACACAGAATTGTTACTGAGGGCCACAGAACTGTTACTTAGGGCCACAGAACTGTTACTTAGGGCCACAGAAACGTTACTCAGGGACACAGAATTGTTACTCAGGGACACAGAATTGTTACTGAGGGACACAGAATTGTTACTGAGGGACACAGAATTGTTACTGAGGGCCACAGAACTGTTACTTAGGGCCACAGAACTGTTACTTAGGGCCACAGAAACGTTACTCAGGGACACAGAATTGTTACTCAGGGACACAGAATTGTTACTGAGGGACACAGAATTGTTACTGAGGGACACAGAATTGGAGGGACACAGAATTGTTACTGAGGGACACAGAATTGTTACTCAGGGACAGACACAGAATTGTTACTGAGGGCCACAGAACTGTTACTTAGGGCCACAGAACTGTTACTTAGGGCCACAGAAACGTTACTCAGGGACACAGAATTGTTACTCAGGGACACAGAATTGTTACTGAGGGACACAGAATTGTTACTCAGGGACAGACACAGAATTGTTACTGAGGGCCACAGAACTGTTACTTAGGGCCACAGAACTGTTACTTAGGGCCACAGAAATGTTACTCAGGGACACAGAATTGTTACTCAGGGACACAGAGTTGTTACTGAGGGACACAGAATTGTTACTGAGGGACACAGAATTGTTACTCAGGGACAGACACAGAATTGTTACTGAGGGCCACAGAACTGTTACTTAGGGCCACAGAACTGTTACTTAGGGCCACAGAAATGTTACTGAGGGACACAGAATTGTTACTCAGGGACACAGAATCGTTTAATTAAAGAGTATGTCAGACAACATGCAGAGGAGTGGCAGAGGAGGCAAGGTTTTAGGAGCGAGCAGACGTGGCAGCAGAGGAAGGGGTCGAGGCAGCACTATTTGCAGCCAGAGGCTAGTGCTCCCGGTGTCATCCAGTACAGTGAGGAAGAGCTAACAGAGGGCGTCAGGAACGGGGGGAGACATCCGCCTCTTCAACAGCCAGGCGAAGAAGTAGTGGCGAGGAGAGTGGCTCGGTAGCCGGTGTAGAGACAGGTCTGTCTCCTGACCCACACGCAGCCGAGGGGGCTAGTAGTGAGGCGGAGACCCTAATTGATGATGATGAGGCTGATCGCACTTGGCAGCCTCGTCGTCATCAGGCTATTGCTTCCACATCATCAGGAGAAGAGGGTGGCAGCTTGGCAGCGAGCAAAACAGTCGGTGGGTTGTCTCCATCGCCACACTCTGCCATGTGCCACTTTCAGATCTCCTCACACACTGCTGGTGTGTTGAATTTTTTGACATAGGGTGCTGGCAGATTACGGGCCTCCCATAGCTGCTGCCAGGCCCCTAATCTGCCATGGGCCCCTATACCGCCTCCTCATGCTGCTGCCAGGTGCAGAGTCTCTCATGCCATGTGCCACTTTCAGGTCTCCTCACACTGCTGGTGTGTTGAATTTTTTGACATAGGGTGCTGGCAGATTACGGGCCTCCCATAGCTGCTGCCAGGCCCCTAATCTGCCATGGGCCCCTATATACCGCCTCCTCATGCTGCTGCCAGGTCCAGAGTCTGTCATGGGTCCCTGTACGGCCTCCCATTGCTGCTGTCTCCATCGCCACACTCTGCCATGTGCCACTTTCAGGTCTCCTCACACACTGCTGGTGTGTTGAATTTTTTGACATAGGGTGCTGGCAGATTACGGGCCTCCCATAGCTGCTGCCAGGCCCCTAATCTGCCATGGGCCCCTATATACCGCCTCCTCATGCTGCTGCCAGGTCCAGAGTCTCTCATGGGTCCCTGTACGGCCTCCCATTGCTGCTGTCTCCATCGCCACACTCTGCCATGTGCCACTTTCAGGTCTCCTCACACACTGCTGGTGTGTTGAATTTTTTGACATAGGGTGCTGGCAGATTACGGGCCTCCCATAGCTGCTGCCAGGCCCCTAATCTGCCATGGGCCCCTATATACCGCCTCCTCATGCTGCTGCCAAGTCCAGAGTCTGTCATGGGTCCCTGTACCGCCTCCCATTGCTGCTGTCTCCATCGCCACACTCTGCTATGTGCCATTTTCAGGTCTCCTCACACTGCTGGTGTGTTGAATTTTTTGTCATAGGGTGCTGGCAGATTACGGGCCTCACATTGCTGCTGCCAGGCCCGTAATCTGCCATGGGCCCCTGTACCGCCTCTTCATGCTGCTGCCAGATCCAGAGTGTGTCATGGGTCCCTGTACGGCCTCCCATTGCTGCTGCCAGGAGGCAGCAGGGTCGCAGCAGTGTCAGTGGAGGCAAACGGCCACGGTGTAGAGCACCAGCTTCACTGCAGCCTACCACCACGGCCAGTAGTGGTGCCGGTGCGCACGGAGGAAGTAGCAGTCAGCCAGCGAGGAGTAGCGGGGGCAAAGTTTCCTACTCGGCGGTGTGGCAATTTTTCGTCAAGCCGCCCGAGGAAGTAAACGTAGCCGTATGTCGACTATGTGGCCAGAAAGTCAAGCGTGGCCAGGGGGCCCATGTTGGGACTACAGCGTTGCGTCAGCATATACAGCGTCGCCATTCGGTGGCCTGGGAAAACCGTGATAAAGATACGGCTGTTCTGCCTGCCCCAGCCCAGGGTTCCATTTTGTCATAGGGTGCTGGCAGATTACGGGCATCCCATTGCTGCTGCCAGGCCTTAATCTGCCATGGGCCCCTGTACCGCCTCCTCATGCTGCTGCCAGGTCCAGAGTCTGTCATGGTCCCTGTACGGCCTCCCATTGCTGCTGTCTCCATCGCCACACTCTGCCATGTGCCACTTTCAGGTCTCCTCACACACTGCTGGTGTGTTGAATTTTTTGACATAGGGTGCTGGCAGATTACGGGCCTCCCATAGCTGCTGCCAGGCCCCTAATCTGCCATGGGCCCCTATACCGCCTCCTCATGCTGCTGCCAGGTCCACAGTCTCTCATGCCATGTGCCACTTTCAGGTCTCCTCACACTGCTGGTGTGTTGAATTTTTTGACATAGGGTGCTGGCAGATTACGGGCCTCCCATAGCTGCTGCCAGGCCCCTAATCTGCCATAGGCCCCTATATGCCGCCTCCTCATGCTGCTGCCAGGTCCAGAGTCTCTCATGGGTCCCTGTACGGCCTCCCATTGCTGCTGTCTCCATCGCCACACTCTGCCATGTGCCACTTTCAGGTCTCCTCACACTGCTGGTGTGTTGAATTTTTTGACATAGGGTGCTGGCAGATTACGGGCCTCCCATAGCTGCTGCCAGGCCCCTAATCTGCCATGGGCCCCTATACCGCCTCCTCATGCTGCTGCCAGGTCCAGAGTCTCTCATGGGTCCCTGTACGGCCTCCCATTGCTGCTGTCTCCATCGCCACACTCTGCCATGTGCCACTTTCAGGTCTCCTCACACACTGCTGGTGTGTTGAATTTTTTGACATAGGGTGCTGGCAGATTACGGGCCTCCCATAGCTGCTGCCAGGCCCCTAATCTGCCATGGGCCCCTATATACCGCCTTCTCATGCTGCTGCCAAGTCCAGAGTCTGTCATGGGTCCCTGTACGGCCTCCCATTGCTGCTGTCTCCATCGCCACACTCTGCCATGTGCCACTTTCAGGTCTCCTCACACTGCTGGTGTGTTGAATTTTTTGACATAGGGTGCTGGCAGATTACGGGCCTCCCATAGCTGCTGCCAGGCCCCTAATCTGCCATGGGCCCCTATACCGCCTCCTCATGCTGCTGCCAGGTCCAGAGTCTCTCATGGGTCCCTGTACGGCCTCCCATTGCTGCTGTCTCCATCGCCACACTCTGCCATGTGCCACTTTCAGGTCTCCTCACACTGCTGGTGGGTTCCATTTTGTCATAGGGTGCTGACAGATTACGGGCCTCCCATTGCTGCTGCCAGGCCTGTAATCTGCCATGGGCCTCCGTACCGCCTGGTCACGCTGCTGCTGGGTCCACAGTGTGACATGGGTCCCTGTACCGCCTCCCATTGCTCCCACTCTGCCATGTGCCACTTTGAGGTCTCCTCACACTCCTGCTGGTTTCCATTTTGTCATAGGTTGCTGTATGGCCTCCCATTGCTGCTGCCTCCACCGCCACACTGTGGCTACAAACACTGGTTTTGGCCCCGTGACTGGCCAAATGAGTGAAGTGTGCGGTGGTTCTAAGATCGACGGCACTCATCTGCATGTCATACTGACTGACAGTATTATTTCTCTTCCCCAGCAGACTCCAAGGGCATTTAAATTAAAGGTACAGTGTTCTGCACTAATATTAAGTCTCTCTGAAGCCTAGAAACACCCTTTTTTAAGTTAAATTCACAGCGAATATATTCGACTCGAATCGAATATTGTCCACGAATTCGCCGAATCAGTCGTATCGAATTTTTGAATACTTCGCTCATCTCCAATTATTATTATTATTATACAGTATTTATAAAGCGCCAATAGTTCACTCAGCGCTGTACATTACAATGGGAGACAATACATGAGACAGTACAGTAACAATACAATGCGATACACGAGGGGTTCAAGGGCCCTGCTCCTTGGAGCTTACAATCTAGGAGGGGGGGATAGTGGTACAGGAGGAAAAGCTGTGGGGGATGGAGTGGTAGGAAGAGTGGAGGAGATCGGTAATTAGCAGGGGACGGGGTAGGCTTCCCTGAAGAGATGGGTTTTCAGGGTGCGCCTAAGGGAGAGGAGAGTAGGTGATATAAGTGTATAACATCTATAAACATTATATAGGAAAAGCAAACCTGTCATAACATGAACTATCCATTACTTATCTTTCAGAAATGTAAAGTTCAAATATTTTAGTAACCCCCTTTATCTCAGTATATACATCCAGAGTGCACTGCTGGTGAAAATATTTCCTCCAAAAATGTCATACATACATGGCAATTAAAAGTCAGCAGAGGGCGGAATCCTGGCAGAATCAGGTGGTAGAATGTGGCGGAATCAGATTCAGAATATTAGAACAGACAGCACAGCACAGTTCAGTGGTTTGGGACTCACGCTAACTCAGCCTTTTGTTTAACCCCTTTCCGCCGGTGCCTCCCGGCCCTTTAAGAGTTCCAGAAGCCAGGAGGCGGGGTTTACGGATCATGTGACCGCCGTGACGCGTCGTCACGTCGGTCACATGATTGGGAAAGGTCCCGATCGAAAGAGCAGACCGGGACCTTTCATTAAAAAAAACTGTATTTAAAAAAACAAAATTAAAGTTTTTTCTGTAATTCAACATATATTGTCATTATTACTTGTTATACAATTGTTAACACTTACCTTAATGTGGTCATCAGCCTTTCTACTGGTGGGATGGAGTCCCAGAAGAAGGTGTTTTGTTGCTCCAACTTGCTGCTGAATTGACCCAGCAATTCATCAAAACTGTTAAAAAAGGGTTAGTGATGAAAAAAAAGAAAAGAAAGGTGTAAAGAAGAAAAAAGAGAAGAAACACAAAACATGGAAGAAGAAGAAGATGAAAAAAAAGGAAACAAAGGGTGAAAGGGGGAGGGGGAGGTCATGACAAACATACATAGCTACAGGAAAGGTTCAAAACTTGTGCTCACTTTTTTGTAGACATCCATGTGTATTGGAAAAATGTATCCTCGTGTGCTCTCAAATTGTTATTCATGATCTAAAATTACCCCCTCTGCTGTCTATTGGCTATCACCAGATGTATCCAATATCTGCTTATTTTCCTCTGTTCCTCTTTTTCCTCTTCCTGCATGACTGTAGCTGTGAATGTGGAAATCGCAAGGAATAAGGAGATTGTAGCCATGATGGTGAAAGATCTGCAGCATGCACAGACTACAGGAAGAAAAACATGCTATCTGATGTCCTGTGACATCAAACCAGTGTCTTTTTCCTATTGGCCAATCAAATTGAAAAAAAAAAAAAAATGCAAACCGCACCTCACAGCACAAATGAAAAATGGACAAACTGCAATCTGCACAGGTGTGAACCTAGTGTTAATGTGCAGTCCATGATGTGAGAGCAATAAATACAATTATACCAAGTTCACACATTCTGTTAGGATAGATGCCATCTGCAGCCAGCTATTTTTTAGTTTTTGATCTGGGTAATGATTTTCTGTTTTTTCATACACAGATTGGTGGTACTTTTTGTTTTTTTTTTATTTTTATATTTTAACCCAATGCAGAATGTGTGGATTGTGAAATTATGGGGTTGATTTACTAAAGGCAAATAGACGGTGCACTTTGCAAAGTGCAGTTGCACTCTACAAGTGTAGGTGCTCTAAAGCTTAGTAAATGAGGTAAAGCTTCACTTTGCAAATAATAGCAAAGAATAACCAATAATGTGCAAGAAAAAAAAATTGCATTTTTGCTTGCACATGATTGGATGATGGAAGTCAGCAGTTTCTGCTCATTTACTATGCTCTGGAGCAACTGCTTTTGCAGAGTGCCAAGTCTATTTGCCTTTAATAAATCAACCCCTACAGTATGCGTCCCTTTTCCTTGTGCAGTGGTAAGCTCAAGAACACCTTGGATTTACGGACATCTCTGCATGACCGCATGATATTGTTAGAATATATTATGCTGTGACATCAGGAAAATATGTAAGATGGAAACTAAGAACTTTAGTTTGTAGTGTTTGTGGTTTATTATCTAGCTAAAACTAACAACAGAAAATAAATTATAAAATTGCCAGGAAAAGATTGTCTTTGTAGAGCATGATAGAAAAAAAGCCATTATTAATTTGGAAGCACTAATCAATATGAGAATAGGAGCTGCCATCTATAAAATTTTCATAACACACGGAACCGGAAGTTATGTCCGGAATGGAACCTGTGGTATACTAATACTATTGTGGGATGTGTGGAGTGTTTTTAAAGCCCTGTAAGTGCAATTTTTAGTTACTTTCGAGTTTGCTTAATCTGCTACACTATGGTGGTTCTTTTATATTTTTGACAATGGAGTGACACAGGATGGCCAGTCAGGAAAGATCACAATCGTAAAGGGATATACACCCAGAAACCTGTGTGGTGCCTGAGAGGTCATAGAGGAGAGTGTGCATTAAAGGCACAGATGTTTATCTAAAAGGAAAAAAGCACTGTTGGACCTGAAGTAATTTGGGTCATTCCTGCAAGGTACAAGCATTTAGAGCACTGTGGTGGAGCACGGGTGCCAGTAGAAGCGGTTTTGCAGCACTGACGTTTTGGTTGCACACTTGGAAGAATTTGGATGACACCGTAGTTCACAAACTTGTTTATGGATATACATTTTGGCACTAAGTTTGGTTATAGTTGGAACTATAGTACTTGTACTTTATTTGGACAGATATTTCAGCATTTGAAAATGAATGTGTGCGTATGAGAAGGAGTTTACAGTTATTTAATGTTTATTAGACTATTGCTTTATTTTATACATTTATAAATTAATTTAGGATTGGTGGTGAATTTTTATTTTTTGTATTCATATTAGTAACGCAGCATCTGTTTTTTGTTTTTATTCAAGTATACTTGTGAGAACACTTGACTGATGCTGCAGCAACTTTATTTTACAACCTATACATAACTTTGAGGGTCAACACATGGGGATATGCACATTAATTCTCAGCTACGCATGTCCTCTGTCATTCCCCTCTGCTAAGTGAAACCAAAATGCTGCTAAACAGTTATTGTCCTGTTGTTCAACAGCTTGTCAGATGTACTCATTTTTTTACTCCAAAATGTAATATTTCAAATTGTCTCCAATGTGTTTGTATTGCCTTTGCTTTTTTTATCTATATATGTCTATTTTTTATATTAGTTTTATACAAATTCTGATCTATTTTGTGCTGCAGCAAACTACAGTATAATACCCCTTTACCCAATAGAGAATAATAACGCTATGTTACATATATATATATATATATATATATATATATATATCAATGTATATATATATCAACACACGCACTCATATTTGAAGCTGGAGTGAAAGTGTTGTAAGAAAGATTAGCAATGTTTTTTCTAAAGTGCTTTTACTAATTATAGTATAGTTGAAGATACTTTGAATGTCATAAGCCCTTCACAGGCAGGATTAGAACACCCTCCAGGCATGTTATTTGAAAGCATTGGACATTTTTAAGCATATAAAAAAAAATCCTGCTCCTTGTCGAATGTATGTTTTATTTCTTTGCATTCATCAGGGCAGTGCCCAGCCCTCATAAAATAACATTTGTGACACTCCCTTACCCATTAGCCCAGAAAATGGCTATTTTTAATTTGACAGATTTGGCCCCCATTGATTTATATGGGGTTCAGGTTCAACAACCAAACTTCTTTGAAGTTCACTGAACCCTGTTTGAACTGAAACCAGGGCAGTTTGGCTCACTACTGCTTGAAATGTCTTAACGTGGGCCTTTTAGTTTTCATTACATGTCTTATTGTATATTCAGTGACATCATTACTAGGTCTGTGTGCTTCCCTAGGCAGTGCAATCAAATTACTGCTTGTGGGTGGAACCAACATCACAACACCTTGCCCCAGTGCCCCTTCTTAAAAGCTTGCAGTCCTGACACTAAAAGTAGATGTTTTAGGCAGAATACATTTACATGCAGACCACCCTAGATTTGCCCACATGAGATCCTGAGCCTCTGTGTTTGAAAGGAGTAGGAAGGGACAGTCAGGTCGTGGAGGAAATGATTAGATGAGGCTAGATATCCCCCAGCCCATAAGTGTGATAGGCTCTATTTAATTGGCTGCAGCTTTGAATGTGCACTGTGAGAGGTGCTTAGTGTGCAGTGAAATCATACTTAGCATTTTCAGTACAGGATAGCAGCCTGTAGAACTGCAAGATGGAAGGTAGGGTTGATGTTATAGGAATACTATATTACTCTCTTGGCAAAATCTACAAGCTATTGCTTAATACACTGTAGTTATTTACTATAGGCAAATGGTCTGTTCACTTTGTAAGGGAAATTTCACTTTGGGAGGGAGTTTTCACTCATTGAATGAGGCAATTCTCTATTAACCTCAATTATTCAATCATGTGCAAGCAAATATATTGTTTTTTCCTTGCAAATGATTGGGTATTGTTGCAAAGGGAATTTCTACAAGGTTCACTAAGCTAAGAAAAAAATGTAATTTTAAAGTAAAAATTCCCTTGCAAAGTGAACAGCCGATTTGCCTTTAGTAAATCAACACCACTGTACCTAAAATACTTAATGGGGACTTTCCCAAATATAAACACCTACATACTGGCCTTTCATGTTCATCTAAATTTGAGAATGTCTAGAATCCTTGGATAGACTTGTTTTTGACTTGTGTGCTTAATAGTGCAGATCTTTGGAATTAGTTATCAAATCGTAACTATTTTTGGGAAGGTAGGCAAAAAAGATTTGTATAGATGGGTTTTGTGTGAGAATTCTTTTTATTTAAGTACTAAAGGGGTGTTGATCCTGTTATTACATATACTGCACCCAATTTTAAATGTAATAAAGAATAAACACTTTTTTAAAAAAAAAATTCCATCCTTTAGAGCAATATTTTAGCACGCTTGTCTGAAAAAAAACTGTCAAACTAATTTTATAACTTTTGTATTGAGTAGCAGAGGCCTTTTTTCTTTTTTCAGTTATATTTGTCTACTTTTTTATATTAGTTTTATACATATTATTATTTATTTTGTGCAGCAGCAAACTATAATACCCCTTTACCCAATAGAGAATAAAAACAACGATAATATATATATATATATATATATATATATATATGTATATGTATATAGTTATATAAATATCAATGTATACATCAACACACGCACTCATAATTTGAAGCTGGAGTGAAAGAGTTGTAAGAAAGATTAGCAATGTTTTTTCTAAAGTGCTTTTACTAATTATAGTATAGCTGAAGATGCTTTGTTCTCTTTGAATGTCTAAGTACTTTCTAAGAGGTATTATGGGGTACTTGGCTCGGCTTACTATTGTGCTTACAGGAAATTTCGAAAAGCTCAGTTGCAGACTAAATTGACCTTATTATAAACTGCTCAATTTTTCCCATTTTTGGTGTGATAATGAGACTGTTTGAAAATTGATATCACCCAAAACAGTCAGAAAAACTTGAATCAGATGCCACCACTTATAATTATATACAACTTTAGTGGAGTATACTTTTGAGTGCTCTTTTTCAGTGTGTCTACAGATCTTTTTATAGTATTCAAATATAGTCTTAAAAGATTTACCATATGTCACCAATGGAGAATTTTTTAAAAAAAGGAGGAACTGAGTTTTGGTAACTGATTCAGAAGATTTCATTTGCAGCAAAACAATAACATTACAATACACAATTGAAATAAGTCACTGTGCTTCACAGCGTCTTTGGCTTGCTTTGACAAATAAACAATGGATATATATTATTGCAAATTCATATTGTATTACTTCTTTTAAATCGTATTCAGAAAAAATATGTTTTCATAAGTGTTAGCAAGATTTAATCATAATACTATTAATCACAAGTTAAAGCAAAATGTTCTTTTTATAACAACTTCACCAGAATTTTCACTTATTTATACAGAACAACATAAGATTTCAACTGTCTTAAATAATATACAAAACAAAATATAACTTTACATGTATTTAACTTAATTTAAATCTCATAAATAATCTCCTCTTATTTGCTTCCCTTTGGTTTGTTAAATAGCATTATGTTATATCTGTTCTAAGTGAAAAAAAAAGTTGATCATGTAAGAAATTCATAGCTCTCCCACATCTTCTACATAGTTATTATGTTGGACTATGGTATAATGAATGGCTATGTTGTAGAACTAAAGAGCGGCTTGATTATTTTAGCAACATATAACTGGGCAGGACTGATACCACTCAGTCCACAAAAATGCTGTGTACAAGATCCCTTTAAGACAGGTGTTCAGACTAGGTTCGCCTGTTAGTTTTTCAGGCAGACTTGATCAGAAGGTCCATACATTCCTATAGACAGGTGGGTATGTTTACACCTGCCTTTCTCAACATCTGACCTGGTCCACTAAGAAAAACAAAAAAGGAGCTGAATATAGGGTGTAAACAAACAGTGGAATCTATTTACTCTGGACGCTCATAAAGCAGAGTGGGCTTTGTCTGTGTCTGCTGTGAAGATATGGAGTGGACAGGAATGTGTCATCCACCCTCTTCAATCAGCAAGAGATCAGTTCACAGATTCCCTGCTGATCAGAGTGGAATCTGCCCTGCATTAAAGGGTCCTTATCAGCCCACAATAGGACTTAAGAGCTGAGTGCATTTCCAAGAGATTAGCAATACATTGATCACCTACACTAGATCCTAGCTAGAAATAAGATATTAGATATAAGAAATTAGTGAACTTTTTACAATCTGATCCACCCGGCAAGGTTTTATTTCGTTTTTATAGATGAAAGATTTAATTTCCTAATATTTTTATTACTTTTTATCGGTTTGGTAAAATACACACACCAAAAAAGACTGATTGCTTGCAATATAGAAGCTCAGCTCACAGATGCATATGAAAAATACAGCTGTTATCCTAGCAGGCACGGTTGATGATGCTCACATTGTAGGGTTGATTTACTGTTTGTTGATTTACTAGGCTGTTCACTTTGCAAATAATTTTGACTGTTCGAGTGAATTATCACCACATTCACCAAGCTAAGGAACAATTCCTTTGCAAAGTACAAATTCCCTTGATCAGTGAATAGACTAGTGTGTGAATAGGTGTGTGAATATTGTGCATGAGTATAGTCAACTGTGTGGTAAACTGAGAAAAATGTAGAAGGAACAAAAAAGCAAGAAACACAAATGTTTCTTTGGTTCCTGCTTTAATCAAAACTACTGCATTTTTAAAGTTTATGGATAAGCAAGTAAAGAAGATAAAAGACATGTCAGGATCTCTTTTTGAAATGCTTAATATGTTTTCAGAGTTTGATGAATAAGAGCAGAGAATAGGCATATGCTGTACACTCAGGGGGTTTGAGCCAGGTTTTCCAGTATTTCCAGAATACTTCCCAGTTCCAGTTTTTGACTTTAAAGGTGAGTTCACGCGGGGTTTGGTCATTGAGAACATGCAACAAATATGACCTATCTGGGCACTCTCCTGTAGCAGTGCAAGCAGGATATAAAGCAGAAAAGATAAAAGGGGGGACATATAAAACATGTCCACTCTATATAAAAGAGTTCCAATGTGGCCACAGTTCCTCCAACAGATTGGGGAAGAACTGTGAAAAATTCAAGATACTGGTTTATAGGGTATATTACAGTGAGGGAAGTAACTTGATGGAGGACTCCCAATGGGTTACACAATTTGAGGCTCAAAAGGTCCAATATGAGGTCTGTTGCTACTAATTTTCTGTAAATGTTTGGGCTATGTATGTTTTCTAAATATTCATTGTAAGTGTTCTCTCCAGTTTTAAATGTTAGATTAGAATGCAGTACAAACAGGCAACACCTTTACAATACTTCAGTACTCCATTAAAATAGTAAAAATGGTTTTAAAAATAAAGGTTTGCAATGGTGTTTTTGATAATAATATTGTAGAGTTCTAATATGGAGATATTTGTAGAAATGCTTGCTAGGAATATGGTATGTGGAATACAAATCCTCAAAGATTTTAAGCAAGTCTTCATTGTATAGGTGTGAGAGTGTCTTGATCCAACGTCTTCCAGCTCTGAAGAGAAGGCTGTGCTAAGAGGTCAAAGTCAAGGATGTGGGGTTAAACATTGACATAAATTATAACTATATACTAGATTCTAGAATCTCCTAGATTGTAAGCTCGAAAGAGCAGGGCCCTCGATCCCCTCATGTTTTGCATTGTATTGGTATTGTTCTGTCCCCCTTTGTAATGTACAGCGCTGAGCGAACTATTGGCGCTTTATAAATACTGTATAATAATAATAATAATAATAATAATATACTGTATGTTTATGTATGCATATATGTATATTTGTGTTTTTATATAGTGTAGAGTATGTATATATATATATTATATATATATA
Source organism: Staurois parvus (assembly GCF_062004578.1). Taxonomy (NCBI): domain Eukaryota; kingdom Metazoa; phylum Chordata; class Amphibia; order Anura; family Ranidae; genus Staurois; species Staurois parvus. The sequence continues at coordinate 5,467,750 of NW_028317818.1, forward strand.
TATATATATATATATATATAATACATACACACACACACACATAGATACATTACAGGTGTAGTGTATTGCCATTTTTTGATTGAGTTGAGTTGAAATTTTTTGGTGCATTTTAGTGCTTTTTTTAACATGTATTTTGGCTCACTTTTTACCTCCGATTTTGTGTGTGTTCTGGAAATGCATGCAAAATGCATGTCATGTTTGCTGTGCCTTTATTTGTTAATGGTACCCAAACGTGGCTAGCAGATGTGCAGTTTACCAAAATATGCATAAAAACCAAATCAAAATGCACTTTAAAAAAGCACCAAAATACATGCTAAGAAAAATGCCAAAATGTACGTTGCAAACCACACCAAAATGCATGTTAAAATAACCTGTGCAAAAATGCGTGTTAAAACACCTAAATGTGTGTTTAGAAAAGCGCCAAAATGCACATTAAAAAAACCCACATCAAAATGCGTGCTAAAAAATACAGCATGTTAAAAAGCGGCAAAATGAATGTAAGTAATGCTAAAATGCGCAATAAAAGGAGCCAAAATACATTTTTAAAGAATGTGCCAAAATGTGCATTAAAAAATATCAGTGGTCAGTGGTTATTATTTTCATGTAATTGCATGGTCTTTCTAACTTTGGTTTCACTGTTGAAACTCAGGTGATCTGTAATCACACAATTATCTCAGGAGATCACATGCAGCGCCTCCTCCTTCTACATAGATCTCATCTGTTCTCAAAGGAAAAACATCTCCTGTATTCTCCTTCTGAGAACACATGTTCTCTGCTTCTTAAACAGAGGGACAGAGGAGAAGATTTTTCCCTGAGAACTGCAGAGAACTGAAATTAGATAAATTATCTCTGCTTAATAAACGTACACCTAAGTTGCGTTCTGTAATCCAAGAGAACAATAGATATTGAGGTTCTAGAGAATTGTCGTTTCTGAATATGGTTTCATTGCCCTTATATAGGTGTCCTTTTATGACACAAAGAATAGCTGCGATTCAACAGATCTCAGCTATTCTCTGGTCATTCACAGTTTATAACACTCAGGAGATCATGTCAGCCCTTCTCTGGAGATCTGTGTTCTCCCTCCAGATTCTCCAGCCCAGAGCTGGAGAATCAGAGGGACCGAAAACTAAGCAGAGATAGTTTACCTCTGCAAAGTAAACTGATCTTTTACTATAATCTCGAGAGATTATAGTAAAATGAGCCGTTTTTCAGAGTTTGTAGACCGTTCTCCAGCGTTTGGAGACCGTTCTCCCTTCGTTCGGAGAACTGCTTCATAAACTGCATTCACAGGAGAACTGTGTTCTCCGAGAATGCCGGAGAACTGAGCAGCGATCTATTACCGCTGGTTCACAAACGGACACCATAGTGGTCGAAAGTAAGGTGTAGGTTATATAAATAGGAAGTTTGAAGTGAAATGGGAAGCATTCTGAACAGGTATGGCATTAATAGGGAGCATGAACATTTTAATCACAGAAATTGTTCCTACCCAGGAAACTTGGGTTTTTAAGAATTCAATTCAATGCGTAATAAGTTTTTGCAAAAGGGTATTCATGGTGGTGTTTATAAATAGTGGAGCTATGTGAATTGAGTTGTATCCCCAGATGTTATATAACTTAGCCTGGAGCCCACAAGAAGAGAAAGGATTCAGCAATTTGGGTTTTAAAGTGGTAATAAACCCCAAAACAAACATTTATTATATTGCAGCCTACCAATTATTATTATTTCAATACTTTTTATTGTGAATTATGACATTACATGCCAAAGGTCAACAAGAAAGGAACAACGTAAAATTGCAAACAAATGGTTATTACTCAGGAAAATATTATTACACAAAAAACAAAAATATAGACAAGAGCATTTGCATATCATTTCAAATTCTTGTAGAAAGCTATCCAATGTACCATACGTTGAGATGATAGATCTTATATCACGTGTGTTCACATAAAATTTGCTATCTACCCATATTTTCCAGCATTCATCAAACATTTTATGAGAAGCTGTTTTATGCGAAAACATTTTTTGTAAGAATAATGGGTGTTAACCAGATCTATAACAACAGAGGGAGTAGGAGCTATGTTACAAGACCAATGCCTGGTAATGATCGTTTTGGCTGTCATTAGGATGTGTGATGTGACTGTTCTTAAATCGTGGTTGAATATATCAATACCTAGGTGTAGGATATCTAGGGCCGGGTCAGGTCTCGTCAGAACTCCTGATGAAAAGGTTTTTCTCCAGAAACTGATAAAGTTTTTACAAGACCAGAACATATGAACTAGGTTTGCCACCTGTCCACATGTTCTCCATCAGAGGGGAGATCAGGATTGTGAGAATTTTGCTAGTTGGTAGGGCGTCAAGTACCAACGGGTGAGCAGTTTTTGGAATTGCTCCCAGTGAGATATGTTATGCAATAAAGTATAGGTAGATCTGATTGCTCCACTCCATTGTAGCTCCAAATAGGAGTTTTGGAGGTCTGTTTCCCACTTTCAGATATAGCGTATTTTCAGGAAAGTCAGCTTATTTTGTAGGGCATTATAGAAAAGAGAAACACCTTTGGATAAAAATTGCCTTATGTTTACTGGTATCATTATGTATAATGTTCTATAATATTATGTATATATATTATGGAGGGGGATTTATGAAAAAAGTTAAGTAGCCTAGTATGTATGTATTCTGTAGATTTGGGCACACCATATTCAGTTATCAATAAGTCCATGGGTTTTATATTGGTTGGTATGAAGAACGATATCAACCCTCTGTATACCAATTTCTCTCCATCTCTTCAGCGAAAGATAAGGTATGAGAACTTCTAAGGTTTCTATTGGATAGCAAATGTGGTGGTTGTTGGTATCCTGGAAGGGTTGAGATAATAATTTTCTCCATGACAAGATGGAGGTACGGGTTGAAATGGGAAGGGAGCTAAGACTTAGGGGTCGCCAGGAATCTGCTAAAAGGAGAAGGTATAACTTCTGAGAGTGCACAAGTGTGAATTCGATATTTGTCCACAGTATGTCCTGTGGTAATTGAAACCAGTGTCTGAGAGGGACTAGTTGTAAGCCTACCAATTTTTAGATGTGATGGCTGCATTAGGTTTTCTTTTTTAGGCTTTCTTCTTTTCTTTTCACTTTTGGTAATCCTGCCAGTAAGTCGGCTGTTTTTTGACAGAACAAGCTGTCTGGCAGATGTAGACATTAGAGGGTTGATACAAACAATTTGCCATTGACAAGGCTGTTTACAATGTTAAGCTTTTTTATATATGTAAAAAACCTTTGTTGCTGTAACTGCTTAAAAAGTGTGACCTGAAGTGTGGCCTAAATATGTTAGTGTATCTAAATCTGCTAGTACATCGAATACTACCCTCCCTCCAGACTGACAATGCTGCTGTCCAAAGATGTATCTGTGCTCCTTTATCCAGACTGTAGGCACTCTAATACAGGGGGTGTGTTACTAGCCAGATCACCAGGTGACAAAAGAGGGCAAAAAAACTAATGCATCCAATGCATTTTAGGATTGATAAGCAGCGATATATTACATTGTTGTTTTTGGGTTTAATACCAAATTAAAGTGGTTGTAAAGGTAAAAATTTTTTTCACCTTAATGCTTTCTCTGCATTAAGGTAAAAAACCTTCTAGCGAGGGAATAAACTTACTAAAGGCAAATAGTCTTTGCACTGCAGTTGCTTTATAACCGAGGGGAAGATCTGAAATGAGGAGAAGCTCTGCTAATTTCTTTCATGCAATCATGTGCAAGCAAAAATGCTGTTTTTTTTTCTTTTCCTTGCATGTTCCTCTTAGATCTAGAGCAACTTCACTTTCAGTGCAATTGCAATACACTTCCTATTTGCCTTTAGTAAATCAACCCCACTGAGTTTTTACAATATTTTTCTTTGTTTGAAAAAATAAAAAAGCTTTCCAAAGCTTTCCATGTCACAACCTTTTTGATTTAAGCACAGCTCTGTAAAGGTGGCTTAAAGAATATTGTATATAAGGAATATATGATTTGCTAAGGGCTTTGGCATAGATTGCATTTTTTTTCATCAAATAGATAGCAGCTTCAGCACAATCAGCAACTTGAGCCAGTCACTGTACAAATGAATAGGTTTAGCAAGAGAGGGAAGCAAAAATAAAGCAATACATAAAATGATTAAATGACAACTACATTCAGATGCAAACCAAACTTAATAACAAAAAAGGAGGAATATCTTCACTTTCATAGGTTTACTATCATCACGCAGAGTCAGGATACTGAGTGGATATTTTTTTCTTTAAAAAAAACAAATAAAAATGATGTCTACCTGACTGTAATGCTAATCTGACTGCTTCAGGACTTCACTTTTCTGAGTATTTACTTGCTTTTTATCCCACAAAAGGTTTCTTTTGGGCTTTGTTCACACCAGTACATTAAGGCAAAGGGAGCATCATGTACATATTGGTGTGTTGCAGTGCCATTCATTTTGAATACCACCCCAATGCACCTGCAATGCAACACATGGGAACACACTACTCATTTTGGGTTCTCTGGTGTGTGCGGGCACATACATAGTCTCAGGCGTGTGTGCGGGTTCCCTAGCGCATGCTCAGTACAGAGTTGGGCTAGATAATGTCACCTGCTGGCCTAATGGGCAAGGGAGTGTGTCACCAGTGGGAGCTTTTTATGTGGGGGCTTAGGTACAGTTAGCATACAGAGGGGTGCTGACTCCAGGAATCTTATTGAAGAGTCTATCTTGCACGGTGGTTAGGGTATGCTTTAACCAGTTATTAATGAAGGACAGAAGGGGGCACCACTAGGTGCAGTATTTAAAACACTTTAATAATCCATATGTTTATGCACTCACATGATAAGCATGAATATATAGCCTATAGGAATGATGAGCTTCACCATGCTTATAGGCGATATAATCATGGTTATCATGTGAGTGCATATATATATGGATTATTAAAGTGTTTTAAATACTGTATTTAGTGGCGCCCCCTTTTCTTCATTGTCATTACAGAGATACATTCCAGTTTCTTGGTGGAGCTGCCTATCTAGTGTTATTTTTACTTATGATAACGGACTTTGCATATGATTATGAACTTTATGGACTAATGATTTGAACACTAATTTTATATTTTTGTCCTTTTTTTATTCATGCTATACAATCCTATAGTGGGAAGTGTTACTTGTTATCAGGGATTGTGCTATATATTTGTTTGAGTTTTACCCAGATATTAGGCAGCTTATAACTGAATGTGGTTAGTTTGCACTAGTAATTTATGATTCTCTCTCTGTCTGTTTCTTTAGTATGTTGGTCCAGTGCTGTTTAACTCTTTTGTTGTTCACCTTGAGCAAGTCATGCATTGATCTTTGCACATCTGTGCGGATTTACCTGTAAGCAGTTCGAAGAGTTCTAGAGGATTGGATGGATTTTCTCACTTGTTTGTTGCTGTGGCCTGAAGCCAGGAAGTTAGTCTAATTGGCTGGTGGGTGTGTAGCTAGTTGGAGCTATTCATAAAAGGAGCTTAGGTACAGGTACAGGTAGTACATGGAAAGGTGTTGATTCCAGAAGCCCTATTGAAGAGTCTACTTTTGTTCATTATTGCTTAGGTATGCCTCACGCTATTATTAGGCAGTATTGGTAATCTATGGTTCCTTCTTCATGTTTGTTTCCTTATGCCTAGTACACACATTCAGAGCATGTGCAATAATATATCTGAAAGTACACAGTTTTCGAGAGCCGATCATAACAGCTCATGTACAGTTTTCTAAAGGGACAAGCACAAAAACTTTTCTTGTAAGATAACAGAACAAATAATTTTTGTTTAATCAGTACAGTATTCGTCTGTAAAAACTTGAGTGACTGAGACTTCACATGATCAGAATTTTGAAAACAATCCCGAAGCAAAAAGGGCAATGAAAACAATATTCGTTTACATCGAAAATGCTCTTAAATATGAAATAAAACAACAAAATATGTTTAATAGCAATAATGGAGTAATAATCCTATTGCTACTATTTGGTAATTATCTGCAGATCTTCTTATACAGATTTATACCATGTAATTATTTTTTTTATCATAATGTTGATATCCATGTGCACTGTATTGTGATGCATTAAAGGAAATCAAAATGTCTTTTTTTCTCTAATAAAAACGAGTGTTATCCAAAATCACACAGAGCATGACATCAGTTCTGATTACATACTGGTATGCTGCTGTGCACATGGGAACTTGTACTGGATCATACAAGAATTTTTGAACATTTAGTCGCACTCTCGAATTTGATATAAGCATACCATGCACAAAACCATGAAAAAACATTTGTCTGATTGTCTTATCGTGTGTACCAGGCTTGTCTAATGTTGTTCAGCTTGTATGTTGCTCTCCTTTGAGTAAGTCATGCTCTGTCTTTTGTGTTTCTGTAAGGATTTAACTGACAGTTCTGAGGATTGGATATCCTTGTTTGGCTAGCTATTCATGCACCCCTAGCTACCTTAGCTTTTACAACCCGGTGAAAGAGATTTTAGGATTGAGTACCTTGTTTTCTTTCCTGTATGGTTCGTATACTATTGCAAGGTATGCTCTTTATATACAGACAAGCTACCTGAGCAAAGTATTTCCTATAGTTGTAGTTTGAGACCAAGGACATTTCCCATTAATTTGTAACCATGCATATTGGTATTTTACCAGGGTGTGTGGGAATAACTATCATCAATAAGTTGATGGAAACATATTTTTTGTTGTTTATAGGTTATAATATGTTAGTAATCCATTTTCACCCTCAGTACGATGTCTCAAGAGAGATTTTCACCCTTGGTATCATGTCTACAGAGAGATTTTCACCCTCAGTACCATGTCTCCAGAGGAACTTAATTAAGAATATGAAATAAATACATAATTATAAAGTCTCTATTAATCAAGTGTTTTTCATGTTTCCTCCCCTCCCTTTTTTGTCATAGACAAATGTGGTGGGATTTAGTGTGGCCAGACCTATCAGCCAAGGTCTGGTTACATATGTCATTACTACTATTATTATTGTTATAATTTCCAATTATATACAGCAATTTGGGATATACATACTACTTATTAGAAGATGTAATAATAATAATAATAACAATGAAAATAATAACACACAATATATATATATATATATATATATATATATATATATAAAATATGTAACAAAGAATATACAATATAAAACACAGTTCTTTGTTATCTTAAATGAAATCCCTTAAAGCATGATTCATATTGGGATAGTGCAAGTGTGAGGGATCTGTTCACCTCTTTCTCTCTCTCTCTCTCTCTCTCTCTCTCTCTCTCTCTCTCTCTCTCTATATATATATATATATATATACAGTTGTGTTCAAAATAATAGTAGTGTGTTGAAAAAAGTGAATAAAGCTGAAAATCCTTCTAATAGCTTTTTTTTTCCATACACACAAATGCATTGGAAACACTACACATTCTATTCCAAATCAAAACATGAAGAAAAATATATCAAATTTGTGTTGTTCCTCTAAAAAAATTTAATAAAAGTGAATATTAGACTGTTCAAAAAAATAGCAGTGTTTGTATTCTTCTTTACAAACTCAAACATTCACAATATAAACTGAAAAATGTTTGAAGATTTTGCTTTCTTTTGAATCACTTAATTAATATTTAGTTGTATAAGCACTGTTTCTGAGAACTGCTGTACATCTGTGTTGCATGGAGTCAACCAACTTCTGGCACCTGTGAACAGGTATTCCAGCCCAGGATAATTGGACTACATTCCACAGTTCTTCTCTATTTCTTGGTTTTGCCTCAGAAACTGCATTTTTGATGTCACCCCACAAGTTTTCTATTGGATTAAGATCCGGGGATTGGGCTGGCCACTCCATAACATCAATCTTGTTGGTCTGGAACCAAGATGTTGCACATTTACTGGTGTGTTTGGGGTCCTTGTCTTGTTGGAACACCCATTTCAAGGGCATTTCCTCTTCAGCATAAGGCAGCATGACCTCTTCAAGTATTCTGATGTATTCAAACTGATCCATGATCCCTGGTATGCGATAAATAGACCCAACACCATAGTATGAGAAACATCCCCATATCATGATGCTTGCGCAACCATGCTTCACTGTCTTCACAGTGTACTGTGGCTTGAATTCAGTGTTTGGGGGTCGTCTGACAAACTGTCTCCGGCCACTAGACCCAAAAAGAACAATCTTACTTTCATCAGTCCACAAAATGTTGCACCATTTCTCTTTAGGCCAGTCATTGTGCTCTATGTCAAATTGTAACCTCTTCAGCACGTCTTTTTTTCAACAGTGGGACTTTGCGGGGCTTCTTGCAGATAGCTTGGCTTCACATAAGCGTCTTCTAATTGTAACAGTACTCACAGGTAACTTTAGACCTTCTTTGATCTTCCTGGAGCTGATTGTTGGCTGAATCCTTGCCTTTTTGGCTATTCTTCTATCCATTCGAATGGTAGTTTTTTGCTTTCTTCCACGTCTTTCAGGTTTTGGTTGCCATTTTAAAGCATTTGCGATAATTCTAACTGAGCAGCCTATAATTTTCTGCACTTCTTTATGTTTTCCCCTCTCCAATAAACTTTTTAATCAAGGTACACTGTTCTTCTGAACAATGTCTTGAACCCATTTTCCTCAGAATTTCGGAGAGAAATGCACTGTAACCAGCATGTACAACATTTGCTGCCTTCCTTCCTTAAATAAGGGCAATAATTGCCACCTGTTTTTCAAAGAATGAATGACCTCACTAATAGCACTCCACACTGCTATTATTTTGAACGTGCCCCTTTCAATTAGTGATTCAATTACACAGAATCAGCAGCATGCATGTCATGACTGTTGTGTCTGTTGGATTTCTATTACTCTACTACACCTGCTAGTAAATTATTTGCCATGTAGAAATATAATTTCTACCAAAAACAGTGATTGATCAGGTTAGTGATGTCTGACTGCTATTATTTTGAACACAACTGTATATATACGGTGTATGTGTATGGATATACTAATATGAGCTTTATATACTCTTGTGCAATAATTTCTTTTTATTAACTTTCTTTTATAAGTCTTTCAATTTGGAGTTATCTTTGAATATATATTCCCATTGTAATTGTTGTTTTTATTGTTATGTTAATGGTTGCTATTGCCCTTTACCTGTGGATCAATATAGACTAACTCCCCTTGGTGTGGTCCCTTTGGGATCTGGAGCACGGGAGGTGTCATTAAATTTCTATATAAAGCAGTGTGTAATTTCTGTAGGAGTGACTTGATAAAGGAGACTATGCCTCCAAAACACATTGTCATAGCAACCCTGTTCATCAGATTCACCTCTACCAGATCTCCTCTGTGTCACCAGATCCTCCCACAGTGTGTGTTTCTGGCTGGTCTGTGCACATGTGCACTAGATCAGGCACACTGCAGCCCATGGATGGCGTTCTGTTGGAGCTGGGTCATCCATCTCACAGCTAGATTGCCCGCTATACATCCAGTACCCAGATCTTATAGTGGGGATCCAGGAGTAGCTGCCAAGACTACGTGAATGCTGACATTTATTCTACCAAATATGAGTGGAATGATTTATGTTTTATTTTAGCTTTTAATAAATGATATCACACTCAAGCGGTTGTGCACTCTCTCCCTTCTCTTTCTTCTCTCTGTCTAGATTTATGACCATACCTAGTGGTTTATCAAAAGAGCTGCAGTGCCGCAATGACTAGTGATCATTATACCATGTGAAATACTAGTAACAGCATGCCTTCTTGGTGGGAGACCTGACCAGGACACTTGACTGTGTATTTTGGATGTTAGTAATCGTACTTATTTTTTATATGTTTAGATTTAAAAATTCCTCCTGAGGAACCGGGATTGCGCAAAACATATTAAAGACAAGCATGGTGGAACTCCCCATGTAATACACACAGTGACATCAGCAATTGAGTGTTACTGAACATTAGCGATATGGGAGTTCTCCTTCCTGTTTTATGGGTGTATATGCATATTTTATTATGTCCTGCTGTTTTTTTATGATAGTTGTTCAACAAATTTCTATTTTTTATAGTATACTGTTGTAGTGATCTATGGGGTGCTAATAAAATCGTGAAGCCTTTCTAATAAATGTATTACCAAAAATGTTGCAGATGTGATTTTCAGTTCATTGTGCTGCCTTGGCAGCCCAATCAAGTTAACGCTTGTCCCTTGTACCCTACTAAGCTTTATTTTCATCTGCTCCTATCAGAATCCCTAAAGTGCAATGCACAGTTCTCTATAACACACTTTTCAGACACAGGAAAATCTTGGGCAAAGAACAGAACACTTTATTCCTGCATCAAATGACTCATTTTCCTGCCCTTGTGAATTTACACCCTGGAGAACATAACAGAGAAGAATCTAGCGATATTTTCAGAACTGATATCCTGATATTCTTTTTTAATCTATTCTTTTGCCACTATAATTTAAATTTTTGTTTATTAGATTTGACTTTCAGTCATTAACAAATCATAACATTTACTCTAACGCTGCCTGTATGCATAAAATACAATGGTTATATCATCAATCAGGGGTATATTTTAAAAAGCAGTAAATCTGATTCGGCAAACATTCGCTGTACATTAATCTTCCAGGTACTTGTGTTTTAAATGACAGAGGACAGTTGAAGGGAAGAAAAAATTGGTTGGTTAGGGTTAGAAGCTTTCTTGAGTGTGAACTAATAAAAAGACTGCTCCCAGTACCCACCTTAAAAAAATTTAACTGACTCTGTCACCAGATTATCCCTTTCAAGGTAAATACAGTATATCAATAGAATGACTTACTGAAGCTCCAAATATACTGGTAATTCATTTCCCGGCTAGTAATGGGCAGTTTTGGAGTTGTCTCCAACTTTTGACACTTCTGGGAGTGTCGGAGACTTTTTCAGTCTGACAGCATCAGCTGCTGCAAACGCCTTCACTGTTTTTATCCTAGGAAATTCATAATGTACCATTAAAGTCAAAGTTTAGGTAAAAAAAGGCAAAAAAAATCATCACAAGGGACGTTACTTTTTTATTGCATAGTTTCTCTTGTGCTGGTGTTTTGGAGTTGTCTCCAACTTTTGACACTTCTGGGAGTGTCGGAGACTTTTTCAGTCTGACAGCATCAGCTGCTGCAAACGCCTTCACTGTTTTTATCCTAGGAAATTCATAATGTACCATTAAAGTCAAAGTTTAGGTAAAAAAAGGCAAAAAAAATCATCACAAGGGACGTTACTTTTTTATTGCATAGTTTCTCTTGTGCTGGTGCCAGCTTTCAGTGAAAGTAATTTCATTAATTCATGGGATTCATAGATCGCTTTTCAATCACAGAAGTGTATAGATGGGGGTGGAAAGGGGAGGGCGTAGTCAGGACTCTTGAGGGCATGTCAGACTTTTAGCATTGGTATTAAACCTCACAGAACTGGGGAACTATGACAGCCAACAACAAAACAAGCAATGCTTTTCATTAAATTAAATGAATAGTTACGCCCCTTGTTATGATTTTTTTTACATTTTTTTAACCTAAACTTAGGTTTTAACCTTTTTTTTCTATATTTAATGTCAGAGAGCTCCCAGGAAGCAAACAATAGATTTCACTGCAAAGAAAATAAAATCCCAAACTAACTGACAGTTTTTTGTTCGGCATGTGTCTCTATGTGTGAGTGGCCAATTTGGTAGAGGACTAAAGCTTTACTTTCACATGTCAGAGATGCCCATCTGCTGAATAGTAATGGAATACACAAGACGTTGCAGGAGAGGGTCACAAAGCACACATCCACAGAATTTATGGATCAGAAACAGTGATGTTTGTACTTCAACAAGATACACAGATAATGGCATCACCGAATATCTTTCCAAATCTTGTGATATTAGCAATTATAATTATTCTGATATTATCAATTTATCCTTAAAGTACATATTTCAAGCAGCGAATTCATTCCAGTTATCGCTCTCTTTCTGAGCACCTGCTCTGTGTTTACATCAGAGATTAGAAGCTTGTGAGCATACAAACTTTGCCCAAAGCAACACCATCCTGCTACATTTGCCTCTTTTACAGAGAACACTTTCTTATTTTACTGGTCCTAAACAGATTTAAATTATGGTGCAGTGGAAAAATAAAGTGGTCTGCTGTATGTGACATACAAAACAGAATACACTGTGTAGCAATATGTGTAGTATGTGACATGCACAGAAAGCAGTAGTCCAGACTAAATAATGCACAGCATGACATATAGAGTGTCCTGTCACGTTGACATTACACATCCTTTAACTTTGCACCAGGGGCGGACTGACAACTCATGGGGCCCCCGGGCAATAGGGGATCATGGGGCCCCTGTGTACTTGCCCAAACTCAAAAATGCCTATGAAAAAGGTGCCAGGGGCATCTCATGGGGCCCCCTACTGACCCTGGGCCCTCAGGCAGTGCCCAAGTTTCCAAATGGTCAGTCCGCCCCTGCTTTGCACTTTTACAACCCTTGCACTCTGTGCATTATACACTCCTGTACTCTGTGCATTACCCATCCCTGACCCCTGCACTCCTGTGGCAATATTACACTGGTGGTTAGTATTGACATGTCAGTGCACGTGGGCATTTTAACAGTGACCACTAGAAATGGGGTTTCGATCTCTGCCTGTTGGGTTCACAGTGAATCTAAGGGGTTCAAGGTTTATGATTTCTGAAAATGTATGGTGAAAATGTAAAAAAAACTATAAATGCCCTACTTGACCCCCAACTGTGGTCAACAGGTTTCAAAGGCACAATAATGGGGGCTTTGTTATGTTCCATTTCTTAATGTTTGTTGGAATAGTTTAAGAAGAATTGACAGCAGGGGACGTTGCCAGAATTGTCCTTCAGATATCCCAGGGAAAGTAACAACAGTGGTCAAATTGCATTAACAGTGGGAGGGGCTTAAAGGATCATGGCTTAATAAACCGTGAACCTACTTTCTGTGTGTACAGCACACTTATTCAACAGTCCATAATATGCTTTAATTGCTGTGTTACTAGTATGAGGCTCAAAAACATGTATAAACCTCAGCACAATGATTGCTAAAAAAAAGTTAAACTCTTCCATTACATACAATATACTGTTGTGCACAATTAAAATATATGGAGAGCTAACACTTTGTCTGAGCCTACCTTAAAGAACTTCATTAAAATATTGAGAGATTGTTTATCAATAAGCAAATGTTATGGCAATGAACATTTTGGTCAAAAGTATGTAATGTACAATATGGTGCATGTAGTGCAGGAGCCTATAAATCGCAGAGTGCACGGGTCAGGGGAGTGTAATGCAAAGAGTGTCAGGAGTACATAATGCACAGAGCACTATGGTATTTAGAACTCCAAATGTGGGGGTCAGGGTATACAATATACAGAGTACAAGGGTCAGGGTGTGTAATGCACAGAGTAATACTGTCTGGTGTATGTACTACACAGTGTTCTGGGGTCAGGGGTGTGATACACACAGGAGTGCAGGGGTCAGGGATGAGTAATGCACAGAGTTCAGGAGTGTATAATTCATGGAGTGCAGGGGCTATAAAAGTGCAAAGTTAGAGGATGTGTAATGCACATAGTGCAGGGGTCAGCCGTACATAATAAACAGAATGCAGAGGCCAGTGGTATATAACACAGAGTGAGGGATCAGGAGTACATAACACACAGATTGCTGGGGACAGGAGTACATAACACGCAGAGAGCAGTGATCTAATGTGTGGAACACAGAGAGTGTAGGAGTCAGGAATACATAACACACAGAATGAAAGATTCAGAAATACATACCACACAGAGTGTAGGGGTAAGGAGAATGTAATGCACAGAATGTAGGAATTAAGAGTTTATAACACATAGAGAGAGTCAGAGGTGTGTAGCACAAAGAGTGTAGGGATCAGGAATACATAATACACAGAATGTAGGGGTCAGGAGTACATATTACACAGAATGCAGAGGTCAGGAGTATGTAATGCACAGAATATACAAATCAAGAGGTCATAACACACACAGTGTAGGAACAGGGTTTGTAATGCACAGAATGTAGGGGTTAATTGAGCGCAGATCTTCCATACAAGTAATACTTTCTCTGATTTTCTTCTCTCAGCAAAATTATCCCTCCCATCAACAAAAATACTAATCTGTACTTTCTCAGCATAAAATCCTTCTGCAAAACAAAATTCTCCTGAAACAAAATGGAACAATTTCCTCCTCCTTTCAGTACAGTCTTCCCCCTCTATTGAAATTACTCCTTCCAGCCCAAATCTTCCCACCTCCAAAATTCTCCTCCCAGCATATAGAGTATATTCACCTCCCCAAAGCTCTCCTTGCAGCACAAACTTCCAGTCTACCATCTTCCCCAAATATCTTCCTTCCTACTACCCACCCAGGTCATCAACATTTCACCTCAACCCCCCCCCAAAAAAAAAACATATCAGACCTCAGATGCAGCAAGGGGAGCAAAGGAATATCTCCCCTGCTTCTCTTCAACTTGTGTCATGTGACATGTCAACCAATGAGGAGTCCATGAAAACTTCCCTTGGCTCTGAATTTTAGGCAGTGCAACAGGGAGAAATGCCGGCTGCTGCAATGGCAAGCGGTCTCTATAAGGGATGTGAAACGTGTCCTGGCTGCTTAGTGCTACTAAGAACACTGCCTCACAGTCTGTGTAGGGAGAGTTAGCTACAATGCTGAGAGTTTTTTATTTTTCATTTGGGATTTTTGTATTTTATTTTATGCCATATTTATCCATTTTACCTGCTACTAAAATTAATTGAAGTTTAGTGCTTCAAGGGTTTTTTTTGGGGGGGAACAGAGGTGGGTATATTATTTTTGCTGTAAGGGGTTTTTTGTGTGTACACTTCTTGCTGACACAGGTAAAGCTGCCCTTTGTTTGCAGCAAGTCACCAAACACTTATTCAGTAAGGTAGTGTGTAACAAAGCACCACATATTTATCCCCTCCATATTTCCATAGCTGCCTTAAAATGTAGGCAATCCTCTTTAAAACAAAGAAAAGTCAGACAGGTCTAAAGGGAGAGACAGAGGTTCTACTGTATATGCAGTAGTGTAAGGAAGGAAAAGGAAGTGTAAGGCATGCAGATTTTACCGGAAAAGGACTGGTTGAGTGGCACCAATGGCAGGGCAGGTCTGCTTTTTTCCATTCCAGACTGGCATCTATACTACCACAAAGTACTCAGGTGGTATTGAAGTGGTTAACAAATCATTCCTTTTTTCCCGGATGCCTGCAAGCTAATACATCCTCTTTCTCTTTCTTCTCCTCCTTCTCTTCTGCTAATCCTGCCATAGCTCCTCAAACTGGCTTAGAGAAATTGACAGAAATGTATGATCACTGAGTTGTTGCTGGAGGATGATCTTGGTCTTGTGCAAGCGTTATTCTGTTAAGATTCTGAAGTTAATAAAATAGCACCATGACCACCAAGAGGACTGAGTCATTCAGCATCTGGAACATACTGCAAAGTGGGCTCTAGGCATAAGAAGGGGGTAGATGATGAGGTGTTAGACTGTCTGTTGGTGCCACCAATTTAACAGAAGAAAAGTTTTGAGGGAGAGGCAGAACAGTAGCAAGGAAGTATTTTGTCTAGAAGCAGGAGTGGGGAAGAGGGTTGTGAGGCCATGCTGAATAGGGTCAAGTGAACAGTTTAACCTCTGCAGAATTCTCGTACATCCACCACATGTTATCCAGCAATATCGCTCCGGAGGCAAGAATCTCTTTTAAAGCCGCTGGAGCAGAAGAAAAAATTATTCCAAATCACTCCTATGCCCAGCATCTTAATACCATCTTGGAAAAACTGTTGGTAAGCCAGCTGCTTTCATTTCAGCTCATGGAATCAGCCCACCTGTACATTTACAGCCTGTGCTACAACATGTTGGCAAAGAGGGTCATCCCTACCTCTTCACCAGCATGTAGAACATAATTCGTTTGTGTCAGCAGCAAGATACACAGCACACTGGGTCAATCTTCTTTTGGCTGCAAAGCTGCAGGAAGACGCACACTGCTAGAACTGGTGATACTGCCACATGTTGAATGGTAATAGCACAGATATCTGTACTCCATTCTTAGCACAGATATCTGTACTCCATTCTTCACACTGATCTCAACCTCTGATGTCTTGACACCAACAATCCACACAAAGTGCACCAGAGAATGTGTAACATTCCAGAATAATTGCTACCATGATATATTTCAGCTTGTATGCCTGGAGGTCAGGAGCCACACTTGGCCAAAGCTGCTCACAGCTCTTCAGGCACAAGGTGAAAGTTGGTTAACCCTAAACCTTCTTCAGCCAGGCTAGGCATGTGTTAAAACAGCTACTAACCTGCTGGCTGCCCTTTACAGGAAAGAATCACACGTGAACTTTGCCGAGCACATGTCCTAAATTTGGTACCCTGAAGTCCCCTCAGTTCTAGGAGGACTTTTGTATGACCAGAATGGTTTATGGCCACTTTAGGTGGTCATACCCAGCCATGGCTTGCCTGGTGACAATGCAGCACCAACATTAGCTGCCTGGGAACCACCTCACTTGTGACATCACCATGCAATGGAACTCAATGTTGGCTTGGCTGCAGAGGCTGCACCAGCACCAGTATGCCTTCAATGAGAACCTGTGAGATTATGGGTGCGAAGAGGGTTGAGGTGCTGGTAGTGAGAAAGAGGAGGAAATTGGGAAAGCTTCAGGAGGGACATTCACCCCTCCCACATTTTGGGTGTTATATATGAGTGAGGTGAGATTGTTGAGGACAATGTTATCCTCAGCAATACTGAGAACTCAGGGTTCTTTACTGCTAGGAATTTGAACTGTTTTTTTCATGCTCAGGACTTGGGTTATCAAAGACCACTATGTAAGCATAAAATGGTTTATCTCCTGTGACCATCCCAGTGGGAGCCCAATAGCAACATTTTGAGAAGTTGCTGCATGAAAGCCTCTTGCTGCATTTCTTAATGCTCTCTCATGTTACTGTACCTATAACAACCCTAGGTTGTTCATCTGACTACAAACACCTCCTGCTCTCCTCATTTCCACTACATGGAGGATGGGGGAAGTTGTTCTGTAATTCACAGAAGATTGCATGGAAACAGGATTTCTAGCAGGAATAGGAGATTTGTTTTGTACTTTACCTGAAAATAGAAAACATGCAGCACCACATCTAAGGATTGGTACACTTCAATATATTACATTTATTCTTAATTTTAGATATACTTTAAAAAGAAACTTGAACTAGTTACATATTTGGTAAAGTTTGAATAAAGACACAAGTCTGCTCAGTTGAACCTGTTTGCATGTGTAATTATGTCTCTACCACTTCCCATATCCCTGTAGATTGTGATTGTAGATTGTGATTGATAAGATGCCGAAATAAAGGTTTTTTGAAAATAGTGACACTTGCCGCTGAAACCACCAATTGTGGAAGGGAGTTCCACATCATTACTACTCTAACAGTAAAGAACTCCTTATGCACTCTTAGGTTAAACTGATTCCAACGTTATTTAGTGGCTATGTCAACTAAAAATGAAAAACAGGCAGGCAAGTGCATTAGGTTTGCAAGAAATCAATGTTGCATGATTTGTCTTTTGGTTTCCACATGTCAGCAAGCCTGGTTTCTCTAGGAAAGCCCATAGATGTAATTATTATTTACTAAATATTATAAAAGGCACCGTTATCATAGGTTTATGAATATGTGTATTTTATTGAACTGAACCTGAATACAAATGTCAAAAATTGCTATGTTATAGGGAGCATCTAGAAATGTTAAATGTACTGTGAAAGCATAATTTTGTGTTTTCCCCCTGAAATATAACAGGTGTCCTAACAGGTAACAATATAAGGTGTCCTACCTGATATCTAAGTGAGCCTGTGTCTCGTAGCAGTATGTCTGCAGCACGAGGTCTAAGGCACTGTGCTTCTGAATGCCAGTCTTACTGGATTTGAAATGAGATTTGGTGATCTTATTACTGTGCTACATAATGTTCATCTCTCCTGAAAGAGATGTAGTGTAAGGATCTCCTTTCTTCTACATCTTTCATGTATGCGAATCTGTGCTTTCTGTATCTCTACTGTTACTATTGATTGACTATTACTTTGTAAGTCATTCGATAACCAGTCATCAGGTGAGAAGCTTTTATGAGAAGACGAGATGGCTGCCTTTACATAGAGATACAGCAATGGTTTGTCGGTCCTGTGGAAAGAATTAGCTGTAAGGAGATCTCAGCCAATACTGATTACCAGCGATGAGCTTGTTCTGTAATTTTTTTGTGCAAATGACCTGCCCACAGGGGATTCTTCTCCATACAGCTAATGTACACAAAGAGATGGGTTTGCTTGTGATATCATTGAGCTAAAATGGACCCATGGCCCTAGTACATCAATGACATTGACCATATTAGGCCAATGATGTCATAAGCAACCCTGCCCCTTTGTGTACTGATGACCTTTTTGGGGCACAACTTCCAGAGTTCAGGACTTTTTTTTAACCACCTTCCGCCCGCCCTATTGTACAATGACGGACGCAAGGTGGTTCTCTTGTTCTGATAGGACGTCATATGACGTCCTACCATTCTCACTGCGCATGCGCGGCTCAGGGTGCACGCAGCGTGGCAATCGTCGGTGCGCTGTGTCTCTCAGACACAGCGGATCACGGAAAGAGCCGAAGATGTCGGCTCGGTCATGTGATCAGCTGTGTCCAATCACAGCTGATCACATGTAAACACGGAAATGCCGGTTATCGGCATTTCTCTCCTCTCGAGCTGTCACGCTGAGGGGACATCTACACTGATCATCAGGGCACTGATCATCAGTGTGCCCTAATAATCAGTGTGGCCCCAGAAGTGCCACCTGTCAGTGCTCATCAGTGCCATGTGCCAGTGCCCATCAGTGCCCATCAGTGCCACATATCAGTGCATACCAGTGCACATCAATGCCACATATCAGTGCCCATCTGAGCTGCCTTTCATTGTCACCCATCAGTGCCAGTCAGTGCCACATATCAATGCCAATCAGTGCCACCTATCAGTGCTGCCAATCAGTGCCACCTATCAGTGCCAGTCAGTGTTGCATATCAGTGCCAGTCAATGTCGCCTATCAGTGCCAGTCAGTGCCGCCTAACAGTGCCAGTCGATGACACCTATCAGTGCCAGTCAGTGCTGCCTATTAGTGCCGCTTATCAGTGCCATATATCAGTGTCATGTATCAGTGCTGCCTTTCAGTGCCCATCAGTGATGCCTGTCAATGCCCATCAGTGCAACCTACTAGTGCCTCCTCATCAGTGCCCATCAGTGCCACCTATCAGTGTCCATCAGTGCAGCCTATCAGTGCCTATCACTGCAGCCTCATTAGCGCACATCAGTGAAGGAGAAAAATCACTTATTTACAAAATTGTACAACAAAAACTAAGAAAAAAATTTTTTTTTTCAAAATTTTCAGTGGTTTTTGGTTTGTTTAAGAAAAAATAAAAATCCCAGAGGTGATTAAATACCACCAAAAGAAAGCTCTATCTGTCTCGAAAAAATAATAAAAATTCCATATGGGTACAGTGTTGCATGACCGCGCAATTGTCATTTAAAGTGTGACAGCGCTGAAAGCTGAAAATTGGCCTGGACAGGAAGGGGGTATAAGTGCCCTGTAGGCTAGCGGTTAAAGGATAGCTTTATCTGTGTATTTATATTGTTTATTATTACTGCACTTTGCAACAACAAACTGAATTTGTATTCCTGATGTGTATGCATTAAAATAGAATATAAAGGGTTTTTTTCATGTCTCCTGCCTACAGACACAGTAGTATTCCATTACAAACCTAACCAAAAAGTTCAGAAATGGCCACAACTGACATCACCAGGAAAGCGCATCCCAAAGCTAACTTTGCAGATAGAATGATTCTCTTGTCTCACAGCCATACTTCTCAGTCTGCTTCTGTGATCTGCCTTAGGCTTTCATTCCCTCCACTCTCTGTTTACATGCTTTGCCAGCCCTCCTCCTCCTCTCCTTTCTCAAAAAGAGAACTCCCTATCCCCCCTTAAGCCGCCTGCCCCCTCCTCCCTGTAAGGATGGCATAGCTTGCTTTTCTGTATGAAATGTTCACAGGCAAGAGAAAGAGAAGAGAACAGACTTTCTTGACAGGCTCAAGGAAGGAAGAATATTCTAATGGATTATAACAACACACAGCAGAGCCTTCTTAAACCAGAAGTTATCTGTATGTTTCAGATCCATCACAAATCCAAAAAAGTAAATAAAAAAAGAAAATTAAGGCGTGTATTCCTCATTTTAGATATTGAACAGCCTTGTAAACCATTTAATTATTCCCCAAGGCCAACAACTGTCCAGAACTATTGGTGATGGCCAACAAACCTCAAACAGCTGCATGCAGTTAGGAATAAATTGCCGTATAATATCAATCAGTGTATACATGTACCAAAATTCAGCTAGTTCAGAAGGAACCAATTTTGGTTCAGGTATATTCCTGTCTGTTCAGCAGAATCCAGTCTAACGACCAGCTTCTGTGGAATAGTCCTTTTGGAAAACCAGCATTCAATTAAGGCTTGAAGCCAATGGCTTCAGAGCTGATCTGCATATTCTGTGTCTGTGTCTTCAAAATACGAAGACACAGTGGGAGAGATCTATGAGTCCACATGGATGTGGAGATCTGTCACTTTTTTTTTTGCATTCAACCTGCTTGTGGAACAAGAAAAAAAAACTGAACATATGTTTAGGCTGTATCTGTGCTGTAAAAAATTATTTTGGATGCACATTTGAACTGTAAATGTATTGCATGGCTTCCACTATCATTCATACATGCCAAATAAACCCTTTACTTTTTTGTGTTTGTGGTGGAAGTGAGACTTGAAGGTTCTTCTGGTTCAGGAGAGGAATCGTTGGTTCATTTGAGTCCACTTCACTATAACCTATTCATTTATACTCCCAGCTAGAATATTCAAACACTGCAGCAAAACTCTGGGTAAACCGATTCATACAGGCACTTGATTCAGAAGCGCATCCAGATTTTTTTTGATGTTGCAGCAGTGGTCTGTCTGCTTTCCTACAGTTCTCCTGGCAGGAGTACCTTGCTGGGAAGAAACGTTCTTTGTCAGGAGCAAAGGCCACTTGAAGACCTAACATTTTTTGCCATGTTTCGTTTACAAGTTTAACCACTTGCCCTCCGCCCTATAGCAGAAGTACTGCTACAGAGTGGCAGGGCTGCGCAAAATCATGTATATATACGTGTTTTGCATTTCCAGGTAGGGTGCGTGCGCCCTGCCCTACTTGCGCCGCTATTGGCGGCTACAGATTACAATCTCCAGGTCCCAGCTGGTGATTCCCGACTGGAGCTCTGCGATTGTCGGGGAAAGCTGACAGGAGAGAGACATGTGTGCAAACAACATAGGTCTCTTTCCTGTCAGCATGGACATGCTGTTTTGTATCTCTTTGAACAGCAGAGAGATACAAAGCAGCATGTCTCCCTAATAAAACACAGCACACAGTAAAACACACACAGCACACAATTAACCCTTTGAAAACCCCAGTTGTTAACCCCTCCTGCCCAGTATCATTAGTACAGTGTCAGTGCTTTTTATTGGCACTGATCATTGTGTTAGTGTCACTGGGGATATCAGTGGCAGTTAGTCATTTCCCACTCAGTGTCAGAATGCCAGCCGCAGTCCCGCAGTCCTACTATAAGTTGCTGATCGCTGCCATTACTTTTATAAAAAAAATAAAAATTTCTGTATTCAGTATATACTGCCGTTTGCAGATGCTATAACTTTCACGGAAACCAATTAATTTACACGTATTGGGATTTTTTTTTTAGCAAATACATGTAGCAGAATACATTTTGGCCTAAATTTATGAAGACACTAGATTTTTAAAATTTTGTATTGAATGTTTTATAGCAAAAAGTCAATAATATTGTCAGTCATTTTTTGTTTATAGCACAAAAAATTAAACCGCAGAGGTGATCAAATTCCACCGAAAGAAAGCTCTATTTGTGGGAAACAAAGACATACATTTCATTTAAGTGCAGCATTGCATGACCGTGCAATCGTCAGTTAAAGTAATGCAGCGCCGTATTGCAAAAAATGGCCTTGTCAGGAAGGGGGGTAAATCCTCTGGAGGGCATTTTATTACTAGAAAATTACTTATAACCCCTAAACATTATATATATACACATATTTTTAGCAAAGATCCTGAAGAATTAAATGACAATTGTTTAATTTTTTTATGTCATGGTATTTGCGGAGCTACTCTTGAATAAATAAAAAAATATACAATATATACCCCAGTTTTTGTAAAATATGAAAGAGGATGTTACGGTGAGTTAGTTACCTAATATGTCCCACTTTAAAATTGTGCACGCTTGTGGAATGGCGATAATCTAAGTTACTTAAAAATCTCTAAAGGTGATGCTTTAAAAACTTTTCAGGTTACCTGTTTAGGGTTATAAAGGAGGTCTAGCACTAGAATTATTGCTCTCACTCTAATGTTTGCAGCGATACCTCACATGTAGGCTGCAAACACCGTTTACATAAGCGTGCACGACTTACATATGTCTTTACTTCTGCGCGTGAGCTAGGAGTGAAGGGGGCACTTTAAAAAAAAAATTTTTCTTATTTATTTTATATTTTATTTTGTGTTTCATTAAGAAGAGATTTGGGGTCAAAGAGACCTCAAATCTCTCCTGTACCTTTAAAAGCAAAAGATAAAAAAAATCTATTTTTTTACCTTTTACTTTAACAAAGCAAAAAATTGCTAAGATCTGGCCTGGATTGGATGTGATGTCATGCTCTGGTTCTCCAACACCATAGAGGTGATCAGAGACCATAGAGTCTCTCATCTCCTCTAGGAGCAGCCAGCTGCACTGTCGGATTGTTTCTCGTGCGCTCCAGTCTTAACGGTAAGCCTGAGAAACACAGGTGATCCCTCCTGCCGCTATAGAAAGTGATCCTGTAGCTAATGAGCTGATGGGACCACTTTCATCAGAAAGCGTCCATCAACTGAAAAAAAAAAAGATATCGGGTTATGGCTGATATCTTTAGCCATAACCTCTGTAAAGCACCATTTATATACGTATTGTGGTTTTCAAGTGGTTAACCCTAACCCTTCAGATAAGTGTTTGGCTGCTCATAGTACTGAGTTACTCAGTTAAATTAATCAGCCCCATAATTTAGGTGGCTCTAGCAGGCATCAGAACTGCCTGTCTAGGTGTAAAGACATCCCCGTATATTTTTGGGCAAGAACAAACATTATCATGCAAATGATTGTGCATGATTTTATGCACAAAAGAACATTAATCTCTTTCTTGATGACTTTCTGAACTTATGTAAGGTTTTGTGGTTCCACAAGCCTCCCCTACCTGCAGTTTAAAGATTATGCAAAGTTCTTAATGCCAGATAAATATTTTTTTCCAGGGCATTAAATGTGTATTTTGTGCCAGTCAATTCTGCACAACTTGCATAAGCAATTTTCACATCTAACTAAAAAAATATACTGTAAATCGTTGTTTTACTATTTGTTTACACTCATACGTGTACAGTATATTGAATTAATAAATTGTAGAAGCAACATGTCCCTTGCCATACATAACATTAAATACAGTCAGGTCCATAAATATTGGGACATCGACACAATTCTAACATTTTTGGCTCTATACACCACCACAATGGATTTGAAATGAAACGAACAAGATGTGCTTTAACCGCGGACTGTCAGCTTTAATTTGAGGGTATTTACATCCAAATCAGGAGAACGGTGTAGGAATTACAACAGTTTGCATATGTGCCTCCCACTTGTTAAGGGACCAAAAGTAAT
Organism: Staurois parvus; assembly: GCF_062004578.1. Classification (NCBI taxonomy): domain Eukaryota; kingdom Metazoa; phylum Chordata; class Amphibia; order Anura; family Ranidae; genus Staurois; species Staurois parvus. Next base: position 5,491,545 of record NW_028317818.1, read on the forward strand.
GGGACAGAATAATAATCATAAATCAAACTTTCACTTTTTAATACTTGGTTGCAAATCCTTTGCAGTCAATTACAGCCTGAAGTCTGGAATGCATAGACATCACCAGACACTGAGTTTCATCCCTGGTGATGCTCTGCCAGGCCTCTACTGCAACTCTCTTGAGTTCCTGCTTGTTGTTGGGGCATTTTCCCTTCAGTTTTGTCTTCAGCAAGTGAAATGCATGCTCAATTGGATTCAGGTCAGGTGATTGACTTGGCCATTGCATAACATTCCACTTCTTTCCCTTAAAAAAAACTCTTTGGTTGCTTTTGCAGTATGCTTTGGGTCATTGTCCATCTGCACTGTGAAGCGGCGTCCAATGAGTTCTGAAGCATTTGGCTGAATATGAGCAGATAATGCCCGAAACACTTCAGAATTCATCCTGCTGCTTTTGTCAGCAGTCACATCATCAATAAATACAAGAGAACCAGTTCCATTGGCAGCCATACATGCCCACGCCATGACACTACCACCACCATGCTTCACTGATGAGGTGGTATGCTTAGGATCATGAGCAGTTCCTTTCCTTCTCCATACTCTTCTCTTCCCATCACTCTGGTACAAGTTGATCTTGGTCTCATCTGTCCATAGGATGTTTTTCCAGAACTGTGAAGGCTTTTTTAGATGTCGTTTGGCAAACTCTAATCTGGCCTTCCTGTTTTTGAGGCTCACCAATGGTTTACATCTTGTGGTGAACCCTCTGTATTCACTCTGGTGAAGTCTTCTCTTGATTGTTGACTTTGACACACATACACCTACCTCCTGGAGAGTGTTCTTGATCTGGCCAACTGTTGTGAAGGGTGTTTTCTTCACCAGGGAAAGAATTCTTCGGTCATCCACCACAGTTGTTTTCCGTGGTCTTCCAGGTCTATTGGTGTTGCTGAGCTCACCGGTGCGTTCCTTCTTTTTAAGAATGTTCCAAACAGTTGTTTTGGCCACGCCTAATGTTTTTGCTATCTCTCTGATGGGTTTGTTTTGTTTTTTCAGCCTAATGATGGCTTGCTTCACTGATAGTGACAGCTCTTTGGATCTCATCTTGACAGTTGACAGCAACAGATTCCAAATGCAAATAGCACACTTGAAATGAACTCTGGACCTTTTATCTGCTCATTGTAATTGGGATAATGAGGGAATAACACACACCTGGCCATGGAACAGCTGAGAAGCCAATGGTCCCATTACTTTTGGTCCCTTAAGAAGTGGGAGGCACATATGCAAACTGTTGTAATTCCTACACCGTTCACTTGATTTGGATGTAAATACCCTCAAATTAAAGCTGACAGTCTGCAGTTAAAGCACATCTTGTTTATTTAATTTCAAATCCATTGTGGTGGTGTATAGAGCCAAACATTTTAGAATTGTGTCGATGTCCCAATATTTATGGACCTGACTGTACACCCATAAATAACCCAAGTCCTATAATCTTGTGTAATAATAAAGAGCAACTCTACCTGTAATGCACTCTCTAGTTTGCACACAAAGGAAGGCATGGAGAAAGCAGAGGCAGTGACAACAAGCTACTCTGCTTCTTATCTACTTATCTACATAAGCCTGGTACACACGAGGAGCTTGTCAGGAGGTCACTGTACCAACAATGCGATTTTAGTACAGTGATCTGCCCACTGAGCTATTGTGTTATGACAGGCTCCACCCCGCCGCGCCAGAACACACTGGCTGAGAGTGCTGATTGGATGCTGATCGACTGCTGGTTTTCCAGCAAGCACGCTCAAAAGAAACCAGCATAGAGATCGGCTTCTGTCAAACAAGGACCCATACACATGGGCAGCCGAAAATTTCCCAGAATATACTGTACCGGCTGATTTCGACTGATATTTGGCCCGTGTGTAAGGGGCTTTGCTTCCCTTTGCATTGAGCTGAAACTTCAAACAATGTAATCATCTTCAAAAAAAAGAAATAAAAGAAGACGCCACTCAGTGTAGACTGTTATATACTTTAATTGTGAACAATAGTGTACCGGATATCGTATGTACTCTCCAGCGCCTCAGGATATGCACAGCCAAAAGGGAAGCCAAGGGTACCAGGACAGTGACAACCAAAGGAAATGTTCCAGGGGTGCAGCCCTCCTCAGACGGGGAAATCAGCCACTGGATAGAGAGAAAACAGGTGGCGCACACACCTAGTGCATTATCCAAGGTTTATTGTAGGAATGAAATAATAAAAACATACTCACAGACGAAGCATGTATCTAAAAAGCATAGAAAAATGACAATGCCCACAACGGCGGGCAAGGTGTTCTCACTGTCAGTGTGGTCAAATGGTTGACGCGTTTCGGGGACGAATCCCTTTCCTCAGAGCTGATGACCAACCTGTATGGAGGTCAAATAGTAAATAACCAGGGCTAGATGCCTTGGGAGCATAAGTTTTTATTATTTCATTCCTACAATAAACCTTGGATAATGCACTAGGTGTGTGCGCCACCTGTGAACAATAGTGTGAATGAACACGCACATTGCGACCGTTCCTTGGTCCGCCATGGTCTTTTTAATGGATTCAACCATTGGTCTCTGTCTCCCCTTCCCCCCCCCCACTCATGTTTTTTTTCACCCCCTCTCCCCCCTGAGGGATTATGGACCTAATTATGAGCATCTAACTTTGCGCCAACTCATCCCATCAATGTTGTCATCTTCCCATATTATCTTCTGGGAACTACAAAAAACTCCCCCTTGTGTAATTGAGAAAAAGAGTGGGAGAGGTGTTTGTGCTTTAATCAGTAGAGCAGTTTAGGGTGACAACACTGCTTCTTCACAGATACAGTGCGATGACTGAGCGTTGCCACCCTAAGATAGGAAGGGATTTACTTGCACGATCACTAGGTAAAAAGCATGAAAAAAGAGCTAATGTAGCCACCACATCTATAGACTTGTAATCAGTAATATATTATTTTTTTACAGTATATAAACTTTAAAGCAGTGAACATGGCATAGCTCTCCCACAGTACACAGAACATGGAAGCACAATTATTTCAGTAAATATAAACTGCTAAATTCCTTTTCTCATCAGCAGTATATAGAAGTTTTGTGACTTTTATCAGTGTCCAGCACATTAAAGCTTTTAGGAGGAGCTTTCATTCTGCTGTAGGAGGATGCAGAACCCCTGACCTCTGTCTGAACAGTGCAGATTGGCCCTCTACTGATCACATACACTCTCCCCAGAAAAAAAAAACTCTCTAGCAATACACACCAAAATGAGCATGTGCAGAGTGTCTCCACAAAATATGTCTTATCAAAAGATAAGAAGGAGACACTGAAAGAAGGGGTGAATCAGAGAAATCAGGATCAAACAGCGTTTTTACACAATGCAGAGGATTAACTCTTTAGGTTCCACAATGAGTGTAAAAGCATGCTTTACTGCATATACAGACAGATTTTACTGTTGTGGGTTTAGTAACATTAACTAAATAAAGAGACAAAACTCACAGAACTCAAGCAATTTTTTAAAAGATTATTTTGGCAACTTTTTTGCATCGGCCCCAGTGTTATTCGAGGGGTAACCTAATATAATATTACAAACAATTATTAACAGAAAGATGTAGCCATCCTGACTATACAACAACCCATACCAGAAAATCAAGACATGGTGATCATCCAGACAATGATTAATTCCCCCACTAAATAACACCACAACTATCAGGAATAAATGAAGAATGGGACGGTGGGTGGGAGCCACAGTGCATTTTCTGCAGAGCGGTGACTAAGGCTCCGGGAGCATGGGCTTTAGAGTGCCTGCCATTTTTGCTGTGCTTGCTTTGCAGAATGTCACAACCTACAAATAGAAAGCAGGAAAGGGGAAAGAGTACCCAAGTCGCCCTTTTGAGCTATCCCATAGGGCCCCATTAATCGCTCTTTGGATCTCATCTTGAGAGTTGACAGCAACAGATTCCAAATGCAAATAGCACACTTGAAATGAACTCTGGACCTTTTATCTGCTCATTGTAATTGGAATAATGAGGGAATAACCCACACCTAGCCATGGAACAGCTGAGAAGCCAATTGTCCCATTACTTTTGGTCCCTTAACAAGTGGGAGGCACATATGCAAACTGTTGTAATTCCTACACCGTTCACCTGATTTGGATGTAAATACCCTCAAATTAAAGCTGACAGTCTGCAGTTAAAGCACATCTTGTTTGTTTAATTTCAAATCCATTGTGGTGGAGTATAGAGCCAAAAATGTTAGAATTGTGTCCATGTCCCAATATTTATGGACCTGACTGTACACCCATAAATAACCCAAGTCCTATAATCTTGTGTAATAATAAAGAGCAACTCTACCTGTAATGCACTCCCTAGTTTGCACACAAAGGAAGGCATGGAGAAAGCAGAGGCAGTGACAACAAGCTACTCTGCTTCTTATCTACTTATCTACATAAGCCTGGTACACACAAGGAGCTTGTCAGGAGGTCACTGTACCAACAATGCGATTAATCGTTAGGGATGTTTTTCTTGTAATTATCAACATTAAAAAATCCATTTGAAAAAAACTTGAGGTAATGAATATTTTTCTGTTCTAGTATTGTTCATATGGCAGTAATGAAAGATTTACAGTGGCAGCTTACAGAAGAATAAAGATGTACAAAGCAATATATCCCATGGCATCAAGATGTATCACTAAGCAGTTTCTATAGGTTGCTGCTCATTTCTTTTTCATTTATTAGATAGGCAACATATCTTTTTTGAGAGTATAGAGGGATTAGAAACCCTATCAAGTTTTTACTGCTTTCTGGGGCTGAGAGATTTCTCTTCATTTGCTGTCAAAGTGACAACAGTTTCTCCAGACAGGAAGTGAGGGAAAATCTCCAACAGGAACACAGAAATAAAAGGACTTTAGGATTCTAGGAGAAGTCAATAAGAAGCATCTCTGTTGCAGATTTTCGTTTATTTTCTTCTGATGAAATGATTGTCACCACAACAGTTTGAGGATATCCCTCCAGTGGAGCTCTGGATAGCAGTAAAAATCTAACAGGGGCTCTAATCTTTCCATAGTCTATTCAGAAAGTTTTGTCTGAACATAAACTTTAACCCTTTCATAACCAGAGGTTATTGAAACTCAAATGCATACAGACCAGCTTTTGCAGGATCAACATTGCTTACTTGACAATAACTTTGTGATTAGTATGTCTATCTAAATAACATTCAAATTGTTTTTTATGGACATATATGGCTTTTATTCGGCACACTTTTATTATACACTGAAAAAATGGACACACATTTAAAAAATACCATCTATAGTTATTTTCTTTGTTTAATTATTTGTTTATATATTTATTGTGCTCTCTGTGACAGCTGCAGCCTGTTGACTTAGCTGTTGTTCTGTGAGGTACATTGACAGCTATATCCAACAAGTTTATTTATATACATAAATTATTTATACACAAACCCATTTGATAACTAAAACTGACTGACATGGTGATCACATGATCAGGAACCGCGCTGATTGTTTACTTTTTGGGAATCAAAAAGATGAGAGCTGCACTCCAATGTAAGCTCTTCTTCTTGTATTTATTAACCGCTTGCCCACGGCCCTATAGTAGAAGTACTGCTACCGGGCTGAGCAAAATCATGAATTTCCGGGCAGGGGGCATGCGTGCTGACACCCTACCTGCACCACCATTTGCGGCTAGGGATGTCAATCACCGGGTCCCAGCCGGAGAATTCCCACTGGCACCTGGCAATCGCCGTGTAAAGCTGACAGAGGAAAGACCTGTCTATAAACAACACAGGTCTCTCTCCTGCCAGCAAGGACATGCTGCTTTGTATTTCTCTGCACAGAAATACAAAGCAGCATGTTTCCGTAGTAAAACAGCAAACATAGTAAAACACACACAGCACACAGTTTATGCTCTGTTCGCCCAAAAGTTAACCCCTTCCTGCCCAGTGTCTTTAGTACAGTGTCAGTGCTTTTTATTAGCACTGATCACTGTATTAGTGTCACTGGGGATGTCAGTGGCAGTTAGTCAGTTCCCGCCCAGTTTCAGAATGTCCGCCACAGTCCATCAGTCCTGCAGTCCCGCTATAAGTCGCAGATTGTATAAAAAAAGTAAAAATTCCAGTATATATACCACCATTTATAGACGCTATAACTTTCACGTAAACCAATTGATTTACAGGTATTGGGAGTTTTTTTTAGCAAAGACATGTAGCAGAATACATTTTGGCCTAAATTTATGATGTCATTTGATTTCTTTTTAATTTTTTTTCCTTGATACGTTTTATAGAAAAAAGTCAAAAATATATATTTTTTTTCAAAATTGTGAAGAAAAAATAATTAGTTTTTTTGTTTATAGCACAAAAAATAAAAAATGCACAGGTGATCAAATACCACCGAAAGAAAGCTCTATTTCTGGGAAAAAAAGGACATAAATTTCATTTATGTGCAGCATTGCATGACCGCACACTTGTCAGGTAAAGTAACGCAGCACCATATCGCAAAAAAAGGCCTGGTCAAGAAGGAGAGTAAATCTTCTGGAGGGCAAGTAGTTAAATATGCAGCAAATAAGCTGCATGCACAATATCTCCAACCAAACTTGAATTTGCTTGACGCGTTTCACTGTTCCCAACTTGCACACAAGGAGCCGACACTTGGATTGTCTGTGCACAGCAGGAACATCAGGTGGATTTGGATTTGGGGTTCTACTAATGTTTCCTGATATTGTATAGCAACTGTGCTTTCCTAGTTGTAAAACAGAATAATGTTCTCTCAGCATGGAGCACGGTTAACAGAACGATGATCTACATATTGCAGTATAGAATATGTTTAAGGAAATCTGGGCCAAGTGAATTATGGAGGTTACCACTGCAGACCATTTTTTCTGAAAATGCTAATTGCCTGGTTTTCATGCTGAGCTAATGGTCACTGACCTGGAACTAGAATGCAAATAAGGAGTTCACGTTATCATTTCTTGGCTGCATTCCTTTTCCAGCTGGGCAAATCAGAAAGCATTGATATCAGATGATCAAGAATGACTGCCAGAAAATTAGCATTTTTAGAAGAAGATCAGCAAAGGAAAGCATCCTACTTTTCTTGTCACAGGTTCACTCTAACTTGCCCCTGGAATGATTGAAGACAGCTAAACTGTAAATGCTTGGTGGGTATTTACATAGATAGGATAGGCATACCCAGGCAAATGGTTTATTTTGTACCTTTCTCTAATTGTTTATGCATCTTTAATAATTGCAATAAAAAAAAATCTAAAAATGACATATAGCAAGTCATATAACAATGGCAAGTCACTTTCTGTTTTTTTTTTTAAATAACTACACCTACTGGCACACAAATAGTCCACTATAAACAAAAAAGCCTGCAAGAATGGAATAAGAGTGTGAAATATGCTAATACCGCAAAAAGAAAAAAAATGCTTATGAAAAAAGAAAAAAGTCAAAATTCATTTAAAAATTGGAACTTTTGAAACTAATCTTACTGACAGACCTAGCATGATATTGATTTAAATGAACATCCTTGCTGACGCCTTTTCACCTTTAAAAAAATACCTCTGCAGAGTGAGCTTTCAGTTGCTATAACTTTACAGTGCCGCATGAGCCATAGGAATATCCTAAAAGAATCAAGTAAAATGTAAAATGTCAGAAATCTGGATAGAGAATTTAATAAGGCTATAAAAATCAGGATCACTGGCTATTAGATAGGATTTTCTACGTATCTCCATGAATGGCTTCTGGCAAGGTTTAAAAAAAAAAAAAGGGGGAAGAATATTTGGTGCTGAGTCTGCTGACCAACGGCAATGCAAAAGAAATTCTAACAGACACTGGGTCCCAGCTGGGCAGTGACATTAATTGCCCAAATCTCACGCTTGTCTGTGATGCAGCTTTCTCGTTCAATCGCTTTCTCTCTTTCTCTCTCTCCTTCTCACTAGCTCACTCGATCTCTCACTGTTTCTCTCCACCCTCCCAGGGGATTTAAAAATGCAGTATTTGAATTTTGTGAGTGGTAAAGCCTCTGCCCTAGGACCCATTTGACAAATGAGAAGCCGTGCAGCATCAACACCAGCCGACTGAGCATCAGTGAGTCAATCTGTGTGCTAGTCAGCAAGCTCCTGTTGGGAAACGCCGAGCTCGCTCTCTTCGCTGTCATTGAGGAAGTTACACTGACTCTTCATTAAGCTGCAGGCTTTGGTTAAATCCCTTGTTTTTGTATTCTATCCAGTTTAAGCGGTTTCCGTTTTAATTTGCCTAGTTGCCTTAGCTGACAAATGAACGCACATTTTCAGCGGTAGGATAGCAAAGGGGGAAGAAGGACTTTTCAACTCTAAGAATACCCACAGCTAAAAGACCATTTAAAACCTGCTGACAAGACAGGACAAACGTGCTTGCATGCTAGCCCCTTCACTTGTTCTACGTCGACTCCAGAGCAACACCATGCAGCATCCTCTGACGGGTGCAACCTGTGTGGCACTGCCGAATGTGGGCATGTGTCCACAGCTCTCTTGTGCCTTGACTTTTATGTACTTGCAGCAGGTAAGCTCCTTCTTGCTTTGCTCTCTCTCCCTCTCTCTGTTTTTTTTTTTTTTTGCTAGTTCAGCTTTTTCTGCCAGGAGTTGGACTTTAACCATTGTTTTTTTTACAGCTGTTTCAATCTGTGCCATTGCAGTTTTGGTTGCTTGTGATATAGGAATCAGAAACTTCATGTTGTTTCCCTTGCTATTTTTTTTTTGTAAGACACTGTAAAAGAGCTGTTAGGAAGCAGGGTAGCACAGATTGTTGGGAATGGAAGCTGGAATGTCTTAGGTTGTGAGGTTAAGATGTGAGTGTGCTAACATCTCGGTACGTCTAATGCATGTACACGGTGTGCTCTTTATCTGATCATCATGTATTCAGTCTCAAGCATGTAGTGCACAAGAAACATAACCTATACAATAAACGATAGCACACGTTGCATTGTGTTTCATTTTGCTAGTCAATATGTCATGCCTGTGGGTTTCATAGATGTGTAGTACTTGCTGCAGTCACAGGGGAAGGCTTGCTTATTAGTAGTTTTTAAAAAGACACTCAAGCATTATTTTGAATGGTATGGCATTTTTTTTTTGAAACTTGAATAGCTCTATGTTCCTTCTAATAATATGATAAAGAGAGAGAATGGATTTCCTGCATGTGCTGTACTGGTATCACATGAAATTAAAAATGCCTTTGCCTGTCTGATGGAATTTGCTTTATTAAATGTGATTCTGTGTTTGCCTTTGTACAAAAATACATCTTGATGTGAATCTTGTAAAAGGTGTCTATTTTCTAATCTCCAGTCGTCTTCACCTGATACTTAAGTCCTCTTCACAATGCCTAGCTTTGTGCTAAAGGTTCTGCATAATCATAAATGGACCTTTATTCAATACAGTCACTGCAAAAAAAAAGGGCTGCTTTTAAAATATTGCCTTACTGTATACCAGGATTTTGTGAAATATAATTCGTACACGGTTAGAATTTCTATTTTTTACTTTATATGTATACCTACATTGTGTAGAATTCATTATGTATTGTGGGCGCATGTATATTTACTGTGTTTCTTCATGCTAGTATAGTCAAGGATATACATACAGATACACACTTGATTTCTAGACACCCTCAGTTGTGTACATGGTGTACTCTTTATTTTCTGTCATTCTATATTTCACTTACTGTTACGCTTATAGTCAGCTTATTTTACTTTGTGTTTCAAAAAAAATAGCAGAGCAATTGAGAGCTGAGTATATACTCTCTTGGTCTGGCTATGAACACTTTTAAGGTGAATTTGACCTTTTTTATTTTCTAACTTATCTCTGTATCATCTGATATGAAGTATGTATAGCACACCACCGTAACTGTAATTTCATAAACCCTGCCCTCATAACAGTACACCCAAACTAACAAGTAATAAATAATGTGTGCTGTACTATCTGTGCATTTTTCTTGCTCACCAATAATTTCATGAAATAATGATAGATCTCCTGTATAATGTATTCTCATGGTTCACCTGGTATCCTGAAATAGTCTGGGCTTTTTGCTTGTGTAGGAGTGAAAAGACAGTAAACAAGAGTTTCAGCTCTTCCTCTTTACCCATTGGGTTTTGTTGTCACTTTTGCCTACTCTAATATGCATAGTAAAAGATTTATGTGCACATATATTGTGAATGAGTTTTGAGGAAAGGAGAGGCAGTACATGTTTTTGCATTCAGAATCTGAATTTGCATTTGATAAATGCTAAATACATCAACTTTCATAGATTGTCTTTTTAATTACCTCCTCCCTAATAGCAGGCTGTCCTTTTACTTTTGAATAAATCTTTCATTGATTATAACTGCTCTGCAGCTCACTCTGGAGTGGTTTTTTTTTTTTGTTTTTGTTTTTTTTAGAAGCTAGCTTCTTGTTTGGTGCAACTCCTGCTATCATGGTGAATACGCTTGTTTATCAACCTGAAATGTATTAATAACTGGAAATATAGGTAAAGGAATTTGGAGATAGGAAAGTGTTTCCAGGTGAAGGGTCAATATGACTACACAGGGAGGAATCAAATGAACATTATTGTAATTAGACCTTAATGTAATGATCATTTCTTTCTATCTGCATTTGTACAAAAACATTTCTTCATCTATGTATAGTTCAAGGCGCAGATGCACATTTCTACCAAAAATAGGCATACATTGAAACCTATGCAAATCTGAAGGGATTAAATTGTTATTTAAAGATGCATGCATTTGATCTGCTGAATTGTAAACATAATCATTTCTCTCAAGAACCTATATATGAAACAGAACCACTTTTTTGTGATAAAAAATATTTGTATTCATCATCCAAACTAATTTAGCAGATCAAAAAAGAAAGTTTTTAATATTTGTAAGAAGTGTCAAATTGTGTATAGTTTTACTTGGGTGTCATGATGCGTAGTGCTTTTAGCTATAGATCACCAAAACAGAATTCATTCATTAACAATTTTTTTTTTCACTGCAGAAGTCAGTCTGCTACCAAGTAGTTTACTTTATTTTGCAGCTTTCTAAAAATGGATTGATTCATTTTACACAGATTTTCTATAAATTACAAAGTGGTACAGCATTAGAAAGGGCTACATAAACACCCATCATATTTTATAAAGCAATATATATTTTGGTAAAATAGTCCTTTTGAAAATGTAGGGAGTTTAAATGCATCATGTGTAATGGTTATTATTATTTTTTAATATTATCAAAAAGCGTATTATAAAAATGCAAGAATGTAATGTCATCATTTCGCTACAGTTCCCCTTATAGTTCATTTGTGAATTGTAAGTCCCAACTGAATTCTATATTTTACAAAATATATTTCCTTTTAAACATACATGCACCACCATATGGCAGGAATTGCACCTGTGTTTATATTCAGTGAGTTTTTTGGAAAGTACACTTAAACGCCTCTGAAAACTATTTTAAATGTTGCAGGATAGTTTTTTATTTTTTCCATGTATTTTTTTTTTATTTTGAAAACCTTTGCTTTAAAAAGTGCAACACTACTACAGATACTAAAGTAAATAGAGGCAATAATTTGATTTTCACGCAACTGTGCTTTTGCTGCTCATTTGTATGAGGCTCATAAAATGTGTGCAATATATTGTACACACCACGTGACCTGTTTGCACTCTGGCCAGACAGTAATAAGTTATAATATAATGGGGTATATTACTGGAAGCTTTTATAGTCAGCTTCAAAAAAGATTTACAGTCATTTTAAGCAGGAGTAACAGTTATTTACTAAAAAATTATGCACTAGTGACATCTGCACAGACCCATGTATTCTAAATAAGGGAATAACATTTATACAAATTGAGATGATCCTTTCTGATCTGTTTATAATCAAGCTTGATCTATTTAGGAGTATTGTGATGACCTACACCCTCTTGCACTCATACTTTGAATTTCTCAATTTAAGTATTTCCCTTAAAAATCGCCAGCCATCATCCATGAGGGACAAGCGTGATGTGACAGTGCCTCAGTTTTGATATATTATTTTTTTTAAATGATATATATATATATATATATATATATATAATTTTATTTTATTTATTTTTTTCAATTAGCCTGAAATAACATTAAAGTGGCCAAAGGTAGTAGCTGGCATAGCTATATTGAATACATCTCTACAGAAACAGTTTACACCATTTAGCTCTTAGACTCCTTACCAAACTCATAGAAATGGTACAGACTTGAATTGGACACTGCAATGGTTAATCCATTCTTATGTGTTAATTCAATATCCTATGTTTTTGTGTGTTTGCATAGGTTCAGTACTGTATACTGACAATGCAATAGGTTTGTGCTGATCTATTTACTAGGGGCGATACCTTTGGAAAAAAAAAAAATAGATGGAGTTTACAGGAGGTACGTTAGTAAAGTTAGATTTGCTTGTATGTGAATTTTCTGTGCTGTTTGCGTGCCCCTCGGACATTAATGTTAGCATTAATAATAATGTGCCTCTTTTGGTTTAGCAAGAAGGGTAGTAGAGCAGCAAAATAACCCTTGGGATGCACTGCAGTCCTGACTGTATCTATACTATTTGTATTTTGAAACTTCTGTAAACATTAATTCTAAGCCATGGTCAAATGACCATCTGTTCAAGTGCACTATAATAAGTTATCTTATAGTGGGCCATGCCCCTGCCAACATGCTAGAACTGTTAATTTGTGTTCCTCACTTAATGATGATACATAGGGTTTATTTTACAAAATGAAGTCATCTGTAAAGTGGGAATAATTTAACTAAACTGGAGACATTGCTCAAACTGGACATACCTAGATCGAAAGCAATTGAACTGAAACTTCCAGATCAACTTTTTTAATTAGAAAGTAGTGTTCGGTAGATCATTAATGGCGGCTGCGACTGGTCATCGAGAAGTGCTTAAACAGAAGAAATTTGGCATTTGAAAAATGCTGGCTTTGCAAGACTAGGAATCAGCTGCATAGGCCCATTACCCAAAGGAAATAAAAACGTAGAGCTGTTACTGCGTTCTTTAAATAGTCTACGTGTTAAGTCAATCAGCATCTTTTGTAACTTAATTTGTGGCTTTGTCACTGGGAATCCTTTCCAATTAATGAATGCGGCAAACCTCAATCTACTGAAATTCAGTACCCGTGCTACATATTTGTTGGTAAATGTTTACAAAATGAATATGTTTCTTTATTTTGTTTTTTCTTGCATTAACCTGTAGGGAAAGAGTTAAAAAGAAACAAAATCAGCAGCAGTTTTATCCCGGAATAGACATTATTATTATTGACAATGATGATTATAGTTATCACTATTATTAATAATATTTCCACTGACAAATTAAAGGGAAAAGTACCAATAACTGGTATTAATGTGTAATGCATGGTGTGTTGCTTCTTCCCATCTTTAATATTTTGTCATGTTTGTATACTACATCATTAACTATTTAGAGTAAATCTCTTATTTGTTGTATAAGGGCTCCTGCTTCAAAAAAGATTTAGGTCCCATTTATACTTCTGTACTAAGGATACGTTCTAAAATGCATGAACGGCTTTATGTGCACTGCGTTATGGTTCCATTCTTTGTGAATGGCACCCCAGTGCATTGTACATTAGAGCACAACGCACCGCAGCACACCACAATGCATATACCATGCTTTGTGGTGTCCTGCAGTGCTAAAAAAGAGTGATGAACCTATTTCCATCTGTTGTGGTATAATGGCAGCTCTTTCATAATAAATAGACTGCCTTAATGCAATGCATGTTAAGACGTGCTATAACGCGCGTTAATGTGTGTGTATTGACGCACCGCAATGGAATGCCTGAGTGTAAATGTTCCCTAAAAAAAAAAATATTTAGCTATGAATGATCACAGGGAGTGTGGAGCTAACTTCCCTGTCTTTTCAGTAAGCTGTGTTTTAATGATATGTTGGAGTGATCTGGCACATAATATGTAACAATTTAAGGCTATAGTTTCATAGGTTACTTGTGCCGCAGGAACATAATCACTGCGGCAAATCACCTAAAATGTGAACCCATATGTTTTATTGAGCTTACTCTGCAAGTGGCTGTAGCAGTTGATGGTGAAAGTACTGCATGTGCTATCTGCACTGCAGTCTAATGATGCTGCAGGCAGATTGCTCTATGCTGCTGCTTGTTATTGCAATTCCCATTTGGCAAGGATACCGCCAGGAATCTCAGCAGTGACGTGGAAGATGGGAAAACCCCCACATCCCCCAGCATAAATTATGATCTCATACCGGAGAAAAATCGTAGCTCCAAAACAGGGTTTGTGGGAAACATGAGCATCATTCTAATGGCAGACACTTTGTTCTATGCCTGAACTGGAATGCTGCTTCATCGTACTGTGTTGACAGGACTTGATTACATAACCATGTCTGATATAAGCAACATCACCCCCAGGACCAAGGGAGGGGGGATGCCTTGGCTGCTCATTTTTATCTTTTGCTGCATTGTACTTGCGTTTTATTAGACATTGTGCTTTTAGGGATACTAATTTTCATTCAAAGCTGCGCATTCACACATGTAGTCAATATTATAATGTCCTTTTACATGTTATCAATCACTAGCATAGACAGATTAAGGAAAGTAAAAAAAAAAACTAAAAAATCTCCAGGTATGTTAACTATATGAATATTGTTATATATGTACAACATCATAAATATGTGTATGTATATATATATATATATATATTATAGAAAGAGAGAGAAAGCAAGAAAGAAAGAAAGAAAGAAAGAAAGAAAAATAGATAGATAGACAGATGGATAGATAGATAGATAGATAGATAGATAGATAGATAGATAGATAGATAGATAGATAAAGAGATAGATAGATAAAGAGATAGATAGATAGATAGATAGATAGATAGATAGATAGATAGATAGATAGATAGATAGATAGATAGATAAAGAGATAGATAGATAGATAGATAGATAGATAGATAGATAGATAGATAGATAGATAGAATAAATACATAAATAAATTATATATATATATATATATATATATATATATATATATATATATATATATATATATGTACAGTATATATTTTTTTATTTGTTATATATCTACAACATTGTAAATATGTGCACATGCATATATATATATATATATAAAGTATAGAAAGAGTGAGAGAAAGGAAAGAAAGAAAGAAAGAAAGAAAGAAAGAAAGAAAGAAAGAAAGAAAGAAAGAAAGAAAAAATGAAAGTAAGAAAGATATATAGATATATATATATATATATATAATATTTTTTTTATTTTTTTTTATTTATTTATTTGAATTCATTTTTTTATTTATTTTCATGCTGCATACAATTTATATTTAGGCTATTATAGTAATTTATTATGTGGGCATTTTTTCCATGCAAATTGTTATTTCTTTCATTTAAATATGTGCAGCTTTTTTTTTCACTGGTGTATTATTCTAAATGACTCATTGTGGGAATTTGTTTTTGTTTTGCTTCTTTTTTTTTTCTCTCTCATTGTTTTCACATGAGAAGTGTCAGTGCTTTGCCTACTTGACTGAAAAGGAGCCCACATTACCACTAATGCTCACTCACCATCTGTTTTTCTTACAGCTGGGCCTTGAATGATTGTCTGGGGCAGAGACTAGATGTTTTTGTTTTGTTTTGTGATTAATGTAACCTCTATACAGTCATTTGACAAAGAAAAAGCAACCACTATTTATTCACCAAATACATGGCTCTTATTGTCTGACAAATGACGCTTTGTAAATCAGCAAAACTGCATGATTATATGATTAGGAGGCCAGCCTATTCACCACAGAGGGCAGTGTTGTGCTCCCAGCAAATGAAATGCATATAGTCTGCCTCTAATTACTACATCTGGAGCTACCATTAAATGTCATAGTAGTAATATTCTTGTGTGTTTTGCTGATTTATTTACAAACTTCATAATAATATGGAGATCCCTTTGTTGGGATCCTGTGTTTCATGGACTGCAGCAACTAAAATGAATGTTGCTATCAACCGCAGAAATAGATATATGTGCCTGCACGCATGCATAGCTTATTTATGTAGTGCCAACATAAGCATCGCTTTACAAAATTATAATTTACAAAACGTAAGTGAAGTGCACAATGTCATACAAAATCATAATAGCAAAGAAATAGCTCAGTGCCGACGTGTTACTACGCAAACAGATTGTAAACTCTTGCAGAAGCTTTTCACTTATTGGTTGCTACATATGTTATTCCTTTTATGTTGGTTATGTAAGTTCCCCAGATGATAAATCACAGAGAAATATGTTGGTGCTATGTAGACAAAGAGTCATAATAATATTTATAATAAAAATAAACACATCTGACAGATAAATGGTGTTCCTGAAACAAATGCAGATCCAGCATATGAATAACCTGCTGTTGTTTTATATATATATATATATATATATATATATATATATATATATATATTTAAAATAAAAGTGGGTATATTCAAATAATAGAAGCACAAATTCATATGCTGGTGTATCTAATATTATGTATTTACACTTGTGGAGTATCTTCGATAATTGCAACTTCCAAACGCAGGGGAAGAATAATATGCAGACTTTTCAACCGGACGTACCTACAACGTCAATAAATGACGTATTTGGGACAAATGACAGCTGCAAATTAGGAATCAATGTAGAATGTATTTATTTTATTCATAACTTAATGGCTTTTGTATTATGCTGTTGTTAGCGTTCTGTCAGAACCCTAGCAGTATTGAAGGCAGCTGCATGCTTAATATTTAATACATTTAACCCTCTAATGTAAAAATCTCTAGTTACATTAACCTATACATTGCCTTTGATTACATTACTATCCATTATATCATGTTTTACTAAATACTCATACACCCATTTTATTTTCCTCATGTTATATACCCATTTATTTTTACCATTACATCTCAGAATTATCTTTTAGCCCCCAGCTCATCATTCCTGACCATGTTTATTACTCTTTTATATCTTTTGTAAGTCAATGTAAAAATTAAGAACACTACAAGTAGTCGATGCTAAGAGTAATGCTGTTTATTTCTTTTATCACAAATGAAGGTTCTTGCAGGCACCCCTGGACACTCAAGCAGTAGATAATTAAGTATGGCATTATACATTAAAAAAAAATATTTGCATTTTATATTAGTAACGCAAAGGTAGCCTTAACAATGGAGAGCAAACAATGCCTGTAAACTGAATTTGCTTAGATCAGTTTACTGTCCGTAGATGTAACATACAAATTGATGTGTAGGAACCAGTAAAATGCATCTAAACTTTAACCCTTTTATGCTAGTTACCCATGTTTTGTTGTTGGTGAGTATTCTGTAATTAAACTGTTCCATATCTGCTGAGTGTGAAGATCTGTATATGCAATACCATATCATTAGTTAGGTCTATTAATGCTTTGAACAACAGACAGCAACAACTTAATCTGAGTTCTCCTAACTTTAAACTGTCCAGTTTTTGGAAGTGATATAATAGCTTCTGGTTTCCGCGGTGTGTTAATGAGAGAACAGAAAGAGGCATTTCTTGATCTGATAATACACTTTATTTAGAAATGCTTGTAAAGGATAATTGTTTAAATCGAGAGTAGGAGCTGTGGTCACTCCAGGTATCAGTTGTCACAAAAGCAGACAATTGTCAGATCTCGCTCTGCAGTTTATAAAGACACAACAGTGTATAGCAAGCTTTAGCTTTACTGATTAAGGTCTTGGCTTATAACATAGAACAAATACCGATGATCAATCTTAATTCAATTTCACATCAAGCAATCAGAAATGACTTTGCAGCTCTTGAGTACTGTTAGGCTACCGAAAGCTAATATTTAATTGGACGCTATGGGTTATTGTGCATTGCCATTCTTTGCTGTTAGATTCACTAGTCTCATTAGCTGACTTGTAAGCCAGTCTCTTGTTATAGCAGCAACTTCACTGAAATGCAGTGCATACAATTATATTTTCTAGAAATCACCGTAAGGGAATTTATTGTATTATTTATCTAGCCCAGATAAAGATTTTCCTCCTCACAGAGAGCGCTATATATTATTACAACTCGGTCTTTGCCTGTCACATAATGTATCCAAAGAAATTCTATTGTGCCATCTCTGTTTTAAGCCTTGGCAAAATCCTGCAGGCTTTGAGGTGAAGGAAAAAGTGACAATGGCTTTCTGCAACCGAGTATATCACTTTGCATTAAGAGCCATAATGACATTAGCGAGAGCTGAAGCTGAACGTTTCCATATGAAAAGATCCCTAAAGGTCTGCAGTCTTTTCAAGGAATTGGTGAAATTGATTTATCAGTTTGCAATTGAAGTATTTAATGCATTGGATTCTCCTGAGGAAATCTTGCCATTCCTTTACTATCATCTCTCATTTGCTTTCCTACTAGACCAATGCACAACCATTTTGCTTCTTCTGCATTATACTCTCTTTCCTGGCACTGCTGTAAATTTAATTAGACAGAAAGCAGAGCTATAAGCTGAAAGCATAGCTCATTAATATGCTGAGCTTTTACAGTTCAGTGTGAGCTATTTACTATCTTAAATCCAAACTGCAAACTTTTACTTACATGCAATCATAAGGAAGTCACAGATATGTCAGTATTTCAGCTAATGCAATCAAGATATGAGCCTATATTTCATTTATCTTGTGCCGCTACTGAAATGTTGCATATGAATGTTTCTAAAAGAGTTACCTAATAGAATGCAGGAAAATGTCTACTCAAGTGGATGACACCACTGGAAAATTTCTATTCAAGTGGCTGAGAATTCTCACTTGTATAAATGGCAATCAGCAAGTTCACTAAAAACATCCATTTCTGATCATAAGTATGTAAGTCAGCAAGTTGTGGATGAGCTGAAATCAACCTGTGTCAGAATTTCTGTCAATAATTCTTCTAGAAAATGCATTTCTGCCAGAGTAAGTGAAGTGAATTCAAAATAGAGAATTAAAGTGTATGTAAACTCCAGCAATTAACTTCTTTTTTATTTTTGGTTTGTTAAGTATACCATTGAAAGTTTTTGTTGTATCTGTGCAGTAAGTGCACAA
This sequence comes from Staurois parvus, assembly GCF_062004578.1. NCBI lineage: Eukaryota > Metazoa > Chordata > Amphibia > Anura > Ranidae > Staurois > Staurois parvus. The sequence goes on from NW_028317818.1 coordinate 5,510,600, forward strand.
AAATACCTTTTGGTCTTGGAATTTGGAGCTGCCCTGTATCCTGTCCATACTTCCTTTACTATCTCATGGTGGCTGACTAGCTCTCATACTTTGTATCTTGGACTACAGATCAATGGACTACAGATCAATTAGTGCTCATGTTGTAGGGATGAGAGGAAGAGGGCCCAATTCAGTCGTATAGAATAGAAAAACTTGGGAGGGCTGATGCCACTCAGTCCACAAAAATGCTTTGTGTTGTCAGAACACTCTGGGACTTGGTGACAGAAGTTTTGCAAACAGCACACACAGGGGGCATTTTATTCTCCGCTCTTCTCCACTGAATGCTGAAGGGAAGGAACCCAACCGCAAATTGAAACCAATGTGATAATATGCACCTTCAACAACCAGAAGCAGTCTTCAATGCCTAGAAGTTTAAAAACAGATGCTAACAATTAATGATGCTATTCTAATTATCAAGTTGTCTCTGATTATCTATTTTTCAGTATTGCATTAGCTGGGAAAGATGTAATACCCTTGTTTTGTTTTGTTGCAATCCATTGCTGTCCATGATCCAGGTATAAATTTCATGTCACTTCCTGTTCCTTTGACAGTGGGACAAGAAATAAAGGTAGCAGTTGAAACTGGGGCAGGAAGACATAGACAGCGATACTAACCTGAAAAGGGTTCCAAATCCTTCAATATTTTGCAAACAAAGCATGTTCCGTTGCAGTTGTGTTCCTGTTCTTACAGAAAGTGCTAAGAAATTTACCAAACAGGGACATGCCTAACCTTAAAGGGGTTATACTTCCAAAACTAAAAAAAAACGTTTTGGATGGAGTTGACCTTTAAGCAAGCATGCGTATTCCAGAGGAGGCATTATAGAACATTGAGGCAATGATGGATACCAGTCAGAGGGCTGGAAAAAAAGGGATTCCTCCATTCACACAATCGAGGAATATAGAGGAATCCTCGCCCTCTAAAACATTGTATTCCAGCATTGGGGACTCTCTGCTGACAGAATACACTGGTTAACAGCTGCAGCCCATTGGTTGCAGCAGCTGATCAAGCCTGCTCAAAAAAAGTTGATCATTAGATACATATCTGTTGAGTGGGAGCAGCCATACATGAATTCAAATATTTATCCATCTATTGTCAGCTTAACCATGAGCAAGGAAAAATGATGTTTTATTCTAATTTCTCTTAGAAATATTAACTGGGTATTTTAGGTAAACATACAGTAGCTTTGCCCTATTTACTGAACCAAATAAACATTCACTTTGTGAATTGAACAGTCTCTACTCCTTTAGCAAACCAACCTCAATGAGCTAAAATCAACATTTCAAGATCTAATATTATTTTCTAATTAACCTGTAATAATTCTATATTTAAACAACATCTATCTGTTACGTAAAGTGAAGAGCTTCATTAATATCCGATATGGCACTGTACAGTCACATATGTACACATGAATATAGTGATGGAGGAGCTAAGAGTCAGCTAAATTCAACATTTCAAACACTTGAATTATCAAGCATGAGTAGATTAGCTTTCCTGGGCAATACACAAAACAAGTCTCAAATGCTCTGAGCATCCCCGAAAAGCATTTCTTTGAAGAATAGGTGTCAGACCATGCTTATACCATTTACAAACAGTATGGATTGAGTGCAGACATATAAACACACACAGTGCAATTGAAATCAAAGGATAGGTTCACCGTTGAAACATGTTACATGTTCCATCTGCATTTAGGATGGAACATACAATTTGTATCCAATCAAAACAAGTCTGTGCACTACATACAGTACTTGCTGGTAGACCTAAAGGAGAATCTGCAATCAGATTTTAACGTGTTTGTTGAGCTTAAAGGCCATTTGCCTTGTTAATATACTGTATACTTATATTTAAAGTGTTACTACACCCACAACAGTAAAATCAGTTTGTACATGCTGGTTATACTCACTGTTGAACCTAAGGGGTTAATCCTCTGCAATCTGTAACAACTCTGTTTGTTCCTGACTTCTCTGATCCTCCCGTTCTTCCAGTGTCCCCTCTCTTATCTCCCGATAAGACATATCATGTAAAGTCACTCTGCACATGCTCAGGTTTTTTTTTTCCGGGTAGAGTGCATGTGATCAGCACAGGGCCAATCAGCACTGTCCAGACAGAGGTCAGGGGTTCTGCATCCTCCTACAGCAGAATTAAAACTCCTACAAGCGTTAACATGTGCTTGGCTAGACACTGATAGAAGTCACAAGACTGTTTTAACTGCTGATGAGAAAAGGTATTTAGCAGTTTATATTTACTAAAATAATTGCATTTCTGCTTACTGTGGGATACCAAATATAGTGAATGCAGGGTCCTGGGTTTAGTAACGTTTTAACCTCCCTGGAGGTATTCCCGAGTGTAGCTCGGGGTAAAGTTTCAGTACCAAAAGCGGTAACCCCGAGCTACACTCGGGCTTACCATGCAGCGCTGCTCCGGCATCTGTTCTTCACTTACCTTGTCCTGTGCTCCCGCGATGTCCCTCCTGCGGTGTCCCCGGCAATGTAATCCGGCGGATGCCGGCATCTGTCATCTAGGTTCCGTCCCCTGCAAGCGTCGGGACGTACGGGGGACGGAACGGCGGGAAATTTGAAAATGACCAAAAGTGACATTCACTTAATACACTAAAATCACATAGTAAAACATTACTGTATCAAACCATTTCACATACATTTTGTCCCGAGTGCTTTGTCCTGTGCCCTGCCTGCATTTGTACCATTCTTTCTGCCTGGAAACTGAGAAACGTCCATGGCGTCCAAAAAGCGTCCCTTTAGGTCAAAATCGGTTTTAGACCAGCTAGAGAACAGCGATAGTAAATCAGAACCACTTGCAGAATTGAGTGATAATGATTCGTGGGGAAATTCATCATCAGACACTGAAAACGATTTTGCGACTTTGCTCAGCGATGTGCAAACTTGGCGCTATATTTCAAATTTCAGTGTTTTTGATTTGATTATATTATTAAATTAAATTTATTATTATTATATTATTATTTTTTATGATTATTTATTAAATTATAATTTATGATTTCGTGTTTCAAATTTTATCATACCCGGGATGTTTACTAAACTCTTGTTCGGACAGATTTCAGTGAGTTATTCCTAAAAATTACAGGCCTGCAATAAAAAAAACTATATATTTCCATGCAAAAAAATGTACCGCTTTGAGCACAGAAATATGGACATAATCAGACCGCTAGGGAGGTTAAGGAATACTTTGGTTTTGAAAATGCTAGCTGGGCCAGCTATGCTGCCCAGAGGTTCTAGTTTTACTGGCTACATACTTTAGGTCAGTGATTCAGGAAGCACAGAAGTCAAGTATCACTATTAACCTCCTTAGCGGTATTCCCGAGTGTAGCTCGGGGTAACATTTCAGTACCAAAAGCGGTAACCCCGAGCTACACTCGGGAATACCATGCGGCGCTGCTCCGGCATGTGTTCTTCACTTACCTTACCCTGCGCTCCCACGATGTGTCCCCTGCAGCGTTCCCGGCCATCTCCTCCGGCCGATGCCGGCATCCGGCTTCTGTGTCCTGTCCCTGTGACGTCGGGACGTACGGGCGCCGCCGCCGCCGGCGGCGGGAAATTTAAAAATTTTAAAAAATGTCATTTTTTTTTTTTTTCATTTTACACAGTAAAACATTGCTGTTTCAACCTATTTCACATACATATTGTCCCTAGTGCTTTGTCCTGTGCCCTGCCTGCATTTTGTCTGTTCTTTCTGCCTGGAAACTGAGAAATGTCCATGGCATCCAAAAAGTGTCCCTTTAGGTCAAAAGCGGTTTAGATCAGCTAGAGAACAGCGATAGTAAATCAGAACCACTTGCAGAATTGAGTGATAATGATTCGTGGGGGAAATTCGTCATCAGAAACTGAAAACGATTTTGCGACTGAGCTCAGCAATGTGCGAACTTGGCGCTCTATTTCACATTTCAGTGTTTTTGGTTTGATTATATTATTGAATTACATTTTTTATTATTTTTATATTATTTTTATGATTATTTATTAAATTATAATTTATGATTTTGTGTTTCAAATTTTATCATACCCGGGATGTTTACTAGACTCTTGTTCGGACAGATTTCAGTGAGTTTTTCCTAAAAATTACAGCCTACAATAAAAAAAATACATATTTCCATGCAAAAAAATGGTACCGCTTTCAGCACCAAAAATCTGAAATAATCATACCGCCAGGGAGGTTAATACCAAACAAAAAAAAACAAAAAAAAATGTTAATAAGGGAGCCATTATTTTTAATGGACATTGTTGTATTTCTATTCAGAAGTAATTGTTTTATTGTGCAATTTGCAGCATACCTGTATTCTGTTTACTATAATCAGTTATATAAAGCAATTGTTGGGCAGATGGGGGGTCTATTGTGCAGCTTGCCTTTAACAAGATAAGGTGAATGTTACGTATTTTCTTGAAAATATAATTTAGCAAGCACAGCTTTTTCCTTTTCAGAGTGAGGCACTTCTCTGTCTCAGTTAACATAACTGCACAGCTCAATTAATGCTCCATGGCAGGAGGAGGAAAAAATGGTCTCCCTCTTGTCAGAAGCCAAGTTATTTACTTTCAAAGGCTGACAGAATAGCACTGCAGGGTCTTCATTTACTTCCATTCAGAATGTCATTATGGGGTAATACAGACTGACTCCTTCATGCAGTTTGGGCTAATTCTTATAATCTTTATTATTGTCCAACGTTTACACATTTATTTATACCTAGTCTTCAGAATGAGCTCTAAAGCTGCCAAAATATTCACATTAATATTTGCTTGGCTGATTTGCTGTTGGATTTTGTAATGTGTGTGCAATTTAAACAACCAGAAATTAAAAACAATGAAAAACCCAAAAGGAATCTGTCATGTTCCAAATATGGAAGCTGCCATTTCCTACTTGTTTTGAAGGTGCAGGGGCCAGGGCTGGGAGTATTACCCTTTTAGCACCATATGCTGGGTCAATGAGCTGGAATAAACATGCATAGCAGGTGTCTCACTTCTTCGTATGTTTGATGCCAGGAACTCACTAAGTATTGAAGAAAAGATGAGGATGATAGAGGTCTGTACCTTTACAACAAGTCCACAGTGGAAGCTTCATATTTTTGCCCCAGAAAGTAAACTTTTAGAAAAGGGAGGCAAGTAGCTCCAATAGAACTCCCAGCTGCCCTATCAAAATGAATTAAAAATAATCAAAAGGAGGAAAACCTCGACTTTGAAACCTCACAGAAAGGTAAAATGAAAAAAATATACAGGCAACAAGACAGAAATACTACCCTCTTGAGGGCTGCTGAGTTTTGGGGTCCCCCTTAAGCTCAAGCTTCTTCTCACAAAGCACTCTTAAAGTGGAACTTCACACTCCCAATCAGCAATGATGATTTTTAATCTTTATGCTGCTAGCATTAGTAAATAGATGGGAAGGTGTATTATATTTACTTGTTTTGACCTTTTTTTTTTACATTTATTTAGTTACTTCCTGGTTTCTTGCCTAGGCAAATGATGTCATACATCCCAGGAATCTTCAGGAGGGGAGGAGGGGCTTTCTCAACTAAGCACACCCTCCTGTTTGCATGTCTGAGTAAAGGGCAGTTGGATTTCAGGAAGTAAATGCTACATGAATCATATGCCCTTACTCAAGATAGCCACTGCCAGAACTGCCAGTGATTTATCAGCAAAATAAAGCATGTAGGCATGGATGGATGGGGGGGGGGGTTGCATTGACAATTAAAAATAAATAAATAGCAGTTTTGGTTTGTGATGTTTGGATGCTGCGTAGTTCCACTTTAACATGCACAGCAGGCTATAGCCACCCTGTATGCATTGAGCATCAGTAAATGATCAGTTAGATATGTTCAGAGATTGCTGGGTGCAGGAACATGCTCATGACTGCCTATACTGCAAGACTGCCACATAGATTTATCCCTGCTCTCACTCATTTGCTATAGTAAATCAGACCCACTGTCACACTATTCTACAACAGTTTAGAACCAATAACCCCTGAGAATATTCTGCACAAAAGAGGTCATACTTTGGGTATTAAAAGTTGTGTGTCTACAGGCTTCACTGGTAGAAATATAACCCTGTCACCAGTAATAACCACACTAAATTAAAGCTAAAGTTTAATCTGTTTATATTTTGCCTTTACTGGCTCCTCTTTCTCTCTTTTCATCAACATACTAATGAAATTATTGAATAAAACCTTTGTGTTTTCAATATATACCATTGTATAGACCCAGTGTCATAATAACTGGGTCTCTATGTGTCTCTATGCATTGCAATCAGTTTATGGGTGGTGAGAGGAGCTGGAAAGGTGTTGTAAACAGCTTCCTAAAAAAAACAAACCTTGGTGGGTAAATGTCAGTCTGGAAGAGTGGGCGCTCCTATGCAGGTTGCATTTGCATTCAGACTGCCCTAGATAAAGACTACATGTGATCCTTAGCCTCAGTAATACAAAGAACTTATATTAAATGAAAGAAAGGGGCTGGGGACAGTCAAGCTGTGGAGGAAAGAGCTAGATGACTTTCTCCATCCTGGAAAGGAGATGAGCTCTATCTGACTTGCTGCAGCTTCCAATGAAAACTGTTGGCAGCTCACAGTGTGCAGTGAAATCAGACAAAGGAACAGGAGGTGAGACCTTGTTAAATGGTGAAAGTCTAAAGGTAAAGCTGGAGTTCAGTTTAAGAATATGAAGCGGGAAACAGACTTAGTTTAGCATTCCGTAGCACTCCTAAACACAATTTAAAGTGGTTGTAAACCCTTACGTATACCCTGTGAAGTAACTAGCCTCTGGTGATACACAGAGATGAAACAAATCCTCCTGCATAAGTTGTACCTGTTTATCTGAGTGTTTTCTCCTCTGCATCTATTCAAAGTGCTGCATTTATACAGCTTGTCTGACATTTCAGAAAACAGGGGCCAGGGAGCTGAAGTTACTCTCTGCAGAGCTCAGTGAGGAGACCTGAGAGCTGATTGGAGGGAAGAGGCACAGAGGAACAGAGCTGAAGCTGTCAATCACAGGATGTGTGCAGGAGGTCCCTCCCCTGTCACCATTTTTCTCTTGGTGTCAGGAAAACTTATCACAAGTGATTCATGCTGATTGCAGAGGAATGAAGCTGCAGACAGAAATGATACTTAGTCCACTTAATTGAGAAGAGTATGCACTATAGAGGGATTTGCATTTTTCCTATTTCATGTCTGTACAATAGTACAGACCTCAGTTGGAAAGTTGAAAATAAGCTTTGACTGTTTCTCTGGTGCTTGGTGTCTTGGGGAATACGCAAGTGCTGGATTTAGCTATTAATAGTAATGGATATCCTGGAAACATATATCAAGCTGGAGATGAAGATAGCCTTCATTCTCTATGTCTAAGTCAGGTGCAGGTATGGCACAAGACCAGGAGAGGACATTAACACTGCTCTGATCTGGGCAGCCTATGGCAATGGCAGCTATAGTTGTCTGAATCTCCAAAACTGAAACACCATCTTTGGGAAATCTGTTGAGACCGATTGAGAGTGTGGTGAGCTAAATACAAACCTTAGGTCAATGGCTCTTTCACCTGAGTAGTAGTCTCAACAGTCCTCTGGAAAGTGATCCACAATGGATCGCTTTTCAGAAGGCGTTACAGCAGTGGCTACCAGGCATTCAGAAAGTGACCATTGGTTACATTTATTTGCTCATTTCCTCTAGCATTCTCTGGGGTTGTTACATTTTATCTGGAAGACATATTTCCTATGCTCCTCAGCTCCATCTAGTGGCCATAATCTTGTATTTTACTACAGCCCATCATAAAAATACATTTGTTCAGAAGAGAATATAGCCTAATGAACAATTGTTTTGCCCATTTCAGGCAGAACAAATGTACATGCAGGTTCTCTGGGCTAATGGCTATGCCAACTGTTTTTCATAAATAGACCACATGAATAATACCTTGGGTTTTTTCAGGACAAATTAGGCCTTCACTTAATGGTAAATGTTAATAAAGATATGATTTTTTTTATCGTTGTAAAAAAAATATTGTGTTTAAACTTTAGCTGTATATGTATTACCATTATCATAACCCACTACCAAAGAACATCCCAAAATAAATTCTCGCACTCCCGACATGAATGGGGGGGGGGCACATTTGTGAACAATATTTGTTGTTTGTTCTTGTAATAGGGCCCAGTATTAACCTACCTAAAACACACTGGGGGGAGATTTACTAAAACTGCTGCACACGGATTCTTGTAACCAATGAACATCCTTGTCAAAGCTTGAATATGGCAACACATTCATTTGAATGGGCTGCCAGGTCTCCAAAAATGCTGATGCAAGGTCCCTGCAGCATTTTAGAAATTGCAGCCTATGGGAACCCTTAAGAGCAGTGTGGTTCTCAGTGCAGGAGTGACTTCCAGTGCGTGCTGCATGCCCTAAGGATTGATGGCACTCGCATGCATCCAGCACATTTTTCTGTGTGGGTTGTTGTGGCTGAAGGAACAGATGTGGACCTGCAGGAGGAACCAACCATAGATGTGAACCTGGCCTTACCCTGGCACTGACGCTCAATATAAATTTTTTTTTTTATCCTACCTTCACTGTTAGGCTGCCTTTGCTGTGCCTGGATGTGGTTAAGGGTCATAAGAATTTATCTTTTTGTCATTGCTTTTTTTGGGGCTATTTCCTTTCTTTATTGCTTCAGAAGGTCCCAAAATAGGTTCTCTGACCTCCAGATCCATTATATCCAAGAGGATATTCCAGGTTATTGCGAAGGTCTGTTTATTACAAAATAAATGGCTCCTTTTCCTATCATGGCCCACTTGGACCTTTTATCATCATATCTCTTTGACTCAGATTGGTTTGACTGCAGATTGGTTTTATTGTTTTTTTTAATAAATTATGCAAGGTTGATGGTTATGCTGCTTCAGATACTAGTTTTGCTTGAAAGGTTCTACAAAAGGTTATTTAATGACTTTGTTATTCCCTTCGATCTATTCTTGTTGGCCAGGTTGTTCTGTTCCTATGCCCACCCCTCAGTTTGGATTGCTTTGGGACATCCCTAAGGGCCAGTTCCCATCTGAATGTGTGATGGCCCGCATTCCTGTGCGACTCATTGCGGTGTGATTTTCTGCCCATTTATGTGAATGGGCTGAAGTTTCACTGGATTACACCAAAAGTAGTGTACACCAAAACACACTGCATACGATCACATGGTACAGACGTACTGTGCTATCCAATTCCAAAACATTGGAAGAAAGGGCGCACCAGCCTTGTGCATTACCTGTGTAAAAAACCTTTAATAGAGACACCAAAATATACTCACAATGATGTATTAAGAGCATCATCATCTCAAAGCGACCAGGTCACTAGGTCAACTCCAAAACCTCAAGAAGACCCTCAGATGGCTCTTAAGAGCCACTGTGGGAACTGTCCCTTGAAATGCGTCAGCCATCTGAGGGTCTTCTCAAGATTTTGGAGTTGACTGGTGACCTGGTTGCTTTGAGATTATTATGCTTTTGATACATGATTGTTTGTTAGTATATTTTGGTGTTTTTATTAAAGGTTTTTACTCAGACAATTCACTAGGCTGGTGTGCCTTTTCTTCCATTGTTTTTGTAGTTTACATTTGGGTTCCCCCCCAACCCTTACAGGGCAGCAAGGCCTGTGCGGGAGATGGATGCCTAAAGACCTGTACTGCTCACATCATCCCACAACTGTTGAAAACAGGGGATTTTCTCTGCTTTTTCCTGTGTTATACAATGCAGGCATATGCACTGTATTTGTGATCTGGGTGGTGTTAGAATTGTCTAGACACCAGAAGCAGATTGCACACCCAAAGTGTTTTGAATGTGGTGTGGGAAATGAACACAGAATGCAAATGTCCTGCACCGCTTTCCGGCGTGAACAAGTCCTAAGTCTCTTGTGATAAAGCTATATCCCTCAATGGACAAGAAAATAGGATTTCTGTACTCACCGTAACATCCTTTTCTCATAGTGCATTGAGGAGGCTGGCCTTCAGTTTATTTGTGCCTAATGCCCATTCCTGTAGGTGGTGATATAACCCTGGATCTCTAACTCTTAAGCTGTGTCCTTTAACGGACTCTGAGAAAACATTTTTGTCAACCACCACCACTACTGCTCCACGCCTTGTGAGCTGCCAAATGTGACAATTTTATAGTCAGAAGAAAATGAGATTGAGGTAACCCAAGGTAATGCATTCCCTTGCTACAGCAGATGAATAACTCAATCATGCTCCCAGATTCCCCTTTCAGGCAGACTTTGAGAGACTTGTATTTAGGCAAAGTCACTTGGCTACCTTTGTATAATAAAAGGAACATTTTTTAATCAATCTGTTTCCGTGTTTTTTGACATGTCAATAATGTATTCAGGCAGACTTACAGATAGGTCTAATTAAAAAAAAGGCTTACTCCTTTTATTTAGAATTTTAATTTAAAACAGCAAATCCACATCAACTGCTGTTGTATAACGATGATACCATGTCAATAAAATGAATAAATAAATGTTAGTCAATCTTGTTAGGCAAGATGGTGCAAAGAACAAAGATGATCTGCAAAATGCAGCATCCCTTAGAAGTCTAAAAATAAATCACCTTTTAATGGTTATACAGCCAACTAATTGCTCTGTGTTACAGCATTTAACACGTTATACATTCTCTTTGCACGGTCTCACTGAATATGCTAAAGTACTAAAAGGTGCTACGATAATGTTGGGCCGACATAACTGCCGAACAAAGGTAAAGGGATCCGAGTCAGATTTGTAGAGAAATTAATTAAGGCAATCTCATCCCATGTACATTAAATAAGATATCAGGAAAGATAGCGTACAACACTGGGCAATTAAATCCTTATCTCTGCATGTCTGCGTAAAGCAAAGAACATTGACACCACACCTAAATGTATTAGCAGAATGTGTTTACTTGAGGTATACTGCAGTAAAGGGTGTGAAAAAAGCAGAAAACTGCTGCAAAGAGGAAGTCAGAGAGAATGATAGAGTGTATTTCATTGCAGCCAATTCTATCCCCCAAATCCCTGTTGTGCGAAAGGCTTTCTTGCTAACGCAGCAAATTCAGCCATTGCATTGCATAGTATTAATGATTTATATACACCGCAACAGTGCTTTTGTACACTAGCAAGGCTTGGTTATATTAATAATCTAATTTCAGGAACCAGGCTACTGAACAGAGATTTTTCAGGCATTTTAGCTGCATCTACAAACTGAAAATGTTAAGTCTTTTGAACCATGTTAAGTGTAATAAAGTGCAGAATGTTTTGTTTTGTTTGGTAAAATGCAGCTGTTTTTATGCTTTGAATCAGATTCATTTTTAGAGACATTCTACACTGCTATGTATGTATACAGAAATATTAAACACTACATTATTGTATAATCCATAGTATGGCTGCTTGGTATATTAAAAAACACGCAGCAAATAACAATGAAGTGGTATGATGTATAAGAACCAATAATAAAACAGGTCTAAGGAGCTTATAATGACCACAAAATAAAAAAGCTTATCACACACACACATTACATATACATTACACACACACACACACACACACATACACAAACTACACAAACTTTATCACATACATTATCATGTCTGTCACATATATCCAGAACGACACAACTAAAGGCTCCCATATGACAGTATAAACAAGTACAAAATCCAACTACTATGTGATGTATCATAAAGAAAAAACTTCCTGTACCTTCCCTGATAGAGCCAAATCCTCCTTCATTTGCATCTCACAGACACCCCCTCCCCGGCACTGCAGCTCACAGTAGGAGGATTTTATCAATAGAGGCAATTCTGCCAATCCAGAAAGCATTGGGCAGGACTAGGTGTGGTCAGTTGCTGATTGACAAACTACAGGCTTTTGAATCAACAGTGACAATTCTGATAGGCACACCCCCTGCAACCTTTTTTTTTACATTTACATGTTTACAGCTAAATAATGCTAAAAATGCTACCATGTATGGCATGGATGTAGCCGTGTCCATTTTTAAAAAAAGTAGAGCTACATTACGGCAATTGTCAGAGGAGGTATCGGCATCGATCATCAGTGCCCTGATGATCGGTATCCAGCAGTGCCACCCATCTGTGCCCAGCAGTGCCATCCACATGTGCCCATCAGTGCCACCCACAAGTGCCCATCCCTGCCACCCACTTGTGCCCATCAGTACCACCCATCAGTGCCCAGCAGTGCCACCCATCAGTGCTACCCAGCAGTGCCACCCATTAGTGCCCATCAGTGCTACCAGTCAGTGCCCAGCAGTGCCACCAGTCAGTGCCGCCAATCAGTGCCACCCATCAGTGCCGCCTATCAGTGCTCATAATTGTTGCATATCAGTGCCAGCTCATCAGTGCCACCTATCAGTGCCCATCAGTGCCGCCTATCAGTGCCCGTCATTGTTGCATATCAGTGCCAGTTATCAGTGCCCATCAGTGCTGCCTATCAGTGCCCATCAGTGCTGCATATCAGTGCAGCCTCAACAATGCACATCAGTGAAGGAGAAAAATATTTTTTTTTCAAAATTTTTACTTTTTTCTAGTTTATAGCGCAAAAAATAAAACACCCAGCGACGAGAACATACCACCAAAAGAAATCTCTCTTTTTGTGAAAAAATTGATAAAACTTTCATATGGGTGCAGTGTTGCATGACCGTGCAATTGTCACTCAAAGTGCAACAGCCCTGAAAGCTGAAAATTGGCCTGGGCAGGAAGGGGGTATAAGTGCCTGGTAGGCAAGTGGTTAATGAGCACCTATTCCACTCCTCCTGACATCCACATAGTTAATTTTTACACCGTCAGTAAGACTCCATTCACATCTTTGTAGGTGTGACGGAGTGCATGCATTTTTGTACAATTTTGCATGATTTTGAGCATCATGCTTAGGGAAGCCTTTTAATTTCAATGGGCTACCCTATGCATGAAAATCACCCAACAGAAGACCTTTTTTAAAAATCGCACAGCACCAAAACACATTGTACTTTGCATGAAAGCATTAGCAAGGTGCATGTGTTGCCATTAAGAATTATTCATTCAGTCTTTCATTGTTTCCCTTTTTATACTCTTCTATCCATATTGTATGCCCACTGTTAGTTGGTTCTTGTTATTGTTATGGATCAGTCCTAGTAAGGACATAGTAGATTGATGTGTACCTTCAGAGCCTGAGTCATTTACATGAGATACTCTTCCTATCCTTCTTATGATGTCTATTTTGGATTGTACTGTTCCTTATCTTTCAATAAAAGTGTTTGTATTAAAAAATAGTATTAATAAAAACTCAGCAAAGGTCAACATACTAAATTATCTTAAAGTATTCCTTTTTTTATTAGGGATAGACTTATTATTTATGGGAACACATTATCATGTTCTTTGATTCTTAAATATACACATAATAAAGATTATTTTATGCAAATAATCGTTTATATTTGTGTTAATCCTTTAAAGGCACTATAAATCATCTTATCAGAACCTTGTGTTTTTCACCTTCATAAGGTGTGCATTGATTATGTAGTTTCATGGTTTAATTTGTTGTCTTGCACAGCCTATAACAGAGTAAATCTTCACATTCCAGTGTCAGAAATTTCTGTTTGTGTTCAAACATTGAATCAAGCAGCATGACACTGCACAATTTAATGCATGCCCTCTCTCTATAGTCTAAGAACTGACATTTCCTGTAAAGAAACTATGTATCCCACAATCCTTGAGTCTGTCGGCCTAGTGTTCTGCAGGTGAAAGTTGCATAGTAATTAAACCTGGAAGACACAAACAGGCAGAGCAATGAATGGAAAAGATGTGTTTTCATAACATTAGCACACCCACATTTCCTATGCAACACAAAGGGCATGGCATGGATTGGACACTGTGACCTGGTACAAGAATTTTACTGTTCCATTAGTGAATAGGGACAAGTTAGGTGAATGAACACATGGATATAGGGGAATCAAACCACCATGACACTACAAACTGCAACCACTACATGTGAGTTCATCATTACAAGGTAAGACAAACAAATGACACAGGGATTATAGCTACACTAATACCTAATTAAAACAACAACAACATTTGAGAGTGTGCAATGCCTTTATAGACTGTTTCTGTGTGTAATTTGTAATTGTATAATTACACATTAAGGCATATTATTATAGTGTTTGGTTTTTTGGCCATTCTCCTAATGTGTCAGCAAACTCACTGAAAACAATTCCTAGCTTCAATTGCTAATCAACAAAATTCAACATCAAAAACAAACCTGTACTAAGAGAAAGCAAACTGAAAAATGAAGTCATACAAATTTTGACAAGTAAGAGAGCTGAAATCTGCCAATAAAATATTGTGCATATTTGGAACAGTTTAGCACTGTGGCCATTTTTTTTCCTCAAATATAGGATTTGGGGACTAAAGGATTGTTGGTACAAGTTAGAAAATATAATTAAAGCAAACCTGTCATGAGTGAAATGTTGGAGCTGTCATTTCTGTAGTTTCTCTGAAAATACTAGTTGCCTGGCTGTTTATGGCTTTAATATTTGAAGTGATTTATATTAAACAAGAATTCAGGTTTGTATGACAGACAGACAGCCAGCATTTTCAGAGGAAGGGGTGAGCAATGGCATATATATATAATATACTCATAGTATATAGACTATACTTTCCTTTTACATGCAGCTAGACTTTGAAGCAGGTAAAATCCAAATTATTTTGAATGTTCTATTTATTTACTACAAGCTGTTAGTGTTCTAAGGCTAATGTAAGAGGGATTGTATTTTTTTTTTAATTCTACATTTTCTATGCTAAAAGGAGCCTATAGGGAATTTTTAAACCTCGTTTATTGTGGTGCTTTGGCCCAATGAACCAATGTGCATGCATATGTCTTCTTTGTTTGGGGTACTGTAGCACAACACAATGCACAGTGTATGCATTCTGGTGCATGAATGTGTGTTGGAAGCTACTGTAAAGTGTCTTGGGGTTCTATTCACAATGAATGGCACGGTAAATAGAGCTGTGCTTTGAACCACAATGCAGTAGTCCATATTGAAACCCACATTTTAACATGTTACTACAAAGCAATCACATGAATATGCCCTAAAGAAAAACGTGGGAAAAACGTATGCACTTTGAAAAGTGTTTTGAATCTCACCTCATCCCTATCCCCAGTAGAAATCATCATTTAAACCCCAACATATACATACAGGAGATTCTCATATTACACAAGCTTAACTTTAACCAACTAGTATTAAAATAACATGGCAGACTAGTCTTTTCACTTGTATCGCATGACCCTTCTTGAAATAACAGCCGTCACACAGGTATATTGGTGGTACTATGTGAAGAAACTCGGTGATGTATAAGATGAGAAGGTGTTTTCTCCTATGCATATAATGTTCTGTATTCTATTTGCAAGAATTCACTGAGATTATAAATAGTCTTCAGGAATACCCTAAGATTTGATTTTCTATAATTGATGTCTGACCTGCAGTTTAGCCCTGCAAAAGAAGGCACATTACATGTTTTGACTGCTGTTTGACCTGTGCAGGCACTGCTAAGTTTGTTTTTGGCAGGCCCTATTTTCTCTTCTACAAAGTATCAGTGAGGTCAGAATGATGGATCTGAATGTAATCATAGCAGATAATAGCTTTGATTTTTTAAATTGTGTTTCTGGTACACAATGCAAGCATTAACTGAAAATTAGCTATATTAGAAATGAGACAAATATCTCAGATTTCTGGTCATACCCTGTGAAAGTATTTTGCCATTTCTAGATTTCATTCATTCATATTAGTATAGAGCTTTTTGTGAAATATTCTTTCATTTTTCTATAGGGGTGCATTGCATACAGTGTATATACCAGGGGAGGCACTGCCCGAGGGCCGGGGGTCAGTAGGGGACCTCATGAGATGCCCTTGGTACCTTTCATAGGCTTTTTTTGGGTGTGGTTTGAGTGTGGGCGAGGACACAGGGGCCTCATGATCCCCTATTGCCTGGGGGCCCCATGAGTTGTCAGCCCGCCCCTGGTATATACTTTAGATTATATATAGAAGAAGGAAATATCAGCATCTATTTGTGTTGCTCTTTTTCTGTTCTCTTAGATTTCCAAGTGATATACAAAACTAGACCAAAGCAGGCATGCTAACGGCCTGTGGGCCTAAGTTTATTTTGTTCCCTCTTGCATTTCATGTAAGTTGCTTATAGGTCGCACTAGGACTATGGGTTTGACTGAACATGTTTTAATGGAATTGTCATTTATCACCTTTAAATGTCCTGAGTTCGACTGTATCTCTGTTGAAAGTTAATAAAAATATATTCAATCTAAAAAAACTAGACCAAAGCTACATCTAGGGCTAAACGGAGACATACAGTAGGATAATATGATCCTGATGTAGCTGATTCATTAGTAGCAGACATTCTTTTTTTCTCATTGACCTGAATGCTGGGAGATGCTTGCATTTGCTCATTCACCAGCAAACATCTGAACAAATCTGACTGTGCAGTTCAAATATGCATGTTTATTTGAAAACCTCTGGAAAGAACTTAAAAATGTGGTACATATTTTCTTGTCTAACCATTAACAAGGTCTGTATGCCACATAAACGTCAGAATGGACAATTGTGGAGGTTTGAAATGACTTTCTAAAGTTGTGTCCATTGTCTAATGGTACTTCATAAGCATAAATGCATAGGGGAGTAGAAAGGTGAAGAGAATAGGAGGCAGACCGTCCCCTACTCCATTTCACTTTAAGGGAACAATAGCATGAAGACAAGATTTTTAAACCTTTGTGAACAAACTATCCTCCCAAAGATAGTTTGCTTGCTGGAGCAAGAGACATAAAATAATCACCCAGTATGGCTAACGTGACTAACTAGATTACCCAACTGAGCTGCTACTATGTTACTCTAGAACCTTAAAGTGCACCTGTTTTAATGTAATATACTTTTCTTGGAGTGCAATAAGTACTGCAGGATTCATGTACATTGAGTTATGCTGCTATCTTAAGAAGATTAGATACTGGCAAACAAAGGTGTAAGGACAGACAAGTATAATCCCTACAAGTCCCAATCATCCTCAGTTTTGTAGCAAGTGATAATAGGAGTGGATCATAAGGACAGAGAGGAGGGAGTTGTTCCTTAATGTAATTATTTTATGGTAAGTCAAAGTCCCACTATGGGGATGTTGAAAAAATAAAGTAGAGCAAGAGCAGGGGCTATAAATTGGGTGAAGACCTGAGGTGCAGTGAACAGGCTAAAGGTAAAGACAATAAATTGGTAATGTTTCATGCCTACAACAATATGAAGTAATGATGATATGCTGGGAAGGTGGGAACATGCAAGTATGCTTTCTTGATGTTTACAGAGTCAAGATATTTCCGTGGATGCAGGGAAAGAATGATTTAACTGTCAAAAATTCCATGTGGAATTTTTGTACTCGGAGGAATTTTTTGAGAACCTTTAAATCCAGTATGGGGTGGATGCTCCCATTGCCCTTGGGGATGGTGGAAAGGTAGGCATATAAAGTCTGGAACCTTTACCTTTGAAGGACAATGGCTATGACCACAAGTGACAAGATCTATGCTAGAGCAGCATGGAGGTCTGCTTTTTTCTGTAGGCACGAGGTTGGAGCGAGGTGGAAGAAGAGACCAAAATTCCAGTTTGTACCCTCAAACCCTGGGCACAATAAATCTAAAAGATTAGCAGATAAATAGTGCTTTTTTTCAGGTGTGCACATTTTAAATCTCTTGAGTATTTGCATGCAGAGTTTGTCAATCTGCAAAGAATCATACAATTTAAGAATCACAAATGCCTGGACCCTTAATTGTGTGATTCTTAGTAGGTCAAACAGCTCTACCTGCAAATATTCAAGCAAATAAGACATTTGCCTTTTGGCAATTTTCCTGATTTCATAATCACTAATAGCGTCCAGTCAGAATTCTCTTTCCTTAAGCCAAGTAAGGCTTACCTGTTTCTTGTCATTTAATAGTACACAAATGCTATCAATTCCTAATAAAAACTTGACAGGTGTCCTTTAAATGTGGCTTTTGTTTATAGTGTGCTTTTGTATTTGTTTGTCCTCTATTATGTGGTTGCATGAGTGTCTCATCATATTTAATTATGTCTATGAAGAGCAAGACGGAAGTCAACATCTGCTGTATTGTTTCCCAGGTTTACATATAACTTTGATGGCTTATTAAGCAATCTATTTTTAAACAGAGGATAGCAGAGGAACAAACAGCACATTTCATACTACTCTACAAACGTGTACTATCCAATAAAACACATCACTTTGTTCAACCAAAGTGCTGCACGCAAACAAAAGCTGCCCTGCATTACATAAACAAAAGTACATAAAAGACACTATGCTTTATGTAAGAGAACAAACGTTGAAAGACTTGATGGTAATGAAGAAATATTGGAGTGTCAAAAGGCAATTCTGATTATTATGAAAACTGGTTATAATTGTAATTCATGTTTAAAAAAAATTGATGACAGAGATGATTGACTGTTACATATGCAAATTGTGCAAATTGTTTGTCTAGCCTAATATGCATCTTTTTACATATTTTATTCAGTAAAAAAAAATCCTGACAACAAAATTAAATGGTGCTGTAAATAAAACAATACAGGTTGTAACACAGCTTACACACAATTAAAATATTTTCCTTAATTGCCTTCACAGATTGTAAATCTTTGTGTTTAAGCAGTTCTCACCTGCCACATGGGATTCTGTGGGCCTGAGATGTTGAAGTGTGTAGCCAGGGAAAGTGCAGTTTAGAAATTACCTGTTTTCACTTGAAACATTTCATTATAGGCAAGAGAAGATACATTTTCTTTTCAAATCCCCCCACACTTGATTTGATGCTCATATTGATGCATGCACTTCACCTCATTTTACACTTTAGTAAATCAAGACAAGTGTTTTGTGAGTCACAGTGATTTAGAGGGGCAGGCCTGGACTGCTAGGTTAACTAGGACAGCAGGGGCTGAGCGCATTTGTTGCTGGGTACTAGTTCTACATTAATCAAACTTGTATCTACAGAAAAGCTCACCAGAATGTCACATGAAACCTTTCAAGGTCTGCCGACTAATGAGGATGGAGGAACTGATAGCTCACCAAATGACACATATGAAACCTATTGAGATAGATGGATCTCATGAATTGTTTACATATAGATTAGTTCAGAGCCTCAATGTGGCTAAGCCAGTTTCATAGCCTTATTATTCATTACCCTTAAAAAATAATGGTACATATCAGACTTGGGCCTGCTTGCAGGTTCTATTCTTCACCCATCATCTCCTCCCCCCCCCCCACACCACCTCTTAGCCTTCCCCTCTCACCTCCTCTAATCTCTCCTCTTACTTGGTTATTAGGACCTTTACCTTTCCTCCTTCCTTCCCTTTCCTTTTCTTCCTTCTTCCTAACCAAATAAACAGATCTTACGTACCCTCTCCCCAACATGTAATGAATCCTTCTATGTCAAGGTAGCATTGGGTTGAGTGTTTAGCCTTGAAAACCTAATGATTAGCTAGCTAATGTGTGCTACAATGATTCCTTTACAATTATACTTAATTTTCATTGAACCAATATTTTTAATTATAGTCACTCCTGTGATTAATGTAACAGTCTGTCTCTTATGTCTTTAATAAATTAAACTTAATGGCATAAAAACATATCTATGCAATAGCAACAATTACAGCTGCCTAAATACATTCTGCAGCTGATGCCCATTGCAGTACTTCACTTCAAGATGGAGTAATAGGATGGTAACAGTACATAAACATTATTGCTTGAAAAAAAAAAATAATTTAAGTATTCTAAAAGTGATGATAGTACAGTGGTCAGTGCAGTGGGCAAAATAAAAAGTAATAATTGCACTTATTTATATCAATTTGTCAAGGAATGAACAATACCTGTATTTTATGCAGTAACAAGGTTGCCCCATTTTAATTGTCTCCTTGTTGGTATATTGACTTTTGAGTAAATAGAAACAATGGCCTCTGAGTTGCCTTACTGTTTATGATGCTACTAATTCCAGCATGAAAAGGGGGAAAAGTATAATAACCTACATCAGTATTATAATAATTTGTACTGGCTTATTTATATTCCTTAACATTCAACACTTTCAGCTTTATAATAAAAGTCTTAAAACACTGAATAGATTTCATTACTCAGCCACCCTTATAACCCTGACCATTATAATGTGCATAAAATATGGAAAACCAATAGCAAATGTCACCTTCTTAACAGTATTACTCTACGTTGACTTAACTGCTCCTAAATTGGACTTACCCATTGCATTACAATCTCTATAAAAATGGCATTTAGAGTCACCAAAACTGTTGGACCTAAATATTCTATTTAATTTGTATGCAGTCAAGCAGTCCCTTTCCCTACATAGTTGTTGGTAAATCTAAAGGAGATTGGTTTATGTCTAGTACTTCTGATACACACCTACAATATGTAATGTGCTCTTCCTAGATGTGAATCACTAAGAAGTTGTAGGGCAAGTGACATGGGCTATAGATGCCCGGGCTACAAGTGCTACTGTCAAGCACCTTGAATGTTCATTGTTTAGTATGTGTATAGGATGTGAGCCAACGCACGTGCACTGGCTACAGCACATATAGACAGAATTTGCTAACAAGTGTAGTTTGTTAGGGAATTTACACTCCAGAATCCAAATGTTCAGCAGCTAAGCCATAGCAGTTTTTTGAGTCTATCAATCTGCTGTAGGATTTTTAAATAAGCATACCATGAAGGAACCATATCAACAGCACATAGCTATAATTGAAGGAGACTGTATAAAACCTTAATTTTCAAAAAGACTCAAGTCTGTACAAGTGAACTGTACATGCATGGTTATTGTGCTATGCATGTACATATCTTTGAAAATGGACAATAAAAAGAAAAGCAGCAGGATTATAATCGCATCTCTCTGCCACTCTGCTCTCTCCTGATATCAGCATATTCCCTTTATTGCAGCACAACTGATTGTCTGAACTTGGCTGTTTAGGGACTTCAAGAGAGTGATAACAGGTCAAATTAAGTTACATACACTGTTTGCCTTTAAAAATACTTTTAAGGCTGTATAAATGCATAATAAACTACATTAACGTGGGTCTTGTACTGTATATATGCTTGAAGCTCTGCATTAAAATTACAAAATAATATGGCATATCTATCTATC
Source organism: Staurois parvus (assembly GCF_062004578.1). NCBI lineage: Eukaryota > Metazoa > Chordata > Amphibia > Anura > Ranidae > Staurois > Staurois parvus. The sequence continues at coordinate 5,531,793 of NW_028317818.1, forward strand.
TATCTATCTATCTATCTATCTATTTTTCTATGTAGCCATAATGTAGAGAAGAGAGCGTAGTATTATCATGTAAGAACACTTGCTAACCTCCCACTCAGCTTTCAATCAGATTGGGGCTTACTGCAATTTGACACCAATTTAGAAATTGTCCCTTTAAATGTCACCTCACAATCTATACTTTTTTAAAGATTTTAAATTACTTCTGACAGGTGGTAATTTAAACTAGAACAATATCTAGCACCTTTCCAAAAGATATGCAATTAACCTTTCAAATACAGAACACTGTAACGATTTATGATTGGGATATATTACTGTAAGGTCAACTTGGGTGCATATTTTTAATAAAATTATCACGTCTTGAGCCTAATAATATTTTGGGTCTATACAATTTACATAACTAAAATCAGGTGACACTGGTAATAAGAAAATGCTAGCAATAAAACGATGAGTAATTTAATTAGCAGACGTTAGAGTAGGTGACAATGTGACAAATCAACCTCTGCCTTTTTTCCTTTTTAGAGATGTTCTCAGCTCATCCTCCAGCATTAGTCAGATAATATTATGCTTCTTCCTATATATTCTTCTATCTGCAGTCCTAAATCAATCTTGTGACTGACAGAAACATCCACTGCTCATAGCACTTCTCTTAAACACCTATGGTGTCAAAAAGCAAACCGCTTAAACAGATACATGCATGCCAAAAAAGTATTTTAGACATGGTGACAGAGGATCAAAAGGCCTGTCTTAATTAGAGGTCAATCCAAAAAGCTCATGTATTTTGGGAATATAAAGTGATATTGAGTGATTTCTTTTTCCATTAGCCTACATTAACACTAACACACACACACACACCCATTCCAGGTCATTTTAAAATATTTCTCTTTATAATCTCATATAATTTAAGTGCAAGGCAAAGCAAGACAGGTGTCAGTCGGAGGAAATTCTATTATTTGATGGACAAATAGGGAATCTGTTGTCACTCTGTTTTCCCCAGGTGCTCAGGTAGTCTGCCATTGGTATGACTGACAGACTGTTGTGGTGGGATTAGCTGAGTGATTATTGTGCACTAAGGTATTAATGACAAAGTTAGCAGCAGGAGGAAGATTAACAGAAATCAGAAATATTACCAATGCCATACAATACCAAGGAGAAAAATTAGGTGAGTTACTATAAAATTTGGTGCAGAAGGAAATGTCTTTTTTGAAGAACCAGGCTAACTGTAAGCATAAATATACATTGTTCAGGTAATATTGTAATGTATAAAAGGGAGGTAGAAACATGTGATGCTAGTATGCTCTTGATTCTGTATAAATAGCTTTTAGTGCCTCATCTAGAATATGGAGTGGTGTTTTAGACCCTTCATTATAAAAAGGACAAACTAAAGTGCTTGGGAAAAACCCAGTTATATTGAGTGTATGATTAGTTTGGAAAAGGATACAGTGTAAGGAATATAATTTATATCTTTAAATATATCAATGGTTATGAAAAAAAGATATGACAAATTACATTTTTATGCCAAAACTGTACAAAACAGAAGACGTCAATGACAAATGAGGGAAAGTAATGGGAAAGTAAATATAACCATTTCATTTTTTTGTACTCTGTTCATATGTAATTAATACAAAATAGTATGGCAATATTTTGATCCAGGGAGCAGATCCAACTGTCCATCTGTGGTTAGGAATTGATTTTTATTTTCCATTGAACCAAAATGTAAAGAATTGTCTAAGGGGGGTTGTTTTTTGCCTTTCGGTGGACAAAACCTACTGGAACTGAATAAAAAGGAACCTTGTGGAAATATTTTTTTTCCATCGTAATTAAATTGTGACTATATATCATTAATAAGTAATAACTGCAAGGCTTAGTGGTTTGCTAAGTAGTATCCATCAAATGTCTTGGCTTTTGGACTGCTTTGATGTCCAGCTGGGTCAATATGCAAGGAGCACATAGGCGTTCTGGTCATCCTATGTCCCAGAAAAGGTAATTATATTATGTGCAATACAAGGGCAGTCTGTCACTTATGTGTTACGTGTTAATCATATATAATTTAGAATGTTGAGATTACTTGTTATTGTTATATAATTTAGGATTATTAGATTTCTGTGATTTAATTTTTTATGGGTGTAGTAAAATGTTTAATATTATATTAACTTGTCCCAAGGTTGCCACTTAAAATTCTTAATAAAATAAAACATTTTTTAAGGCAAACTAATCCAAAATCCATCCATTTATTTCTGTAAGCTTGTAGAACTCATCTGATTTCCATATTTTCTATCATCTCAAAATGTCTCACTAATACATCATCCTACAATCCTGCCAAAAGCTCCCACCACTTTTAGTTCCTTATGGTGTCTGTTGTGCTTACTCTGGTACCTTGCATGCTTTCCTATCCTCTGCTGTGCCTTTCTGTATTTTTCTGCAGCAAACCAGAAGAAACCAAGGCTGATTTACTAAAGGAAATGTGAAAATCCACATAATACCTTGTATGAATATTCACATAAATTATCCAGTCATATGCAGATGAAATAATTAAACAGGGATTTGCTGTTTTCCATGATTAAACTGAAGATAAATGAAGAAAATATTCACTCAAATTATTGTGTGAAGATTCTCAATTTCCCTTGTAATTCAGACTCACTGAGGTTGATTTACTAAAATTTGAGAGTGCAAAATCTGGTGCAGCTGTGCATGGCAGCTAATCAGATTCTAACAAAAAAAAAAACCTGGAAGCTGATTGATTTCTGTGTAGAGCTGTACCAGATTTTGCACGCTCGAGTTTTTGTCAATAAACCTCACTGTGTCACCGGAGTCACTGTATAGAGACATTGCCCTAGCACAGCCTCACCATTTTCTGGCTTCAATGGAAGCTAGACACTTCCTTCTATTGCTGCTCAGATCTTTCATAAGATTCATTGCAGTGTATTCATTGCTATGCTTGTGTTGTTAGTTACTGTTAATTTAATGTTATGTTTTACGTTAACTAAAGACTTTATCAAGCACACTGGTTGAATGCTTTATTTTATTAACTTTTGCTTTATTTTCAATGTATAAGTCAGTTCCAAAGATTACCACTTGGGTTACAATCCAACAAATACCACTATCTTTGGGCTGGAGATAATTTGAGAGTTTTGATTAGGGATCTATTAAGGAAAGCAAGAAACGTAGATGTTTGAGATGGAGCTCAAATAGCAACTTTTGTAAAATACCAGTTTATGGAAAATAAAGACTTTTGGTGGTTATAGCTAAAAGAAAAAAAGTAATTATCACAGACCTTAACAATATTTATCTGTGTGAATTAATCATTTTACAAACTGTAAATAAATTACCAAACTCAGTAGATTGCTTTTATATTTATTGTGCATAGTGGGCTGCATTCACATCGACAGATTATTCTTATGTCATATTTGCAGTGCATTTTCAAAACTGTTGTTTTATGTTATCTTGTATCTCTGCAGGAAACATACACATGCACACACTGTTACCCATAGAAACCCCAAAAAAACACACACATATAGCCTAACTGTCACCTATAAAAACCCAAGAAACACGGACATACCCTCATTTTTAGCTTTAGAAAACCAGGCTCGACCTTGGAGAATCAGGTCCAAAAGCAAACATTCACTTTATATACTTCTGGACCTTTGTCAGTATATACTGTATGTCCCAGAGGACTTCAGCAAAATCTCCAGGGTACTGAATATATAAATGTCCCACTGGCTAAAAAGGGATGTTGCTGGCCATTTTTTTAAATTGACAATTGCCTGGCTGTGGCTGTCTTGCCTACCTGTGTCTGACAGTCACAGACACACATCAAGCATACTTCAGCAGGTCAGTGGTTTAGAATGTAATGATGCCAATATATCAGTAGGACAGCCAAGGACCAGCATTTTCAAAAGCAGGAATCTGTAATGGCAGCCTATGTGTTTTCTTATATAATTTTTTAAGCTTGAATTGTATGAATATAAAAAAAGGAAGGGTTACAATGCAGTAAAAACCACCCTGAAGCTTCCCATTCTGCCATTGACAAGGTCCTAAAGAATGTTGAGCAGAGTTTCTAGTATGTTATCAAAGTGGAGACCAGTAGTGATACATGTTTTCTTATTGTGCCTGCTATAGTTACTTTAATGTGGCTATATTTTTAGAGTAATTAATGTTAACCTTTTTAAATATACTTACTTGAAGGTGCTACATGATGAAATCTTTTATTTGTTTATTATTTTCTCTGGAAATACTGAGAGCCATTTTAGCATCATGCTGCTGATCATGGTTGCTGACGGAAGTTTATTATTGTAACATTCCCTTGATGCTAAAATGTCCACTACAGAAAATTGATTTTATAGAAATAAATATTTCTACATTTACATGCAGGTCAACCAGCAGTGTTTAGTTGGACCCAGCTCCTGTCCAGCAGACAGGCATTAGGACCAACTATAACACCATTATGCATACAGCAGCCATCCTTTATTCACTCTTCAAATACTTTCAAACACCTGCCAGTGTTGTAGTTTGTCTTAACACTGATCACTTTCACGTGGCTTGCATGTAAATTAAAAAATAAAATGAAAGGCTTGAACAATAAAAAAGGAAATAAACTGCAATTATTATTGCATAATATAACATATTAAACCCAATAATGTAACCAGAATGATTTTTTTGCAATAACTGGTCATTTAACAGGTCACAAATAACTTGGTGAGCTTAGTTTCTATACACATGTCAGAGGCAGATTGCTCTTGACAGGATTATTTTAGACTGAAGATAGTATCATTAGTAGATATATATATATATATATATATATATATATATATATATATATATATATATATATGATTGCTGTAGAATTATTTATCTGGTAAAGCACTGAAAAAAAAGGTTGTAAAATAAAATGAATAAATAAATGATGACTGTTGATGTGCATTTCACCTTTTAAGATACATGGTAGCCTCAAGACCGGGCTGGTTTATTTTACACAAAGCCTGGTGTATCAGTTGGAGCTATTTTCCCCAGCTACCAATCAGAGTGATATCTAAGGTCCTAAAAGTTGTACTTGTTTTTAGTGAATGTTATAAAATATGTAAAAAAATTAAAACAAACATTCATCAATTTTGCAATACTGTAGATGGTTGAACTTGATGGAAATGTAACTTTTCAGCTATGAAACTATAAACGCATTGGTGCAAATTCTGCCTCAGAAAAAAGTCCACTTCAGAGTTAGAATGGTATCCTTTAGAATTCATAGGTAATTCCTCTAAAGGAACAACTCCAGAAACACTAAAGGGGCTTATCAAAATGGAGAGGGGATACCGTTCTTCACTTTTCAATGGACACTTCAGTAGATACCATTCTTCAATCTTCAGTGGACTCTTCTGTGGATAATGCTCTTCAGTCTTCAGAGGATACATTAGTGTTTACTCCACACTGTGCCTGCATTTTATGATTTGTAGACCATGGTATAAAGACTGTGGTGTCCTCCAGAGGGTTGTCTGCATAACATCGCAGACAACACTCGGTAATAGGAGGAAAGCTCGTGCAGATGACATGTGAATTTGTAAACATAATGTAGATCAGGATTTGCGTCAAATAATAGTTAGTTAAAGTGGTCCAAAGTGAAGTAAAGTAACAGGAAATTTGCCTTTCTGCCCTGGGTTATTTTTTTGAGAAAGAGGTACACCCTTTTTTTCACTCCTAGAAATACCATTCTAGTGCTAATGAGCATACAGAATGATTTTAATATATCCAGTAACTGAAGCTCCTTTTGTTATTTGGAAACCAACTTCTATATTTGATGTACTGTTAGGCAGGCATGTTGATGGGAATACTGTTTTTCAATTTAAAAAAAAACAGTAAAAATGGGACAATGGAAAAAAAGGTACAGATATGTTTTTACAGATCAGCAAACTGGCCTGATTTGAGTTAGATGTCAGGTTGTTCACTCTCTTGCTATTAGGTATTATTATCCTGGTCTATTAGTAAATACTAAAAACTTTTAACTCTGGGTAGAGTAACTTACTTAAGAAAACAACCACATTGCTGCTCTAAATTATTTGCACAGTGGTTTTTCATTTTCATGGCCTGCAGTCCAGCACTATATTTTCTTGACTGGTTTATAGCGAGAGCAGCCTACAACACAGTGAATTACATTTTATGATAAAGGCCAGTGGTTGTTAATAAGAATCAATGGATTGCTGGATGGACATAAAAGTGATAGATTTGATTATGCTCATTCTTGCATGTATAAGCATATGTGTACTTCTTAAAGGAATCCCCATAGATATAAACTGAAATATGGATCTTAATATATCTTAAATATGCAAATGCAAAATACAAATATTTGAAACATTCATCAATAAGATCTTGTACCAGTATGTGAACCTTGAAGTTCAAGTGCAGGAATGCACATGGGTTTTAATATCTGCACATTGGAGGGACAATAGAAAATGAGCAGCTACAACAAGAGCTGGTATATTAAAAAAAAATAGATCTCATTGCATAGGCATAACTAATAAAGTTATGAAACTGGGTCAAGTTTATCAATTACTAAGTAAAAGAGAGTGCAGGCTAACGTATTATAATATTTTATTATAATAATTATAATAAATTAATAGCTGTAATTGATTACTAAGTCATATTTATACAGATTAAATAGGTTTTTATTAGGGCCATTTTGATTCATAGATTCAGCCAATATCTAATTGGGGTTAGGGGTGAATGGTTGACAAACCAAGCTAGAAAGCTGTGATTGCCCATGCCAGCTGAAGAAATAGTAAGAGTCTAAAGCTGTGTGAAAATAGTTACGTGTTTTAAAAGTGGCCTTTTAAGTCATGTTTAAACTTGCTAGTTAAAATTGTCTGAAGAAAAAAAGTTATTTTTAAAGCTGTACTATTTGTGGACACAGAAATTGATTTTACACCACCACAACATTGTCTAGTAAATTTTCATTATTGACACAAGCAATCTTTCCCATTGGATCTGATGTTTAAAGTAGTTCTAATGGCTGAAGGTATTTTACCTGCATTCATTCCATGCATGAAGGTAGAAAACCTTCTGTGTACAGTGACCCCCCCCCCAGCCCTCCCCTCATTCCTTATCTGAGCCCCCTCCAATCCAGCAACGTTCTCAACAGCCTCTGCTGTCTGGGGACTCTTCCTTCTCATTGGCTGAGACAGCAGATGGAGCCCATTGGCTCCAGCTGCTGTCAGTCACAGTCAGTGAGTCAATGAGGAGAAAGCAGGGGACGGGACCAACTCACGACTCTATGGGTCTTATGGACACATAGAGCAGCAGCTCGGGGATGAGCATGCAGTGGTACCCCCAAGGCGATCGCCTTTCCCTGGGGGCACTACTCGATGGGGAGGAGCCAAGAGCCCAGGTGGGGACTCCAAAAAAAGAGGATCAGGCCTGCTCTATGCAAAACCACTGCACTGTGCAGGTAAGTATAGACATGTTTGTTTGTTTGTTTTTTTAAAGAAGCTTTAGCGTCACTTTAATAGAAAAAAAATGTTTCTTTTGCTGATCAGGTAAAAAGCTTGAAGAGTTGTATTCAATAATACATGATATCCTTTCAACAAGATAATCTGGCTTTTAATTCACTTGAACCCAAAGGAGATGCTGAATTCAGAGTGCATAATTTACCTGTAGTAATGAGAATAGGATAATGCCTGGAAAATCTCATGTGACTATAGTGAACTAAATACATAAAAAGATGTATATGAGAAGAGAGAGAAAAAGGCAATAGCTTAACATGAGTTGACGACTCCTCTGTGATCAAGCCCTGATGGGCGGGGTGAATTGGATCAGAGGGAATGGCCAGTGTGGCAGTTGAGGCCCTCTTCTACACACGGGACTGTACAGGAGGTGAGAGTGGTGTCTTTTCTTCTCCGTCCATGTAAGTGACTGGACTGACACTGGGCACCGCTCCCCTATATCTGCCAGTGAAGTGATTCCTTTGACATTCAGCTTCTGAGCGGCACCACTTTGTCTCATGCTTAACATGATTTGTTGTTACCGTCCAGACATCAAAGAACTGTGGGATAGAAGAATACAATCCTGAAGCAGGAAGGGCAACAGGAAAACTAACAAGCTGCTTCAGAATCAGTTTACAGAAGTACAGTTATAAATGAAGCATTTACAGGAATTTTAGAGTGTTTTTGTACAGATTATGCTTTTAATTTTTTTATGGTCAAGACACTATATATATTTTTTATATATATATATATATATATATATACACACAATATTGCCAAAAGTATTGGGGTGCCTGCCTTTACAAGTGCATGAACTATCATGGCATCCCAGTGTTAGTCCGTAGGGTTCAATATTGAGTTTGCCCACCCTTTACAGCTATAACAGCTTCAACTCTTCTGGGAAAGTTGTTCACAAGGTTTAGGAGTGTGTTTATAGGAATGTTTGACCATTCTTCCAGAAGCACATTTGTGAGGTCAGGCATTGATGTCGGACGAGAAGGCTTGGCTCGCTGTCTTTGCTCTAATTCATCCCAGAGGTGTTCTATTGGGTTGAGGTTAGGACTCAAGTCTAGTCAAGTTCCTCCACCCCAAACTCACTCATCCATGTCTTTATGGACCTTGCTTTGTGCACTGGTACACAGTCATGTTAGAACAGCAAGGGGCCATCCCCAAACTGTTTCCACAAAGTTGGGAGCATGAAATTATCCAAAATGTCTTGGTATGCTGATACCTTATAAGTTCCTTCATTAAAACTAAGGGGCCAAGCCCAGCCCCTGAATAACAGCCCTACACCATAATCCCCCTTTCACCAGACTTTGCACTTGACACAATGCAGTCTGGCAAGTACCGTTCTTCTGGCAACAGCCAAACCCAGACATGTCCATCTGATTGCTAGACAGAGAAGCGTGATTCGTCATGCCAAAAATACTTCTCCACTGCACTAGAGTACAATAGCGGAGTGCTTTATGTAAAGTTTGGATGCAGCTGCTTGGCCATGGAAACCCATTCCATGAAGCTCTCTACACACTGTTGTTGTACTAATCTGAAGGCCACACGAAGTTTGGAGGTCTCTAGCTATTGACAGTTGGTGACTTTTGCACACTGTGTGCTTCAGCATGTGCTGACCCAATTCTGTCATTTTACAAGGCCTACCACTTTGTGGCTGAGTTGCTGTTGTTCCCAATTGCTTCCACTTTGTTATAATACCACTAACAGTTGGAATATTTAGTAGCAAGGACATTCCACAGATTAAATTATTGCACAGGTGGCAACCTATTACGGTACCAAGCTTGAATTCACTGAGCACCTGAGAGCGACCCATTCTTTCACAAATGTATGTAGAAGTAGTCTGCATGATAGGGTGCTCGATTGCTTGATTTTACACACCTTCGGCCATGAAAGGGATTGGAACACCTGAATCCAATTATTGAGAGGGGTGTCCCAATACTTTTGGCAATATAGTGTAATATATATATATACATACATATATATATATTATGTGGGGGTAGCTCAGGTGGGGGATCTCCTTCCCTGGGAAAAAGGTAGACCGCACAGCAGACTTTCTTCAAAATCTGACTGGTTGTCAGTTTTATTTAAAAGGTTTGCAAAATATCAAAACAAACAAAACATCAAAATAAACCCTCGCCATCCAGGCACTAACTAAACACAGAACTTTTTCATCTCTCACTGGTGAAGTGCTTCTCCCTGTCACCAACCAAAACCAAACCATAAGCAAACCTTTTCTCTTATTTGTATAACAATCACTTTCATGCACAGCTCTCTCAGGAATGGCTCTCTGAGTCCCAGGCCAAGAGCGACTCCTTGCTCCAGCCCTGCCTTATTTATACCACCCGTTGGTGGTCTTCAGCGGAGCATAAAATCCGTTCCAGAACCAACTCTGCCCATGTGGCCCTGAAAACCTGGAATGGACTCCACCTTAAATTTCAAAGTATGATCGTCTGCGAGGTGACACATAGGGGTTTATTTACTAAAGCTGGAGAGTCCAAAATCAGACTCCCTTCTGCATAGAAACCAATCAGCTTCTAACCTCAGCTTGTTCAATGAAGCTTTGGCAATGAAACCTGGAAGCTGATTGGTTTCTATGCAGAAGGGAGTCTGATTTTGGACTCTCCAGCTTTAGTAAATAAACCCCATAGTGTCCATCGATCACCTCGCCATTCATACTGTCACTATATATATATATATATATATATATATACTCTTAAGCATATTTGATAAACTATTAATGAATATTGTAAGCTGAGCTCAAATGCAAAAATGAAAACCCAATAGAACCTTCTCTCTTTACTACTGTAATTCAGTCAGGGTGCATATACAGTAATAAATATGCTTTTTTATGTACTTTGTGCTGTAGCAAGGGTTAAAATGCCTTGTGATGCAGCACTCTGGAGAGTCAGACCCCTGTTCTCACACCCAGCACAGTGGCCTGAGCCTCTGAGAGTCCGAAGGGCATTGAACATTTATAATCACCTTGCATAAATGTGATTTTAGTAAAAGCAAAGGTTCCAAGGTAGGTGCAAGCTAATTAATTCTGTATCAAAGACTCCTGCAATTCAAGTACATTCAGCAACAAAGAAAATGAGCAAGACCAAAAAATATGAAGTGTTTGAAGGTTTTTTTTGCAAAGAAAAAAAAGAGCCAGTTCCTGTTTGTGATATTAATTGTACAATGTAGTTTAGTTGTTACAGAGTAACAGTGATTGTCAGCAGATTATATGAGAAATACAGTTATCAAATCACTCAATAAAAATTATTATTCAAATGAAGTCTATTTTGTAAGTAATGAGGTATAAGTCATTATCTAATCCAAAATGTAATGCTTAATATATATATATATATATATATATATATATATATATATAATGATTTTTAGGTTGATATATAATTTTCCGAATATTAAATCAAAGGGTTTTCCATTTGCATTGTATTATATTCCCGCATCATACTTAAAATATTTTTTTTACCTTTCCAGATGTTTGTTTGGAGCAGACCTCTGGTAAACTTCAAGCAACTCTCAACAATTTGAAATCAAATGAAATTAATTCTGTCCTCACTTACAAAGAAGTACACACTAGCGGAGATTTGCTAAAACTGGTGCACTCAGAATCTGGTGAAGCTGTGCATGGTAGCCAATCAGCTTCTAACATCAGTTTTTTCATTTAAGCTTTGACAATAAAACCTGAAAGATGATTGGTTTCTATACAGAGCTGCACCAGATTTTGCACCATGCAGTTTTAGTAAATGACCCCTGCTGAGTTTCCCCTCATTAACATACAATGAAGAAACACAGCTTCTGGATCTTTAAGCTTTAGTTAGGACAGACAGGGATTGATTTTCTAAAACTGGAGAGTGCAAAATATGGTGTAGCTGTGCATGGTAGCCAATCAGCTGCTAACTTCAGCTTGTCCAATAAAACTTTGATAAAAAAAACTGGAAGCTGATTGGTTTCTATGCAGAGCATCACTATATTTAGTAAATCAACCCACAGTGTTTAAATCTAGTTTATAACTGATAATGAAATCTCAGTACAGACAATTTTAATTACGGTAACAAATATAAAATAGGTGTTATCTCAATCTATTTGCAAAAGTGGAAATAAACTTTAAGCCAGGGTGGTGGTGGTAGTGATGGCACTGAGGGCTCCTTGATCCACATAGGCAAAGGGAGCCTTGACTGATGAGGGCATGGCTTGACACTGGGCGTGGTTACATGTGCTGTGTAACTTGGCTGAAGTCTATAGGTCTGATGACTTGAGGTGACAGGGTGGGGCCTGAACTCATTTGGGCTATGCCCGTGATTGGAATGTTGGAATTGGTCTAATGTCTGCCTGGCATTTATGATAAGGACAGGCCCTTTAGACTTGTTTAACCTAATGTTAAAATGTGCTCCCAGTACAACTGTGACTGATACTGGTTAAAATGGTTATTTTGAATTGGTCCGTGTTTGAATTTAAATAAAGCTGTGGCCTTGCCCCTTTTTTCCAACTAAATTGTTCTATGTGTGTTTTTTTTAGATGGGGGCAAGGTTAAGGTAATATCAATTGGGATTCAGACCTATTCTCATCAGCAGTCATAATTAGGTGTTAGGGGACTGTCTTAAACGCTTGAACAGTTTGGTTCTGTGGTTAGAATACAAAATGACATGTAAGCCAATAGATAATGACATTGAGAACTGACATGGACTTTGATATATATGTACTGGAGTAATGTTTGTTAAAATGAGCAGTTAACTAAAGTGGATACAGTGGGAATAAACAGTATATAAAGGACACCTTGTAGCTGTTTTCTGAATCCATTATACCAACTGATCATTTCAACAAACAAATGTGTTAATTTATTGTTTTATTTATTGCCAAACCCATGTTCAAATCATCCCCCACCTCCCAACTACAAATTCAGTCAAGCTAGCACTCCTTGTCTTTCCACTGGTCAGCTGACCTGATGTAGGAATCATGCTGTGTTTGTTTCTGTGCTGAAGCAGTCATGTGCTAAATGTTCATTGTAATATTGCTTGCTCTGCAAAAAAAGCTGCATGAGGAAAGCTTCTTATTATAGACAGCACAGCTCTGGTAATTTAGCCAATGGAGGTCTTTTCAGCTTCACACTGAGGTGCATTGTTCAATTTAAAAGCTGTCTACGTGGTAGCCCTTATCTACAAGCATGCAAGAGACATACAAGAAGCATAAGAGTCATAAAATATAACAATATGAGAATATTAATTAATGATTGAAGATGATGAGAGGATAGTATTTTATGCAAGATTTAACCCCAAAGCATCCAGAGTATTTGGTTGACAAAGTAGGCATACGAAGTTCACATATACAGAGAGTGCGTCTTTCAGAATGGAATTGTTGTGTGATCTGATTTTCCCTTTAAACTGTTTTATAGTCTCATCAAAGGCTTATGATGTATGCTGTAGTGGATTTTGCATTAAGAATGTGATGATTATCAACAGCTTAGCTCTAAAATGCTCAACCTGCTGTCATGATCTCCTTTAAAGCCCAATTGACAACGTTTCATCCTTTTATTATCCTGTACCACTGCATGTTATGAATTTTTAAAGCCTAAATTTAGTTAAAATAAAAAAATTTAAATTTAACACAAGGGATATTACATACTTTCATTGTAATGTGTCCCTCGTGCTACTGTCTTCTGGTTTAGTTGAAATCCTCCTCCTCCAATGCCATCCCAACTCCTGCCACTGAGGGGGTTAATAGAACTGAGGGAGCTGTGATCGGCACTCAAGAGTGCCTCATTATGCCTGCCTTTGCCACCTGACTGCTCCACTTGTAGAAGACATAACTACAGCTCCAGTGAATGAAATGCTATCTATGAATGGAGGGAGCTGACCTTTAAAACGTCTGTCTATCCTTCATTCATAGATTCTGTTTCATTCAAAGAAGCTGTAGTACAAATTGACTTCGTGTTGTGTGTTGCCAGAAAGAGGACTGCCCTGAACTACAATAGGTCCTGCTGGTGCAAAAAATGACAGTCACCATCTTACTCTGGTGTGCTTAGCACTGCAGTGATTGACAATAGTACCGACTGACTCTGGGCCTGTGTCCATGGGCTTTTGGCCTGTGCCCAGAGCATCAGTCTGAGGTGCTTATAAGATCATTAAGACCTCAATCACATAGGGAGGATCAATGTCTACTCCATGCAAAGGCAGTGTTTACCCACATGGGGATGCACAGGTGTTCTGTGCATCTCTATGTCTCATTGATGTCTATTGGGATGCAAAAGCCTCATGGACACAGCCGCTGCTCTAACATTTGTGTAGGTGTGTGTCATTGCACTCACACTGTCTGCATTTGGCCTCATTCACATGGGTATACTACAGCATAAGCCAGTGTTTGCCCATACAGGGATGTACACGTGTTTCGTGTGAGCTACACAGGACACAGCTTCTAATTTCACAGTCACGCGGGTGTGGGTGCATGGCCCAAAACTCACACTGTGCTCAGGGCAGTGTACCCACATTTTTATGAATGTCAAATTAGGAGTAGCATCTGTACCTGTGTAGCCCCTGTGTCCCAGCTGAAATGAATAGGACTGCCTGCATGGGGATGCATGGAAGACCTGTGTACAAACACATAGGTGTATGCTATAGTATGCCTGTGTGAATGAGGCCTATAGGTAGATGCATCTGCATCTACATGGATGTCAAACTGAGAGCAGAGGCTGTGTTCATGCAGATGGATAGACATCAATGGAACTGCCTGCATGGGGATGCATGGAACACCTGTGCATCCCCATACAGGTAAACATGGCCCATGCACAGGGTACACTTGGACACACCAGTGTGATTGAGGCCTAATAATTTATTGACAGGTGCATTTGACCTGCAGTTGACTTCCAAATGACCTGCATATGACTATAGAGAAATGCAAAACCTGCTTGATGTTGAAAGAAGCCCTTGTACCTTTGAAGGGAGGTTGGCAGTGCCATGCCCCTAAGCTGTAGAACTGATTGGTACTTCTGTGCACGTAAAAAAAACTGATTCAAATGTACATAACTGTGCTTTTTGATTCTAAATATTATTTGACCCATGCTTGTTCAAGTGACATGCAATCACATTTCATGAGCCTGAAATTAAACTTTAATACACTTGCCAACCGTGCTATAGTCAAATGACGGCTATAGCGTGGTTGTCCAGTTCAAATGACGTCCTCCCTGAACGCGCCCTCCTGTGAGCCCCCAGCGGCGCGCACCCGGCGATCTCTGTGATTGCTGTGTTCTACGGACACAGCTGATCATGTGAGGTAAAAGGCCAACCACAGTGGCCTTTTACCATGCAATCAGCTGTGTCCAATGACACAGCAGATCACCGAGTAAATACAGTTGTTGGTTATTGGCTGCACTTTCCTCACACTGTGAGAGCCTGAGGAAAGTAAAGCCGATAACCAGCAATTGTCACAGAGCAGATCAGCACTGACTATCAGGGTACTGATGATCAGTGCCCTGATGATCAGTGCCCCGCAGTGCCACCCACCAGTGCCCTGCAGTGCCTCCCACCAGTGCCCATTTGTGCCCAGCCAGCAGTGCCACCCATCAGTGCCCAGCAGTGCCACTCATCAGAGCCCAGCAGTACTGCTAGTCAGTGCTGTTAGTCAGTGCTGCCAGTCAGCACAACCTATCAGTGTCGCCCATCAGTGCCACCTATCAGTGCCCATCATTGCTGCATATCAGTGCAGCATCACCAGTGCCTCCACATCAATGCCCACCAGTGCCACCTCATCAGTGCAGCCTATCAGTGCCCATCAGTGCAGCTTATCCATGCCACCTCATCAGTGCCCATCAGTGCTGCCTATCAGTGCCCATCAGTGCTGCATATTAGTGCAGCGTCATCAACGCACATCAGTGAAGGAGAAAAATTACCTGTTTGCAAAATTTTATAATAGAAACAAAGAAAAACCTTTTTTTTCAAATGTTTTGTTCTTTTTTTGTTTATAATACAAAAAATAAAACACCCAGTGGCAATAAAATACCACCAAAAGAAAGTTCTATTTGTGTGAAAAAAATGATGCAAATTTCCTATGGGTAGAATGTTGCATGACCGCGCAATTGTCATTCCAAGTGCGACAGTGCTGAAAGGTGAAAATTGGCCTGGGCAGGAAGGGGGTAAAAGTGCCCTGTAGGCAAGTAGGTAAAAGTGAAAGTGCTAGAAAGTGCCAGTTCCCTTCATTAAAAAAGTAAGTAGGCACAGGCCTTGCTGTTCAATCTTTCAATTACTTCTATGGACCATTCGTCACATAGGCACATTAAAGAATAAGTTCACCTTTAGTAACATGGTACATGTTATACCTGTATTCATGTTACTAATGCAGCCACCCTGCACCTCTTCCCAATTCCCTACTGTGACAGAGGACAGAGGATTGTCTCCCTTTGCCTGCTGTCACAATTTAAAAACAGCATGGGGCTCAGCCCACTCAGTCTCACCATTCTGTGAATGAATGAACTACAGATCTTGTCTGCCACCATGGCAGGCGGCTTGTAGTTCTCAATGAACTGTGAAGGCGCTGGTGAGCAGAGAACTCTCATAGTTCCTTGATTCTTCTTGCTCTTCAGTAATTGTTCGCCCATATGAGAGGTATGGACAGACAGCTGTGCCTGCAGGAGTCTGACATTGCACCAGCGAGCTACTAATCCTCTATTATATAAAAATAATATATTAAGCATTTTTTTACCTGCAAAACCATATGCATCTATTTATTTATTTATTTATTTGTACAAAAGGTGAGCTTAGCCTTTAAAGCAGAGGGGCCCTAGCAGTACAAGGGTGATGACTTCTGCATCTCAGGTATTCATGACTAGTTATTGTTTGATTAAAAGAGGGATTTTCTTGCACTGTTACACATTACATAATAAATATTGTGTGTTTCTAAAAATATACCAAAATTTAAACGTCAGATGTAAAAGATTTTTGCTGACTAAACAGGAAAAATGATATTTGTGCATCAGTATCTGAGTAGATAACCACTGACTTGTTGAGCTGAGATATGAGAAATGTACACAGAGATTTATTCAAACATGGAAACATAATATAAAAACATTGCTTCCAGTCGATGTAAGCAGCTCAGATGGGTTGCTTCAGGCAAGTCTCTGAATATAAAGCAAGCAGTGGAACATTTCCAAGGATAATAACGTTTTCTCAATATGTGTCAAGAATAGGGGTGTCTGGGTTAAAAGAAGTCCCCTACCTAACAACCATAAGAAGAGAACTGAGCTGCACTACAAGATGTTAAAAGCCTATGGAAAGTAAATACAGTCATACAGTTTATATATTATTTTCAAATATATGAAAAGAGTAAAAATGTTTGTGTAATTGATTATAACATTTTGAAATTTACAGGAAAAAATGTTCTGTCTTCTAAACATTGAGTCCTTTAGTGTGCGCTGCCAGTTCCGATGCGTCATAAATTGACTCATTGCACTGATTACTTTTTTCCTTTTTTTAAGCTTTATTCAAATGCCAGAGTAGCTTTATTCTATGCAGTGTGTTGTGATGTGGTATATTGCATTGTATTGCATTAAAAAACAAGTAGCGTATGTCCTATTTTTTCAATGCAGTGGCGAGAACTGAACCCATAGGAAAATTGCCTAGTATGTGCTTTGAGCCTGCACCGGGCAAGGCTGCCCAGCACAGCTCAAGACATATGGTGCAAATGGACTCTCACACTACACCTTAGTAAATTCGGAAAATATTCATTATGCTGCAAATTTTGTAGTATCATGTCCATATGAATACTGACCAGTGCCATTAAAAGTGGTTCTACATTTATTAAATCTCATCAGCAACATAACATTATTATTTTACAAATGAACATTAAATATAGGGTGAACTCATGAAAAATGTTGCAGATCATTCCTATTTCCTAAGAGATTGCACAAAAGTAGCAAAGGTGTTTTGGTTCATGTTAGCATCAGCATCTATCTCACTGAATCTCCATCTTATCTCATCTATTTAAAGGGAACACTTAGAAAAGAGTCCCTTCTTCAGCCAATTCGGCTGTATATGTGATTTAAGGTTCAGCTATTTGACTCTGTAAACAATACGCTTTTTTTTGGCAAGGTAGTTAAGGTTAACCTGGTAAGCACTAGTGATGGGCTGAATACCGCCCTGTTCAGGTTTACAATCGAACATTTGAAGATAACAAAAGTTCAACTGCGAACTTCAAACAAAGGGGGACAATTCACTAAGCGGTATCTTACTTTTTCTGAGTATGCAGTAAGATACCGCACAGCTACTAAACACATTTTTTATTGTTTCAGCTGTCAGCGGGGTTCCCCGCTGAGAGCTAAATGTAAAATGGATTGCCTCAATTGCCCAGCAATTAAATGTTATTTTAAATGTGTGGGGTCCCCCCCATCCATACCAATCCCTTTGGGTCTGGTATGGATTTTGAGGGGAACCCCCACACCAAAATTTTAAATAAAATGGTGTGGGGATCCCCCAAAATCTATACCAAACTTGTATCTGAGAATGCAGCTTGGCAGGTCAGAAAAGGGGGGGATTAGCACGTGCCCCTTCCTTCTGAACCATACAAGGCCACATGCCCTCAACATGGGGGGAACTTTGGGACAGGGGGCTCCCCCCAAAGAACCTTGCCCCCTCTTGTGAGTGGAGGGCTTATCAGAATCTGGAAGCCCCCTTCACAAGGGGGCCTAGAAATCCCGCCCCCTATATAAATGAGTATGGGGAACATGGTACGCCTACCCATTCACAAAAAAAAGTGTAGTGTAAAAATGACAGGAGACAGTCTTTGACAAGTCCTTTATTAAAAAAAACATTTAAAAAATGTCCCTTAAGTAGATCCAACGTCAATCACGATGCCCACCACCACCGCCAAAAAGATAAAAAAAATATATCTTGACGCTGACTTTTATTCAGGAAATAAAATCTAGCAGATTTCCTAGTAAACACAACACACTATACACACAAAAGCACTGGCTAGGCACACAATTAACCCTTTAATTGCCCTAGATGTTTAGCCCCTTCCCAACTTGTGTCATTAGTGCAGTGTCAGAGTATATTTTTAGCACTGATAACTGTATTAGTGTCACTGGTTCCCACAAAGTGTCAGTTAGTCTCAGACTGTCCACTGCAATATCGAAGTTCTGCTATAAGTCGCTGATCACTGCCATTACTAGTATAAAAAAAAATTCCAGTATATATATAGCCATTTGTAGACACTATAACTTTTGCACACACCGATCAATGTACGCTTGTTGGGATTGTTTTTTAATCAAAAATATGTAGCAGAACACATTTTAGCCTACATTTATGAAGAAATTTGGTTATTTAAAATTTTTTATTGGGTATGTTTTATAAGAGAAAGTAAAAAATATAGGGTTTTTTGTAAAGTCGTTTTTTTTTTCATTTATAGTGCAAAAATTAAAAACCCAGAAGTGATCAAATACCAATAAAACAAAGCTCTATTTGTGGGAAAAAAAGACATTTCATTTATGTACATCGTTGCATTACCGCACAATTTTCAGTTAAAGTAATGCAGAGGTGTATCGCAAAAAATGGCCTGATCAGGAAGGTGGGTAAATCTTCCAGAGGTCAAGTGGATATGGAGGAACCATGAACACAGATTTTCTAGTTTTGGTTTACACAGCTACAAGCTGTGGCCCAATATGGAACAATGAGCATGGGCTTATAACATACAATACAATTGAGCTCAGCTTTATATAAATTACGTATCTGTGCGCAGCAAATTGTACGCCTGTGTGCATGAGCCTTTATTTAATAAGACATTGATCAATGTGCAAAGATCAGAAGCAAATCAGCAATTCAATTATATTACACTGATCTGCTACATTAAATGGTTCTTTTCTGTTACTATACTGTACATTGCACATCACTATTACTCCTGGAATTGCCTAACTAAACATTCATATATCTTTTAGATAATCCCATTGTTTCTATTCATTTGAAGTCACCTATACAGATGGTACACTAGTTTGTGAACATATTCATGGACAAAATATATCCAGTTTGCATACAGTCAGCACTGCCCCTACATAAAACTGCCTCAGGTAACAAATAACCTAATGTAGCTCATTCTATATATTATATATGTAGCTCACTATATATTTTATTTATATGGCTTTTAAAAGAAAAAAAACACAAAAATGATATATAAAGTTTTTGCAAGGCAATGTTGAGTTATGCATGAGTAAATGCGTCTTTCTCACTTAACTGATTAAACACCCATATTAGACATAATTAGCTAGTTTTCTTTAACAATTAACACTAACTTAATAGATTATCACATTTTCTTAAACATGAGACAATGGGGATAGGTGTTATGAAAGCTGCACAGAGCACTAGAACAAGTTCATAAGAGCTTATTTTCTCTTTTGCTCTGTGGTGCTTGCTTAAATGTTTGCACATACTGTATAAGCCACACTAATCAAAGTGCATGGTGAGGTCCAACAAAGTACTAGTAAAAAATTAAATTGTCCATTGACACTTAATAGTAGTCTGAAGGTATAAGATAGTTCTACAACTTTATTATTCTTTTCTAGATGTAGTTTCACATTCACATCCATGCTCTTTTCCTTACAAGCATGCATCCCTATGTTCATATTAGATGCCTGTAAAACCTCTTTAAAGCTGGTCATACATATTACAATATGATTGTATAATATCTGTGCAATCACATTTAAAATGGTAGTAAACTGTAAAAAAAAGCAAAAACAAAACTGTACCCCTGCAAAATAATAGCATAATGTGCTAGTAGGCGATGCACATTATGCTATTGCTTTGCAGGGGTACATTTTTGAGAGCACGAGGGGAAGAGTTTTTATTTCTTTTTTTACGCTGCACCTTTAATTGTTTTGATCACTTTTATTGTTATCACAAGGAATGTAAACATCCCTTGTGATTGCAATAGCTAGTGACAGGTCCTCTTTACTGAGACATCTGGGTCAATTATATACCCAATATCTCTTCTGCCCTTAAAAGCTTCAGATCATAACAGGATCAGCATGATCCAATGCTTTTTGCAAACCACTAATGGTTTGTTTACAACCACCGAAACTGGAAGTGACTAAATATTCGTCACTTCCGATTTCTTAGAATATATAGATGGTCGGGGCTGTTCCAGGCCCCGATCAGCTCTGTGGTCATCCAGCAAAACTTCTGGCTGCAATTCTGGGTTCAACGGTGAGACGGAGTCTGGGAAGGTGGTGGAGGGGACCCCCTGCTACCACTTGTAAAAGCAATCCAGCAACCATTTAAATGCTGGGATTGGTTTTACAAGCTCACAACTGCTCAAAAAAAAGGTAATGGGATGATGCCTACACCTGCACCTGTGTTACTAGCCAGATCATCAGGCAAAAATAGAGAGAAAAAAAAGCCTAAAAAATAAAACTAAAGCAGCCACCACATCTAATGATTTGTAAGCTGCAATTTATTGCATGTTGGGTTTAATACCACTTTAAGAAGTAACTGTTTTTCTATGTTTTTATGGCGCTCAGCTCGCTTTTAAATAAAGCTCTTGCAGACCTTCAGCTGCTTATTTTTTATAAATATAACAGCGGGCATATGAAGAAGGTTGTGAGTTCAGACATTTATCTCCCTTTTACTGAGTGTTTTCATTTTTTACAGAAAACTGTAAAAAGCAAACACCTTGGTTAACAGAATCTTTTAAAACCTAGTAAAACCATTTTATGCTTCCAGTTGAGGTTGGAAAAGTAAATGGAGAAACAAAGATCTATAGAGTTTACCTTACTTACGAAATCATTAAACCAAGCCTGGTAAATTAGCATTAAAGCAGACATCTTCATTTTGTTGCTAATGGCCAATGACTCAGTTTTTCAGAAGACTTTTTTTTTTTACCACTAATGTGTTTTGCTGCTGGAGATTTTCCTGTAATCCTCATTAGTAACATGTCAGGAAGCACAACTATTAGGGTTCCACAAACACAATGCAGTCATGTGGCACATCTTTGATGTAATTCCTTATGCTGAATTCCAGGGTTCAAATTGAAAGAATTAAGGGTTAGACTATCAAATCTAAAAATAGCCTGGCATTATGCGGTTCATGACAGGGGCCGCTAAGAAGCTGCTATGGGTGACTTTTAACTCAACTCCTAGCAAACCTCTCATATGTGAGAGTCAATTACTGGAGATTTGTAAAATGTGACATTAACTGCTGACATATTTTTCTTATACTGGTAATAATTTATCAAAGGGATGAACATACCTTTATCTTTGTGTGTGTAATTTTTTTCCATATGAACTGTAAGCATGAAGTCGATAGTGATTTGGAATATTCAGATAATATACTAAACTAAATTAAAACTTAAAATAACCATGTATGTTTCACATTGCATACTAAATGGGGTATTTCACTTTTGAGTTTGCTTAAGGCTTGATTTAATTCCCAGGAAAGCATATTTAAACTTCTGTTCAGCTTTTGAAATGGAGCAGTTCACCTTCCAGTGTTGGAGGTAAAGTGTGTTCTGCAGTTTGTTCCCCAAAACCTTCATTCGACAGTTTGGATGCACTTTATACAGAGTACTTCGATAGGTCATCCTACTAGACACCTCTCCACAGTAATCAGAAGGTAATATAAGGTTGCCTTAAACCTGCTAATGTTTTTATTGTTTTCTGTTTTATCAGTTCTGTACTTATTTGAAACTTCCTGCCACCCATTCCAACTGTCATACTTGAAAAGTGTGATACAGAAAAAAAAGAGGCAATCTGTGATGTCAGCATTGTCACATAACACACACTGCACAACACTAGATACTAATGGAGCACAATGGAGAAGTTTGGGATAATAAAAAAAACAAACAATCCTACTCACGTAGGTGGATGCAGCATCGATCCATTCTGCATCTGACCCCGACCATTGATTGCTCAGTTCTCAATCTTCAGTTTGCAGAGAACCAGTGACTTTCAGTCTCTGGCTCTCTGCTCTACCCCTCTAGCGCTCATTGGAATGCCGGCTGTGGAGGGTGTGTAAGCAGTTGACTCAGGCTCTCAGAGGCTCACTGAGAGGCTGAACCAGCTGCTGGTTCAGGCATCTGGGTGGATCCTGACTGTAACATTGGGATATTTCCTGAGATTGGCCTGGTTGAATGACGTCAGCTGACAGTGGGCTTTAACCCAGTATCAGATGAAAACAGGTTACAGGAGTGCAGAACAAATTACACTCATGTAACCCATAGAGAAGCTTCTTCTGTAAATTGGATCTGAACTCAAAAAAGTGAAGATGTACTATGTTATAAGGAACATCTAAAAAATGTTAATAGCATTTCAGTAGTACCCCAAAAAATTGTCTAAAATTCCTCCTGAAAATTAGTAGTGCACTTTCAGGTATGGGAGTGTGCCTAGGCACTCATGTACCTACAGCCTTAAAACTGCGGTGAGAGCTCTAAAGCATTGTTGCCTCTGATTGCTAGTCATAGTGGATATGAAGTGTAACCAGGTAATGTAAGTATTGTGCTGTTCATTTTCCTTGCTGGAGGCTCTGACATGAGGAACCATAATCTGCCTCTACCAAGATGGCTGCCTCCACCCAAAGACACAACATAAAACAAAGCATGGTATGCCAGTAATGGGGAAAAGATCCACTGCAGGGAGATCATAGGTAATAATGATGACTAGTTCTATTCCCTCTGCCTGCCTTGGAGCACAGGTGCCAGAGTTCATTTACTTAAATGTGTACATCCAGAATTGAAGCACCACATGTTTATTCCAATGTAAAATCAGATGCAAGACTGTACACAGCTTTGTATGCAGTCTACCATCTGATTTTTAACAATAAACTTGTATTTAGACCATAACATCATGGTGTGGAACATATGTCCTAAATTTACTCATTCCAATCAACACACAAGATGTACATGGAAGCCTTTCAATATGCAGAAGTCACCAGCCCAGTGTCTACACACCATATATTAACACCACCTCCCCACTACTAGATAGCAATAAGAAAAACTCCTAAGAACCCAGGACCTCCAATGCTGGAAAAGTGCTGTACTGAAAACTGATGACGTAGCTGTGTTACCCTTTGTACTGTAAAGGTCTTACTGTTTGTATGCTGTAATTCATTGCAACTGTCATGCACTTTTGTATTGGGAATTTGTTTTGAGCTACATGCTGAATATACATTATTATGATTAACTGTGTTCCTTGTTCCATCCTTAAAAAGAAATAAATGATTTGGGTCAAATTTATTTTAATTTCTTTTATAAATATAAACATTTTTAAAGTGGTAGTCTTCACTATTAAAATTTTTTTTTTATAAAAATACAAAGATCTAGCATCATAAAGTCAGTAGCTGTTTGCTTTTAGACTGACTCTCTCTAATTGAAAATCTATATGAAGTTGCATGGGTTCAGAGAGGGAGATGTGTAACTTCTCTGACTCATTTAATTGTGTGTGCTTTCAGATTATAGAGATGGTACTGAAGCACAGAGCTACACCTGTTGGCTGGGTAAACAAATGTAAAATATACAAACCACACTTTTAAAGTTGTTTGATCTTTTTTGTGTGTGGTTTTCAGCACATAAGTTTCTGTAAATCCTAATGGAGTAATGATTGGGTGTATTTATTGCAAAAATATTGCTACATTGTATTATTGGTTGCAAGAGGTAGATGGCAACCATAATAATATACACAATAATACAATCTGTGTATTAATAAGTAAACTGTCTACTTTACTAGGGATGGAAATTAGATCAAGATTATTCTAGAGTAAATTCCTATTTTTGACTGGTATTTCAAATGGAAACAGTATATCTTTATCTTCTAAATTTGGCAATTTAATGCATCTAACAAGCATGTGCACGTTGGCAGCTACCAAAATGCATGGTACCGCAATACCATGTGGTTTGTTGTGGAATGATTTTAAAAATCGTGCCTGGCGTACTATTTGCATGTTAATGTGAAAAAAAACACATGCCAGACTGTAGGGGGTTTATTTACTAAAGCTGGAGAGTCCAAAATCAGACTCCCTTCTGCATAGAAACCAATCAACTTCTAACCTCAGCTTGTTCAATGAAGCTTTGGCAATGAAACCTGGAAGCTGATTGGTTTCTATACAGAAGGGAGTCTGATTTTGGACTCTCCAGCTTTAGTAAATAAACTTCTATGTGTTCTGCTGTGAACCAGCCCTTATACAAACTGACCCAGCAGTGTAAGTATCTCCCTTTTCATATTAACCCAAGGATAAAGAGTGTGCATGCTGGAGAGTAGTGATGAGTGAACCCATCAAAGTTTGGCACACTGGATATTAGTCAAATGATTTCATTTGTATTCCTAAACATAGCTCTGAACACCCATTGAAGTAAAACCGTTGTCATTTTTTCTGGCCTTTTTCAAAACCAATTTGGTAACAAGAGAGCATGAGTAGCTGGACACTTCCAGTAGGACATGTCAAAAAAAGTTTAAAAAATATCTTTTTAGCAGGGAGTAGGTTATTTTAATATGGCTTAAAGTCCAACGTTTTTTTTTTTTTTTAAATAATGTGACTGCAACATGTCAATGTAAATGACATTTCATGCCTGGTTTTATTTTGTTTATAAAATATAGTGTGGGATCCCCTAAAATGCATACTTATCACTGATAGGGATCCCAGAAAAAAAACAAAACAAAAAAGATATCCCCAAAATCAATATCAGATCCTTATCATGGCAGGAAAAGGAAGGGCAGCAAGCGTTTCCCCTTTCCTAAGCTGTACAATGTGTTTACTAGGTTATGTACATATGTGAGTACATCCTAATCACTGTAGGAGTGTTTACATATACACAGCTTAATATTGAAGTTCATACACAAAAAGACATAGTTCCATCTGCAATATGCATTTATTGATAGAGTTACATAATATATACAAATTACATGTAAACAGTATTTACAACACAATGTACAGTATAAGTCCCTTGACTTATACGATAATTACAAATTATCCACAAAGTCATTTTTACAATACAACGTACAATACAAGTATGAAGTTAGGCTACCTCTTTACTTCAGGTCTGGTCATGCTGGCTGCTGTGTGTCCTAACACTAAAAGCCGACAGCTTGGTGACAAAACATTATATTTCCCCCTCCTTTCTGTACTGTGGCTAATATAACCTAATTGGTTACTGTACCAAGTAAATGTATATTGGGCACAGCCCGACTGGAGGATTCAAAGAAGGCTGCTGTTTGAAACTCATGTGAGATGTGATAAGGGACAACAAAAGAGCAGACCTTTGAAGTGTAAAAGTATTTACAGCACAAATACAGAAAAACACCAATATGAAAGCTAGGAATAGGTTGATGCTGCAACACACTCATTGGTTTAAATGATGCACATTTCCATCTAATTAACATATATTTCTAATTATAATATTATTTAAATCTGTTAATGGTGATTTCACATAAACTCAATACCTAGCACATGCCACATGACCTCAATATGGGGAAGCTACTTTGCAAGTGGCTGGTAAGAATGCATGTCCTTATGTTGATGTGGGCAAGGGTCTCACCCAAACATACCTACCCTGGTAGATGGAGGGGTCTGTGGGAGAGACTTATGAGAATTATGAACCCCCTTTAGAATAAGGGGGCATCCGGTTATAAGCTCCTCCCCAGTGAATGAGTAAAGAGAACATAATATCCCTTGTTTCTCATTTGGCCAAAATGTACAATGTAAACAAAGAGACACCATTTAAAAAGCATTAAAACAAGCTAATCTCCCAATGGGATAAATCTCTTCTTATTCAAATTTTCCAGTGATGTAGATGCATCATGTATCATGATAAACAAGGACCCACTGACATGAATACAACAACCCACACATGATGATCCTTTCCTGTTGGATTCTCATTACAAATGACAGCCCACTGGCCAGTTGCTGAATGTCAACAAGCTAGCAGGTTATGATGGTTGACATCATCACCCAGGTCATCTGCAAGTTTATACTATATGAATCAGTTAGCAGGTGGGCCAGGAAGTAACTAATTAGTGGTAGTAATAATAATAATACTACCACTAAGTGAATAACGAATCACTTTCAGCTGCAGCCAGAAATTTGGGTGGGCATACAGACCAAATCTAGTCATTTAGCTTGCATTATTGGTTCTACTCAACCTCAACATCAAATTGAACCTAAAGCTCATCCCTATTGAACAGAAAAGGTGAGTGCTTTTGAATACTTTGAATGAAAATTTTAATTCTATATATACAATCTGTCCCATCCAGCATTCAGTTAGGATACTGGCTACTCCAGATGTTTGCTTACAGTCCTTATAGGCTGTTCAAAGTTATCAATCCTGCAAACTATACCAGGTTTCGTAGAGTTGGTAAAAATGGTTGGGTGTCCCACCAGGTATTGAAGATTAGTCACACCTTAATCGGGGTGTTGTGACTGTGTATTTCCTGCTCTGCAGGTGGCTAATATGCTAAAATACATTACTATTATACAATGTAATTGCACTTGCTAAAACATGTAACAGGATGCAATCCTGATTGAAATGTGCATGAATCTTTCATTCCTCCTGTGGTAGGCTGTAATGGTGTTCTTACAATTCTAGAAATGCTCCCATACCCATAAGGGCATCTGGTATGGCGTCCCTGGGGGAGCTCTATCACTATCTATATTGCATGATACCAAACACAACCCACAAACGCGGCTAAGACAGATGGTTAATGCATCACTCCATTGTACATCCAACATTTCTTACACAATGTTCGTCCACCTACTCTCCGTTCCTCACTTACCGACAGCTCTGTACGCAGACTCCTCCACCAAACAACAAAAAAAGCCCTGACATAACCATCTTTCTACTTGGATAGCTCTGGAGGCTCCAAAGTTCTCAATACCTTGAATATGTTCAGAATCACTAGAGAGTAGTTGTAAATCACTGTGCATCAATCCACTGCTTCTTTTTCTTCTGACTTGGATCTGTTTGAAGAAAACAATGTTTAGTTATAATGCCATCCTGCCTGAAACAATCTTGTTAGAAGCTGCAAAGTCAAGAAATGTTGTTTTTTTTCCGCTGATATACAGTATTTAGATTCAGTGAAGGGGGTCCGAAATAATAAATTACATGGTCATCCCAGTAGTTGAACTGCATCCTTCTGGACTGCTCATGTTTCTGTCTGCAGAGCCATGCTTCACAGAAGTAGCTCAGGTAATGCAGGGCTGCCTTCAACAAGCAGCTTAACTCTAGTGCACTTAGTGTAATAATTGGAATTTTTATGGTTGAGAAAGCAAACACTTTTAATACAGGCAAAAGCTCTCATGTAGTCACTGAGAAGACAGTAGGAAATCAAAAAGATGGATCACCCTAATCTGTATATTGACATCTCTCATGGCTGAATAAATGGTGTAGTTGAGCTATATTTGCTTGTATTGATCTTACTGCTGTTTAAAATTCATACCATCACTTTGCAAGGTTGACCACAGGGCAGAGAGAAGAGGATTTTTTATCCGATGTGGATTTCTAAGGGACTCATAAAGCATGCCAACAAATCTTGGCATGGCTTTATTACATGCAAGCTAGTAGCAAATAAAGACATTCCTTTATGTTAAAGAATGCCAGGAAGCAAGAGGATTTAACTGTTAAAATCGATAAGGTTAAGTTCACACTTAGGTAGCTGCTGAAAAGTGATCCTTGGTGGACTGCTTTTCAGATAGCAGCTAAGCAGCCACTGTCAGGAGATGCTCAGTAGGTGATTCTGCCACCTCTTGAATACTCCATTTTTTTTTTCATCTTATTTTTTTTGCCAGACAGCAATTTTTAATGAGACTAAGGTGCATTATTGGGACTAATGTACAGTAACTTTGAAAGAAGCATTTGGTTCTTGGTTGCTGCTTGGTCCCATTGACTTGAATTTCACGAGTTTGACAGGTGGTGCAACCTGTCAACTCATAAAGTATCATGACTGAGGCATGTGTACAGCTTTTTCATGGGCAGACGGGAAGTGATAAATAATGGGTCAATGAATTTTGAAAATTAATTGAGCTATATGTGTTTGAGCCTCCCCTCCAAACATCCAAATTTCATGGACAACTCATGCAGAAGCAGATCATTGCCAATGCAACATAACCTTTCTTTTCTTGGTTAAGAACAACTACTAAGACTGGTGAGCAGAGAAGAGAAGTGGCCAGGGACAGGAGCAAATCTAAAGTTTAGCACTTATCACTGTACCACAATATATTTAAAATTGAGTTACTTTCATGTTATTTAAGATTCCAGCAATGAAGTCTATCAGTTCATTGTAAATATTCATTCAAAATCATTCAAAATGAGATATTTTTAAATTAATTATAGGAAACAAGAATCACAGACATCAGTATTAATACTAACATTAAAAATCACAGCATACATGGCCCCACATGGCTATATACATTTCTGTTTCCAGAAATAAGATAGTACAGCTGTTTGAATCAATTCCCACATAACAGAGTAAAATATTTATACACATATCTGAAGGAAACCGGGCAGTGTTAAGACACTACAGAAATAATTTGGCTGTTATTTGCATTTGTAGCACAACTAAATTATTCTTTGTTTAGAGGCAGGAAAGCAGAAATTACCTTTTCTTCACTTAGTTGGTATAATAACTATATATATAGAAAGAGAGAGAGAAAGAGAGAGAATGATCCATGTATACATATACAGTATGAAGTATATACAAAACTATGGATTCCCTTTAAATGATTGATATAATTTCAATTCAAGGCATTTTAGGATTTTAGGGGGGGATTCTTTCAGCAATATTACTCCTTTAAAATGCCCTGGGGCTAAATCAGAAAGGCCTTGTGACAGTTTTGTAAAGTTTTCAGACATATGCTCCAAAATAGGGCACCACATACAGGCAGTTACAAATATGATAGGGTCTACAGGTTTGTTCTTACGTTTAATTTGCATGTAAGTTGGAACAGGTACATTTTTTAACTGTAACTCCAGCCAAAAAAAATATTTTCTATTTTTTTTTTTTGAATAGCATAGGGAGGGGTTAACACCCCTGTAATTTTTGTTTTGCTGTCTGTTCTTCTGTTCAGAAGATTTCACCTCATTTTCTGTCCCTTTGGCAATTGGATTTTAAAAATGTTGGGTTGTCGTGGAAACAAGGATTAGAGATAAACTTCCATTGAAGGTCCTTTTCCCCATGATAACTCTTACATGAGTGATTTTGCCTTCCTGGGGGTAGATTTCCTCTCACTTCTTGTTTCTCCCTCTGTTCATAAGTAGGAGTAATTCGTAACTCGGATGTTCGTAAGTCGGGGACTGCCTGTATTACCATCACTTTTAGAATCTGTCATTATTTAACTACCACCAATTCACAGATAAACAAACTGGCTGTTATTTGGACCAACTCTGATTTGGCATACAGAGGAATGCCAGTGCTCACAGTGGGGTGTTTGCTGACAGCTGAATGTAAACAAAGGGGTGTGTGCTGTCTGAAGCAACTACTCAGATATGGCAATGTCCTTATTTGGACAATGATATCAGCCAGCGTCCTACACCTTTGTTTACTTTCATCTGTCAGTCAGGGAATTAGTGTCTAGATAAACATGGATTGGCTTTGGCATGGATTGGCATGGATTGGATTGGCTGAACATGGATTGAGGATGGGGTGCCCACAGTATGGACACCACTCCCTTCCATGTGGCAGATTACAATATGTGCTTGTTCCCAACATTTATTTTGAATCAGGTGAGCCATCCATGATTCTTTCTATCTGACAAAGAAAGTTATACTTGCACCAAAGCAACTAAAAAGACATGAGCAAATTGACCTGCAGTATTCAAGAATCATACCATACTAGGCCGTTTCCCAAAATCATCATTCCCCTGTTCCTATAATTTGCTCCTCCCCTGTTTTTCAGAACCAAACACATAGGTAATAAGCATGTTTGTTGTATGTTGTCCGTGCCTTTATTTATTATGTGAAGGCTTTATAGCAGTAAAAAAATCAGTAAAAAATTCTAATGAACCATGTTCTATAAAGTTAATCTTATTATTTGTACTTTGGGAAATGTGGTACATTAGAAACATTTACAGGAGCTGTTAAAGGACACTTTTGCTCTTAGACAAAGATATAGCAATTATTCAAAGTTTCATAGAACCCTCCTATGTGACAGTACCAATAGAAAATACATAGGAATGTGTAATAAAGTTTGTTTAAATTGTTACAATGCAGAGAACTTCAGCTTTTGGGACTTTATAAAAATGATGGATTTTATTATTATATGACTGGAAACAATAACTTTTTCCTGCTGTGTACTGCTAGCTAACATCTATTGTTTCAGTTTCACATTGAAACCTATTTGAAAACTGTTTTCAACCTATTATTAACATATTTTGTATTAATTTCTGCTCCATTCTACACAGAAAAAGTGAAGTTGGTTTACTAAAGGCAAATAGACTGCTTGCTTTGCAAGGGAGTTTTTTCTTATTACATAGATAATATGCTGACTTCTATAATCTAATCATTTACATGCATTGTTTTTATTTTCCTTTGCACATGATTTACTAAACTAAGGGAAACTCCCTTACAAAGTGATCAGTATTTATGCCTTTAATAAACAACCCTAATGTCTTTATATATTAGGCAATTGGCTGTATTAGCATGATCGTTTCAGTCTTTCAAAACAACAGCTTTGCTATAATTATGTAGCATAATCTGGTAAAAATTATATATACATTCTAGTAAAAATCAGAACAGAGATTGATTAATGTGTATTCTTGTCAAATATAAAAATCAGAATGACCATTCATGTCTACTTATTTATGTTTTTTCTTTATGGATACGTGAAGTTCAGTCAAACCCACTGCCATCCAATTCAATAAATAATTACAAGCAAATTGTACCTTTCACTATATGCTGATTGATGCTGGAATTGCTTTTGAAAGTTCTCATAAGTTCCTGTTATAGATTAAGTGCTGGTGTAGGAGAAATAACTGTACTCAACTGCAATGGGTGAATGTAATCAGGTTTAATGGACTTGAGAGCTTGTTGGGAATTAAATAACTATTGATTTGTTGGGATGTTGTTGTCATTACAAAATGCCAAATCTGCAAGCATTTCCAGGGTGGATATATTAGAGCGATGGACATCTTTTAAATAACAAAAGAGAAATAAACATATTTAAAATATTTATAGTCACTTTACATTATATAAACTGTGAGTACAATGCAGGCAATATTATAAGTAAATTCAATATAAAACCTTAAACTGACTACATGATATTATAGCTTTAAGTGACTTTTGTAAATATACTTACGCACTTAAAAGTCAAATTGTATTTAAAAAAAACAAATATCAATGTGCATAGTCATCATACCCCATTAAAATCTATCTTTTGGTGCCTATGATCATCATTACCTATGCTGTGTATGATATATTAACAGGAGATCCAAGCCAGGAAGCTAGATCACTACACTGTCTTTCTCTAGTCACAAAGATTAATAAAAGCAGATATTATTATTATTATTATTATTTCAAACAGGAGTATTATATGACATGATGGATTAACAGCAGTACATAAGGCATGTCCTGTTTTATAAATTTTATTTTGACATTCCAAGTTAATTTGCTTACTCATCTCTTCTCAAAATATTTAATACAATTGGAGCATTATTTATTGCAATGAAAAGTTCATGAACACTGAGAACGAAGTGGAGAGTTTGTAATATCCTGGGAAAGATTTATGATTAGTCTAGCTGTGATTCACTCAGTATACTTGAATTAACTGCAGACATTATTCTGTGCCCTGATGCGTTGCTCACTGCAATCAACTGTGTTCCATCACTAAGTCAAAGCTGGCAAGAATTGGGATTTGCAGCTAAATGGTTTACTTGCTTCCTTCCAAATGATGTGCTGCCTTATTGAACTTTGTGTGCAAGTTGTTGTAGATCAAAGAAACAATAGCTTAAGTCAAAAAATGTTCAAAATAAACACCACTGTCAAGGACAACAGGAAATGAGACCATGGGCCAAAGCAAAAGTTAGCAAATTACCAGAGCCTAATATTTTACTTAGAACATTTTTCCATTCTTGTTTTATTTTTTACCTAAATTAAATCCTATATTTTTAGGACACAAGGATTGAAAGATCTACAAATAAACCCTGCCACTGATTAAAAACAAAATCAAAACAAAAAGTTCCTTTAAAGGTAGAAGGTAGGTTTCACATTGATATTTCTGATGCATCTTTGTGGAATCTTCACTTCCCCTGGAGAGTAAACACACTTCTGGGTCAGATGCCTGCTTTTTACTACAGCAGTGATAAGGGACCTGAAGGAGGGACCATAAAGCATGACAGGGAATAAAGACATCCACCACAACTGGAAGCATGTTGAATGTAAAATTCTCCAGATGACTCTCTGATGCAGCAGAGAGAAGGTTCCAAGAACAAGCACCAACTTTTTAATTTTTTTTTTTAAAGTTTATGACATGGTACTTCAAAGGATATATGCACATTAAATGATCTCTGTTACCCCACTTCCCTTCAGCAAAAGAATAAATATAATTATCTCAGATGCAGATCATCCCAGACTTGTCCAGAATCAAGCCCTGTTTTGGCCAACTCACTTCCTTCCTGCCCTGCCATCTTACTTGTTCACCTGAGAAAAGCATAATGCATAATGCACTGTTTTACAGAGATACTTTAGAGCGAGTCCATTAACTTTAATATCTAGAAAAGTACTGGAGATTAGAGCAGAAGTTGAGATAAGTCCACAGCAATAACATGTTTTGCATTAAAGGTTTGGAAGTACAGTATATTTACCTTTCTGATGAGCAGTAGTTTTGGGGGTGAGCTGGATAGATTCATAAAAAATTGCAATCCTTTGAAATTACAAATATTGTGTTATAGAATCATATCTCCCAAAATATTAAAAAGTGGGAATACTTGATTCTTCCTGCTTTCCCTCAACCCCGAACCCGTAATTTTTAGGTATGCATAGCCATTTTGCTCTTCCTAATAGACTTGAATATTTTTACATCATGCCCCAGATTTTCAAAAGGTCTGCATATTATCTTAATTCTAATTAGGAAAATATGAGTAATCATGCATAAATATGTATTCTTTTGGTTTTCTAATTGATTGACTACCTGTCTTAAAACACAATTGTTATAAATCTTGATGGCCTCTAACGTATCTTTGCTGCATTTGTATTGAGAGCTCAAAGAAAGAGTGTGATAAAACAAATTTACAAATCTGCTAAAGGCTTTGCAGATGGTTTTCAGGACCTCTTGCCATCATAGAAATTACAGTGGATTGTGTCTGGGCCATTCAGTGGCATGCTGACTAATTCCCATATGAGCTATAGCCTTCTACTGTACCTTTGTTGATTTTTTAAAAGTCCGTAAGATTTGCTTGTTGATTGGGGCAGAGGTAAAAATATCATGCACCTTTATTTTTCAGTGCAGTGTATGGCCAAAATTTATGATGAAATTTGATTTTTCACGTTTTGTTATTGGAAAGAAATTTAAAAAATACTGGTTTTTTTTTTAAACTCCAAAATACCTCCCCTAAAACAAAAGTTCACATTTTTTTAAAGGGAGGCTTTGCAAATAAAATAATTTCTATGGAAGCAAAAAGCAACTAAAAGTGACCAATGCCCTAAAATCAACCACATAGATAAAGGATGAATAAGTCCCTAACAAGATTTGTAAAAAAGAAGGTAGCAAAGGGGTTGATTTACAAAAGAGCTCACAATTATATTCCAAAAAGTGCACTAACTGACCCCAATTTATTCCAATGGAGACCATGCAGTACATTGTGGTTTAAAAGCTCTTCCTAGTGAACAAATAGGATTCACATTAAATCCACAGTAGTGGAGAACCCAAAATTCATCAATTGACTGTGAGTTAAGGCCACCGCTTTTTGTATTTTTTTTTTTAAGCTCGCACAAAATAACCACATAACCGTTAATTAATTGCCATGCAATTATTAAAATAGTCTAGATATATTTAATGAGATCTATAAAAGGATTTCAACAAAGATTATTTACCAAACTGCATTAATTCACAAAAAAAAATATCAAAATAATTGCCTGGTGTTTTCTCTCTTCAACTAATGCCAAAAAAAAAAAATCTAATAATGCTTATGACCCTTTAATATTCAGTGCAGGAGCTTTAAAAAAATGCATTTACTTTCTGTGATATCTTTAACATTCTTTCCAGACTAATACTGCAATGCTTATTTAATTTTTACTTC
Source organism: Staurois parvus (assembly GCF_062004578.1). Classification (NCBI taxonomy): domain Eukaryota; kingdom Metazoa; phylum Chordata; class Amphibia; order Anura; family Ranidae; genus Staurois; species Staurois parvus. The sequence goes on from NW_028317818.1 coordinate 5,566,453, forward strand.
CACAACTTATAGGAAAACTATGTTTGATTTTTGCAAGCAAATGCTCCATGTTTTTCTTTTATCATCAATTCACAATCCTATAATTATATGCTTAAAATAATGTTGTCAATCATTTCTGCGTAGGATCAGCAAGCAAACATGTATTTTTGCAGTAGTTATCTCTCATTATAACATATTTTAAAGAAATGCTAGATCAGTAGGTATGGTCGTTAGAATAACTTGCCATTATTGTGTCTGGATATTTAATTTAAACCTGTATTCCAAGCAGATAGAAAAGACATAACATAATGCAGATCTGTAATAATTTATATGGCATTAAATATATTTAAAAAATGCAACCAGTGTAAGTAACTAAATTTGACTTGGTATCATCCTCTTGCAGTACCTGTACAGCAGAACCTGGGATGGGGGGCATAGCAAGCAGCCAATCAGGTGAGAGATCAGGTGAAAGAGAGAGCAGAGTGACAAAGAGATGAGCTCATCAATGTGAAATACTTTAATATTAAAACCGGCAACACGCCAGCACATCTTGCCACTTGACTGTCAAATACAGAGCTATCCTAGCATGAGGTGAGGTAAGCATCTTGTCTTTAAAAGAAACCCTCTAGGGATGGAATACAATGAGTTTTTCAAGTTCTCACCTCATGTTTTGGACTTCAGCCAGCAGGGAGACAGAGCTGTGATGCAGGATCAGCATAACTAAATTGTTTTCCCAGTGTCTAAAATTACAGGTCTTGCTGCATTGGTTAGCAGAACAGAGTTTGGTGGTATGAGAAGGGCTCAGAATTAATGGTGATTTAGCCATCATAGCTTAGTACCTGGTATGGGGTGTAGGCTAGGACTTTAATCCGAAAAGGAATAGTGAAGAGTTCAAGGCTCACTGCACTTCGGAACTAAATGCGCTGTTGTTAACAGCGTAAAAAAATGTGCAGTAACCCATAGTAACCAAAGATAAAATTAAGGCGAACTGGGACCTTACTCAAGGTAGCCACTTTCGCCTGCCGCTTCTATTGCCAGTTTCATTTTTACTTCTTGACTTTTTACATTCTTAAATATTACCATTTGTATTATTGCTATAATGACTATTACTGAGACCTGGATTTCTCACTGAAGTATAGAAAATCCAGATGTGAAAAAATGGCCATAAAAGATATATAATTAAAGCAATAGTTCACTTTAAGGTTCTAAGATTCTGGTAGTTTAACCCTTTAATGCCTGAAGGCGAGACTTTAAAGCAGAAATAAACCCTTATATCCTTTACTGCCAAGGAAGCTGCCATCTTAGCTTCTGCTTGATCCTCAGTTAAAGTGATTTATGATCAGTTGTGACAAAAGCCATTTGATGGGTTGACAGTTAAGCTGAGAGCACAGGCAACTGTAACAGTTTTTATTCAAAGCGTACCTTGAATGTACCTGTTTTTGAAAACAGTTAAATTGATGGTTTAATTCTGCTTTAATATATGAATGCAGTTTTGCAATGTGTTAGTTAAACTTTACATTTGTTTACAACCACCTTGTGTATATAGATGAATTTCTTTTTGGTGGTAAATGTTAAAGTGGAGCTATACTCATCTTATGCAGTGTCCCAGACCTCCCAGCTGGCTGCTGTCATCTTTGGCTGGATTGGCTTCCGGGTACCGATGTCCATTTTCATTGGCCCAGCCGAGATGATGCCTCCCCTGCACATACATGGGTAGTTCATTCATCTCGGCATTGCCACAATCAGCATACTGAGTTCTGCGTGCAGCATACAGGCAGGTAAGTAACTTAATGCAGGAGAGATAGTATGTTTCTTCTGCATTAAAAATGCAGAGATCTAAAAAATGTTGAAAATAGTAGCCTTGGTGGAGCAGAGATTTCATCAACTGCCCAACAAGTTTGCTATTGAATTTAAAATTGTCTGGGCAGCCCTGAGAGTTTACTTGTCTGTACCATTCCTTTAGATTTTTAATCTGAACATAAACTTGGTTGCGCTTTTGTACATTTTGCAAACTTTGCCACCGTAGCTGGCAGGTTTGAAAGTTATACTTTGCTTAAAATGCAGTCAGTCTTTAAATGTATTACTGGCTTTTCTTTAAAGATTTTTTTTTGGGGGGGGGGTGTATAAGCTGCTGAAAACTTTACAGAAAAATAGGAAATTAGTTGCCATAATTTGAACAAATAGTTTTGCTTGGGACACTGCTTGGAGAACAAGCACAGCACTATTTCAGAGCAATCTTGTAGTAACTGTGGAAAATGTTGGCATGTCATGTATTAGTGCTAATCGTCTACTTTTAGAGGAGGCTCATGTTTAGTAATACACCGAGTACTATTTAAATTTATGTGAGGTTTGTTAGCATCTAGTTGGCATAAAAATGGGTGGCATAAAAATTTGTTTAAGTGACAAGGAGCTCAACACCCACAAATATCTTGAACAAAGCCCATTGGATTAAAATCTGTGGCATCAGTATTTAAACATGGTGAAGCCACAAATGGTGGGATTCTGTGGGTGAAAGATCCTCTGAGAGGTATGTACAGGTGAAGCGGTGCTCTGCCATGCAGCAACTGATGTATCAATGCCTCATTCATCATTTTGCTGCCTTCTGGTACTGGTCTTGCAGAGTTGGTGGAGCTGTCTAAAGTGAAACTATAGCTATCACTGGGGAAAGTTTCAGTGCCTGAGCACAGGAGGGCATATGCTTCTTCAACTGTATAGAGCCATTGTGCCATCTTTTTGAAACAATATAGGCACACAATGACAATCACACACATGCTACAGACACAATAACAAATATAAAAAAAAAATTAAATCCTAAAACATTGACAACTATACAAACAGACTCTAAAATGACAAATCACATATGCTAAACTATCACAGTAAAAAACGTTTTATTTTTGTTTTTAAAACACACTGACAGGAACACTAACACGGACACTAACTTTACCAGGAACACTAAGGCTACTTTCACACTGAGGAGTTTTTGAAGTGTTTTTGTGTTAAAAAAAGCACCTGAAAAGCTAAAAAAAATTCTTCCCTATGTATGTGAATGTATATCTATGTATGTTTTTACACTGAGGCGTTGGGTTTGCGGTGTGCTGTAAAAACTCCTGCTTGCAGCATCTTTAGGGCATGTTTGGTGAGTTAAAAAAAGCCCCAAAACAACTATTCCCATTGAAATCAATGGAAAACACCTAAAAAATGTATGAAAAATGCCTGAAAAGCACATCAAAAACGCCTCTGAGAAGCTTTTTTTGGTGCAGTTTTTAAGTCACGTGTCCTTTACAAAATGCTCAGAAAACTTAGCAAAAGTGCGGTAAAAATGCCTATGCATTTTTGCAGTGTTTTTGCGACAGATCAGTGTGAAAGTAACCTAATGATCACTATTTTTTTACCCTAAAATCAGGCACTGACACTGCAACTGATACAAACACTGACACAATAGGTGTGCAATTGGATATACACTATAACACACACAATAAAATGATAGTCTAAAACTTGTTTTCTAAAACACTGACAATGATGTTGAACACGGATACTAACAATGACAATATCAATAATGCTGACAGAACAACGACACTGACACTAAGGACACTGATAGGAACAATAACACTTCCTAATTTTTTTAATTCTAAAACAGACACTGAAAAAAACACTGGCACTGACACAAACACTGATACTATAGAATCAGACACACACTACACCCATACATTAAAACAATAATCAATCTAAAACCTTTTTTTAGTTTTTTTCTATAACACTGACATTGACACTAACAATGGCACTAGCATTAACCCTGATACTAACGTAGACAGGAACACCAAATCTGACACTAACGCTGACAAGAACACTAAATGACACTAACAGTGGCAGGAACACTAACTGACACTAATGCTGACAGCAATGTAAACTGACACTTTTTTTTCTGGTTTCTCTGTAGATTGCAGTAATTTATTGGCCTCCTGGACCTGTGCCATGATTTCTCAAAGACTTGTTTGCCATGCTACCCTAATCTACCCTAATTTCTCTTCTCTGAAATATCCACCATCATCCTCTGTGACTTTAATATTCCAGTCATTGTTGGCACTCCAGCTACCTTTCAGCTATTCAACCTAACCTGTTCTTTAAGCCTCATGCAATGGACACAGGGACTCCTATTTACTCTGTACTCCTTGCTACCTCTCCAGTACCCCTTTTCCTCTTTCTGATCACAACCTCATTGGTATCACACTCTCCCTGTCTCCAACCCCCTATCTGTCCATCTAGCAAACAGTTACTCCTAGAAACATTTGCCATTTGTCCATTCTGGTACACATTGGAGTTGATTTACTAAAAAAGTAGAGTGCACAATCTGGTGCAGCTGTGCAGAGAAGCCAATCGGCTTCCAGGTTTTTTAGTCAAAGCTTAACTGAACAAGATGAAGTCAGAAATGTATTGGCTGCTATGCACAGCTGCATTAGATTTTGAACTCTACAGTTTTAGTAAATCAGCCCCACTGTCTTTATGACAAAATCCCACCCCTGTTCTGCTCCAGCTCTTCTCTATGCTCTTTAACTGACATCTTTAAACTCTTCTTCTCCACCAGAATCTTCCTCACCTTTCTCAAACATGCACTCATCACTCCCATATTTTACAAAATCCTCACTGAACCCCAGCAGTTTGAACAACTTAAAACCCATCTCCCTTTTTCCATTTGCCTTTAAACTTCTTGAACACCTATTCTACAACCGTCTGAGCTGCTGCCTCTCTGATAATAAAAACCTGATAGACACCCCCCCCCCCAGTCTGGCTTCTGCCAGCATCATTCCACTGTAACTGTCCCACTAAAAAATAATGATGATTTATTAACTGCTAGAAGGAATGGCCACTAATTCATACTCTTAGAACTTTCTGTTGACACATGCTTTTCCTCAAAAGGCTCCACTTCTTTGTCCTCCATGACTCTTCCCTTCCCTTATTCTCCTCCTACCTATCTCAGTGCACCTTGAGTGTCAAATTCACTTATACCTCTTCTTCTCCTCTTCCTCTTTCTGTTGCCCCAACCCCAAGGTTCTGCCACCATGCTCCTTCTATTCTTCATCTATATCTCTTCCCTGAGCCAGTTGATAACCTACCAAGGCTTTTAAAGCCAACTCTATACCATCGTGATCAATAGCCCAACTATCTCCCTTCATGCAGTTTTAGGTGTAACCCTAGCATCTGACCTCTTATTCGCACCCTACATCTAATCACTGTCTAAATCTTGCCTCCTTAACCTTCATAATATGTAAAAAAAATTGCTCCTTCATATTCATATGTTAAACTGCTGTGCAACCTGTAAGCACTATATCAATCCTGAATAATAATAATAATAATAGCACTAATGCTGACAGAAATATTAACATTGATGATGAAACTGTGACTAATATAATAATATTTGACATTTGACATTGACACTAACACTGAAAATGAGACTAATAATATCATTGACTGTAACACTGAAACTAATAATAAAACTTGACACTAACACTGCAATCGACACCAATACTAGTGTTGATTCTGAAACTGACACTAATACTAATGTGACACTAATGATAAGGCTCTGATCTAACTAATGTAACTTGATTTTAACAAGAAACGGAAAATCTCCAGTGTTGATACAAAGAATCCTTTCCCCCTAAAGATGTTCTAAGAAGAAAGAGTTATATGGTGGGCATTTTACAGGCTTCCCATTTTTGTGATTACTGTGATTGACTATCATAGTGATCACATGATTGGGGCTGGTTAGTCTAAGACCAAAGAGCTGTTGGTGACAACTTGGACTCTGTGCTGGAGGTGCATAACCAAATTAGCTTCCAACACAAGCACACATACATATATACCCTGCCCTACAGAAGAAGGCCCACTTCAGGGAGGTTGCATACAATGTATGCATACATGTAGATAGAAGGGGTTAAGCACTATATAAAGGCTTTAAAAGTGTGTTAGCCAGGGGTGGACTGACAACTCATGAGGCCCCTGGGCAACAGGGGATCATGGGGCCCCTGTGTCCTTGCCCAAACTCAAAAAAGTACCAGGGGTATCTCATGGGGCCCCCTACTGACCCCGGGCCCGAGTTTCCAAATGGTCAGTCTGCCCCTGGTGTTAACACATACTGTCTGACCACCAGCCCTGACCTGGTCCTTAGACTGTCCTTTAGACTTAATCACCTCAGTGAAACCCTAAATTGTAACAATTAAATTAACTTTTATCAGGTAAATACACCCCCCTCCCCAACCAGTTCATGAAACTAAAATCTTAATATTCAACTGTATCCTATCATTTAACCTCAACCTTATAATTACATTTAACCCTACAATGTGAAGTATAATTACAATTACACTAAAAAGTATAATTTTCTAGTTGTTACAGCAGTTTGTGAGCAATGCAAATATGAGGTGTTATCTTTACTGAAGAGAATTCCTGTTTTTAACAATACTGCCTTCAGCCTCCTGGTTCTGAGTATATCTTGATTTGGATTGAAAAATCTGGTCCTGGAAGAGAGATTACTCATTTAGCTCAGTGCAGTACAGGTCTCATGCCTAAATATACCAATGTCTTGTAATTGACAGTAACAGAATATTTGTAAAGAACAATCCCCTGCGCTTAAATGGATAAACCCTACTCTAAGCAGCTAAACACCTTACTTCAACCACAAAGTGCAAAAAATAAATAAATAAAATTAGTGTCACAAAGTGCAAAGAATATTTACAGTGAACTAGATGCAAATGCATGACCAAGCCATGGTGCTGGAAATAAGATTTATCTTCCTTAAAGTGAAATTATAAGCAAAATAATAAATGACACGTATCTTTGATAGCTTTAATGCTGACTAATATTTTTAGCATTTATGTCAATTATTGGTCCTGTTGTTTGTATTATTATTATTATTATTATTATTAATTGCTGCTGTTAGATATTATTAATGTTTATAATCATTATCATGATTACCAGTTTTATTAAGTTAATATGATTATTATCATTACCACCAACAGATTAGTATCTCTTAATCTTACATTATTGTGGTGATGTTGATTAAGGTGGTAAGGTTTAGCCCTGAAAACACGATGCATACCTTGTACAATCTCATTTTACATTGGAAAAAACTTGCATCAGAAATATAATTTTGTGATGTTATAGGAAAACTGACTCGCCCACCCGAGAGATAGGGGGGCTTGCAGTAATATCAAGAGACCCTATGATGTAATGATATTTGAACATTAGAATGCAAAAATATGGGTATTTGTGTGATTTATCAAAAGTGAATGAAAAAGTAAGAGTTAACTCACATTAGTTGAGTTTGCAAACTGTGTCTCGACACAGTGCTTTCGGAAACGATGGTCACACTCAGATACCTGGATTGGTTCAAAACTGATTGCTGCAGAATGGGTGGAAAAGTTGTGAGGGTAAAAAAAAAAAACAAATGGCAGAGGTGTCCAAAAAGTGGTTAAAAATCTGAATGCATATTGACTGACACCAGATAATACATTTTTTATAGACTGCTACTTTTTTAGTCTTATGGTGTATACAAATTCTACAGTAAAAAAATAAAAGTTATGGGCATAAAGAATAAAATGTGCAGTGTATAAGCACCATGCAATTTATATTAAAAAAAAGGTAGGAGTAGGTAATAGTATTGATAAAAATATTCATATAAATCAGCAAAGAAATACTTTAGGGTTAACATAAGCATAAGGTAGGAATGATGGCAAATCTTAGAATTTTGCTTAATTCATCATTCAATATCCGAAACAATGAACCTATATTTATAAATTAAAAGATCCATATATTATGAGATTTACAATGATGCAACACTGAAACAAGTGAGTTGAAAAATTAAATCATATGGCATAAATCATTTTGGAGATCATGAACAACTAAGTATGTATTGAATAAGTTGAAGGATACAGGATTGTTTGTAAAATCAAATGAATGAAGGAAGGCACTCACTGTCCAGATTTGAAACAGACAGACGTGCAAGCTGGGTTATGCACATGCAGTATCTGACATATCCTGGTGCATGCACATCTCTTTACATCACCAGGGAATCTCTGCTCCCTTTGAAATGCTTAGATTGACAGACACACTTCATTGTGCATGCACACTTTGGAATGTATAGTTAACCCTGAACTTGCAGATCTGGCCAGATCACAGCTGCTTCTTAAATCCAGCTTCTTCACCATGACCTAGTTTGCTGGTGCTGCAGAACACTCTGAATATTTCCACTCTGGACAGTGAGTACCTGACTTCATTCATTTGATTTTACAAACAGTCCTGTATCTGTAAAATTATTGAATACACTTCTGTTTGTTCATGATCTCCAAGAAGTCTGCCCTATGATTTTGTTTTTTCAACACACTTTTTATAATGTTGCATTATTGTCTTTCTCATTCAATATGGACCTTTGAATTATAAATATAGATTCATTATTTAGACATGTAACGACAAATTGTTATAAAAATGTTCATATTATACATTTCATGTATTTTCTCTCATTCTTATCCTTATGCTTATAGTCGATCCTATATATTTCTATAATGATCTTAATAATATTAATACCAGTGCTATTACCAAGGAGTTCTCTCCCCTTTTTTAAATGTAATTTTATGGATCTTATATTCTGTATAGTTGCTCAACATTTTATTCTTGATGCCTGTAACATTTATGTTTTTACTGTAGAATGTTTGCATGTTATCTGGTGCCTAATAAACTACCATTTCCATGTCAATCAATATTCGTCCATGTTTTGTATGTAAACATTTTTGGGGTCTTTTTGATCCCCATGACATGAACTTCATGATGTGGTGTTTCAGTCTCACATATATTAATTCCTATTACACACTAAGGTGGCTGTGGCAATCCTCTTGTGTTGAAGCTGCCAGCCCAGTGTCCAGTCACTCTTCACAAATACCAACTCCATATTATCAACAGTAATAATAATAATAATAGGTAAATCTCAGATTTCCAGTCTTACAATATCTATACATTCCCCAAATTAGCATTAGCAAAGTAGCTTTTGTCTGTCTGAGTCTTCCCTGTGAAATATATACTGTATATATTTTACCCATTTTTGATCCTTCCAGTAGAGCAGTTATTTTTGCTATAAAAGGTTGTGTTAATCAGCCAAAGCAGCAGTTACATGGGCCTAAAGAAAAAAAAAAAGTTCTGAAGCAGGGGCAGACTGACAACTCATGGGGCCCCTGGGCAATAGAAAATCATGGGGCCCCTGTGTCCTTGCCCACACTAAAACCACACCCAAAAAAGCCTATGAACTGTGCCAAGGGCATCTCACTGACCCCAGGCCCTCGGGCAGTGCCCTTGTGGCTAAATGGTCAGTCCACCCCTGTTCTGAAGTAACTGAAGCCAATGCCCATACTTACCTTTAGAATATCAAAACTATAGGCATTGCCCCACTCCAACATCTGCAATGAAACTATCCATCCCTGTGCCAGGATTAATGAGTGCCAAGTTTCTGGTTTCAGTTGATTTAAAAGCTGTTGTTTCAGCAGCTTGACTCTTTATCCTTACATTAAAATGTATCACTTTGAATTAAATAATATGATTGTGCCAGTTATGACATCAGAGTACTACCTGGGATGTTCATGCTCATTGTGTAACAGGCTGTAATTCATTAAGTTGTCACCCCTGGATCTGATTTCCTGATGCAGTGTTCAAGGGAAAGTGTAGTCCTGCTGGGAGCAGCTCTGCAGCTGTGCCTACAGGCAAGTAAGCAGACTATGTATGACACTGAAAGTGCTAACCTTCCAGTCTGCTGCCGAATATCAGTTTCTTCAAAGAAGCATAGGTAAATAAAGAGAGTGGGGCAGTCACTTTGAGGATAATTATTCCCGTTGGTAATGTTAAGGTACATTGAAGATAATTAACAATGAGGCCTGGTTCTAATAGTCCCACACTGCTGGTCTTTTACCAGTATTTAGCTTTAATTGAATTTAGGACAGGTCAGAGCAGGTGACCAGTGCAGGTGAGGAAGCTGCAGGCAGCTGCACCAGTTGGCCAACTGCCAGGTCCTTATTTACAAGTGATCCAATTCTGATAGCAACAGTTAGAATTCCCTGTACAGGAAGTCATATGTGTGAAGGATGACTTAAAATGTGTTTCTATGTATACTTTACCTTAAAGAGAAACTATAATGAGTAATTGCAAATTAACTGTGCTACCATTAAATTGTGATAGCAGTTAACCCTGGAGACTAAGCCTGCCACATAGCTTTGATTTAGGGTCAGTTCGCAATTTGCTGTTCTTTTGTGTTGTTTTAACGTGTGTTGTGTCATGCATCCAATTTTATATATAAAGTGCAGAGCATATAACAAATCCAACAATTAAATTTAGTGTCAAAAGTGTGTTTACAAATTAGTGCAACCAATGAAACAATACATGAACAAATGAATATAGCAAGCAAATAAAGTCCTTCCAATATAAGTCTGTGTGTCAGTGATGCTGCAGAGCACAACCAAACATGTGCGATTCCACACAGTGCTTTAAGATCCAGTGAATGCTCCACCACCACTATGCACTTACCAGAATGCTACTTGTAAAGTAGCAGTAACCGAAGATCAATATATTCCACTGTCTAGTGTCTGTAGGACAGGTAACCTAGGGAAAAAGGCCACCACACGGAGCCCAAAAGATGGTTCATAGTTCCACTTGGAAACATCAACACAAAAAGGAAGCTAGCCACATACCAAAATGGCCGCCGTTTCGTAGTGTGGACATGGCGGCGTGATGTCAGCACGTAGGCTCCACCCAATGCGTTTTGTGCACATGCACGTCCTCAGGGGTATGCCCGATTAATTTTGAATGGTCTGGCAATGCACTAGAATGGACAAAAAAAACCTAATGCAGTGCACTGCATCACATGTAAGATGGAGCTTGTGGTGCCTGTTGGCCTTTTGGAGGCTTCTCAGAATGAATGGTATGGCAGTGCACTAATGTACACAAGAAGCATAAAATGCTTTGTGGTAACTTGTATGTTACAACAATGCACCACAGAAGTGTGCTAGAACTTTAAACTATATGAAAACCACAACAATGGATGTTTACTATTTTCATTTTTTTTGATCTGTTAAATATACTAAGTGAAAGCATTTTGTTAAATCTGTTCTAATTGATATTAAATGAAATCCAGTTCTGTCTTGTGTCCTTTGTACTCTGAAGCCTTATCTCACACAATGTTTTCAGGAAGTGTTAGAACTACAGAGCAACTTTCCCATATGCTATGGAGAAGAGCAGAGAGAGGTGTTTAGTATCCTAATAGAGCAAAATGAATAGAAGTATGAACAGTTCAGTAAATCCTGAATATTATCTAATGTATAATGTTGCCTACATTTTAGTGTTTGTAAGCTGACATTCTAGATTATTCCCTGGCTAAAAGCACCCATGTGTTTGGCAAGATTCAGCTGCCCGTGTGTTGATGGCTCAGGGGGTGCATACTTATTGCCCTAACCTACTTTGTGGAACATGAAAAAGAGCAGTTAGATGACCTACTTTAGCCAAGCATCTAAAAAATAGTAGAGGTTTTTTTTCTTGTAGGGGACTTGTGGAAATGTTTATTCTGCAATGCCACAAATGATTTAAAGTGTACAAAAACCAAGGGGGCAGCTTATTTCCATCTGCTGGGAATTTTTCTGCAGATCCTCAGTATGAGTGTTAGGTTTTACATAAATAATTTTGCATCTTGTTTCAAAATCCTTTTGAAACATAGCAATGTTCTTCCTGTGCCTATGCACTATTGTGCATACTAGTCTCCCAACATTTAAAATGAGATTTGGTGATGTCACTTCTATTCTGCTTGTTGGAAAGGAATCTGTACATGAGGAAATGCTGTGCATTCCCTTGCCTCTGCTGAATTCATTCTGCAGATCATTTTTTTTCTCCCCCATTTATTACTATTATACAGTATTTATATAGCACCAAAAAGTTTGCTCAGCACTGTACATTATAGTGGGGGTCAGTACATGAGACAATACAGTAACAATACAATACACGAGGGGTTCGGGGGCCCATTTCTGCTGCTTTTTGAATATTGCCCGACTAGGCATCAAATCACTAGTTATCAGTGGCACAGCTCTGATATAGATGCAAAGCCCTCCTCTACCAAGATGGCCACATCTACACAGAGACACAGTGCAGAATTAAACATTGAAAATCGGTAATATGAAAAAGATCAGCTGCAGGAAGCCCACGGGTGATACTAGCTACCATACCTTGACCCTCTGCTTGAACTTTGTAGACATAGCTTTCTGAGCAGAAACCAATATTTCCTAAAACCTAATAGACAGCACTGGAATCTGCTATAGTCTGACTGGTGAGGGCCATCTCAAATGACTCTTTCCACCTAAAGCTACACAGAAAAATGTGAAAAATGTACATTTCACTTGATGGTGAACAATGTTTAAATTATATATGAAATCTTCATGTAAACATATTTTTATGTATACAGAACAGGTGAGAATGTTAGAGTTATAGTTATAGTTAATGTTTAATCCATAATTAGTATTTCAAAGTTATTGCTCATTTTGATTTATAGCAAATCAACTAACCTAGAACCTTCTCAAGGATCAATTTAACTGGTAACATTTATCAATATTACTTTATGATAGTGATGTGATATCATTAGAAACAGTTCAGTGAGTTCATGTATTTAAATAGACTTCAGCTTTCTTCCTCTTGGGTGTTCACATAGCCTAGTGAGTAAAGAAAATTTCAGTAAAGGAAAAAAAACCTACTCTTTTCCATAACTATCAAAATACAGTTTTTGCTGTAAGAAAGCAACATAGACATCGAAGTTGGATAGTAAAATAATTTACATTGGAATTGACTGTACTTGTCTGGGAATCCATCAAATATCAGTTTCTCTTATAAAGGATTTGAAACAAGCTATTATAACTCCTAAAATGTTACTTTAATAGTAAAAAATGCCCTGTAACTAGTGCTCTTCAAAGAACCAAGGTGAGATTCCTTTCTCATACAGTACCCTTTAAAACTGCATTGAAAGAGGTTTTTCACATTGCCTTATTGTGCTTCAGATTCCACATAGGTACTGGGTTAATGCTTCAGGGATGTAAAACCTAAATTCCTGTTTTACCACTTATTCTCTGAATAGAAGGGATAGTAATGATTGTCAGTGGGTGGAGCTTGGTGGTGATGATGTAGATTGTGGTATTTACAGTGCTGTCACATGCCGCCCTGAGATGCAGAATATTCTTTATTATAAAATACTATTTTTAAGTGCTGTTACTAGTTGATAAATTCATAATTCCAATAATTGTATATTGATTGGTTTGTACAAAAATTATAGCGTCTACAAACTACGGAATATATACCGGAATTTTTTTTTATACTAGCAGGACTGCAATATTCCGGTGAACATTATTACACTGACACTTTGCAGGAATCAGTGACACTAATACAGTGATCAGTGCTAAAAATATGCACTGACACTGTACTAATGACACTGGCTGGGAAGAATTTCAACATCATGGGCAATAAAAGGGCTAACTGTGTGCCTAGCTATGTGTTTTCTGTATTCTGTATACTGCTCTAACACTCCCCCCCCGGCAGAACGGAGCTCTGCTTTGTTTGCTCTACTGTGTCTCTAGCTGACAATCTGCTGACATCCACTGCCTCCACAGATTGGTTTCTGCTGTGAATAATCACAGCTTAAGTGTCCCGTGGGCAGCGCGCATGTGTGCCTTCTAAGTGGAAGTGCAGAATCGCGTTTATATACGTGACTTTGCACAGGAAGGCTGCCCTGTAGCAATATATCTGCTATAGGGTGGTCTTTAAGTGGTTGATAATTACAGAACTAAATTAATTTGTGTCTTTTATCTGCCTGGAGTTCAGTAACGTTTTGTTGCTCAAGCCGGATTGTGTTGAAGCAATTGAATTCTGAAGCATTGTCAGTAGCCATTCTCAACCAACTGGAGACTTAAAAGCCCTTTTCAAAAATAGTGATTAGCAAAGATGGATTCTGTCACATGTGTTTTACAGTGAAAAGTGGAAAATATGGTACATTCTCAGCATTTGTTTGGAGATTAGGCAGTTATTTGATTCTGTAATGTTATTATCAGAAGTGCCCATGTAAAACCAAAAATAACACTGAAATAAGAATTCCCTTGTTTTTTAAAACTGTTATTTGCAATGGCATTTTTTACTTTTTTGTGTATTTTTGGCAGTTGGTAGGCCTCTCTTACATATGTTCCAAATATGTTAGGTCTTCCTGCCCATTATAGAAGTCCATCAGCAGTGGTATCTTGCTGTGGTTGCCATTTTCAGTGTTACAGGAAGAAAATGGAGCAAAAAGCTGAGACACACAGGAGTAACAGCTAAGTCACAAACCACAAAAATGAATGGTGTCTAACAGGGTTGCACAAATCTGAGGTGTGATGTTATGACCCTTTATCTGTTTGTGCGATCTGCAATTCCTTTTCCTCCACCCCTCTGTATGTTCATTGAAAAATAAATTGACCATAGTAACAAAGACTATATTTGGCATCTTTTTGTGCAGAAAAAGGTCCAAAGGGGGTACAGGGTAAAGAGCAGTCAGTGGGGAGGACATTCCCTGCCCTTTTGCACAAGAATTACCTTTTAAAAGCTCATTGTAACACATTGGTCAGTGAACTGAAGATTTTCCAGAGGAATCATTAACCCTGAAATGATTCAATGCACAAAGCCCCTGATTAGCAGATTTTACATAAATCACTCCTCACCAACAATGACACAAAAGCTATTGCAGGAGATAACTACAAATACAGTATAATGAAACATAGGCATTATTTTCTTTTAAACTTGTATGCTGTTTATTAGTTCACAATTTGGTAAAATATTTTTATTCCCTGTCTATACTTTGTAACACTTCAACATCATTGACACTAATCTAACTAGGTCAATTCAATTAATGCAACACAATCTGCAGATTGGCAGCTCTTGCATTTACATTGCTGCATATTAGAGTTGTTTACATTCTGCATGTAATACAGTAAAGTCAGCTTAGGTGTCCTGGGAAGAAAGTAACAGAAGGGCATAAGGCAGTTTGTATGAAGTACAAGGTCCCCTAAGTCACTGGGAGGATAAACAAGACTGGAAAAGGTGTTAGAAATCCAGGAAAAGATTATCATGTTTAGGATAGTAATGTCAATAGGAGCAATTTTGCTAAATATTTGCCAAAGTAACAAATATGTTTTTGCTTCAGCCAATTGCAATGGGTTAAGAGGAATTAAAAATAAAAAAAACAAAAAACTAAAAAAGTAAAAATTGTAGAACAGCAAAGATTTAGTAATTCACCACATAAATCAGAATACCTTTAATTGGATACTAAAGCATGCCGCGTTCTGTGCCTCTGTATTTTATTGTGTCATGTTGAATAAACATGTTTGTGGAGCTTTGAATTGAAATAATTCCCTGCAAAATCTAAAACTAAAACTTTTTAGATTGCCATCAGAACAGGAAATCTTCCAATGGAATATTTGTTGCAGAAACCACTGTCTAAGAGGGCATTTCTCTCATTTTGGAGGCATTTCCTCCTACCTTTTGTATCTACAATAGGACACAAATGCCAAAAAACGGGTTTTATCCATTTCTCACTCTATGCAATTTTTTTTTAAGTTTTGAAATTTTATGTACTTTAACCACCTCCTGTCCGGCCATTGTATATAAACGGCTGGACGGTGGCAGTGCAGGGTCAGGTGGCCGTTTATAAACTGCATCCCCGCCCCCTGCTTGTGCGAGCTCCCTGGGAGCGCGCAGCACCAAGATCCGGTGCCCTCTGTGTCCTCCGGACACAGTGGAACACCGATCGTCGTACGGGACCTCTGTGCAATTGGCCAATCAGTGATCACATGCAGAGGAGTAAGCAAAAGGTCACTTCTGACATCATTGCTTACTATGTGTGAAATCTGTGAATGATCACAGGGGTCACATGGTACAAGGCTATTCACAACAGCCTTGTACCATGTGACAAGCTGTGACCAATCACAGCTCACACAGTAGTTCTCAATGGCTGCAAGAATGCAGCCAGAGAGAAGGAGAAATGATTGCTTTTACAGCCTTTATGGGTGTAGAAGCAATCAGTGTAAAAAAGAAAAAAAAAATCTTCATCACCCCCCACAAGTAGTACAGTGTCACCATGGTGGCCCTGTACTGCCAGGGTGACAATATGTAAAAAAAAAACATAAATAATAATATAAAAAAATTAAAATGTAAAAAAAAAAAGTTTATAATTATAATTTTTGGTAATTAACTAATTTGGGTTATTTTTTTTTACTAAAAAGATAACGGAATAAACTTTGGCCAAGATGTATGATCAAATATTATTTATTTGCAAAATTTTATAAGAAAAAAACTTTTTTTCAAAATTTTGGGACTTTTTCATTTACATAGCAAAAAAAAATTAAAATCCCAATGGTGAATAAATACCACCAAAATAAAGCTTTATCTGTCTCAAAAAAATTCAAAAAAATTCATATGGGTACAGTGTTGCATGACCGCACAATTGTCATATAAAGTGTGATAGCACTGAAACCTGAAAATTGGCCAGGACAGGAAGGAGTAAAAGTGTCCGGACTTGAAGTGGTTAAAGACCCTAACCTGCTCTTGTATATCATACATACTATATACAGTATATAAAAATAAATGCAAATTGGTGTTGACATTAAAAAGTTCACCTTTTCTAATACCTTTTCGATGAGTGTTCTTTGAGAATTTTGAGTACTTTGAGAGGTGTCACAGTGAAAATAAAAGAAATTATGTGAGCAATCACCACTTTTCACATACCTGCAGGCATTATGGTAGTGTAATCCTATTTACCTTTCTCCTCTGCATTGAAACACTTGGCCTTGCACATTAAGATAATAAACCTTGTGATGGTATTGCTGTTAAATGAAATTTGTTAATCTTCAAATTAAATAATTAAATCAATCAATCAATTTAAATCCAAAGATCCCAGCAAGAGAAGAGCTATTATATTTACCTCTCACTTGTCTTCTTCCTACCCTCCATTCATGTGCTGCAGCCTCTATCAGTACATTCAACACTTTTGGGATCATTAGATTCCTGTGTCCCACACAATGTGCTGATGCACCTTCCCATGACTCATGTGTTTCTACAAGACTCATGTTTCAGTGATCTAGGAGACAGAGAAAGGAACCACATTGTATAATAGTGGACATAAGTGTCCAACAATCCCAAAGGTGACCACTAGCATGGAAAGAAGGTAGAAGAAGTGAGTTTGAAGAGTATATTGGCTCTTCTCTTGTAGTGGTTTTATTATGTTTGGTCATCTGTATTCAAAACACATTCAGTTTAGGGGCTTTTAGTGAAATGGTTGTGTGTTTTAATATGCAATGAACAATATATTAAAATGATTCATGGTCCAATGAGATAAAATTTTGGATTTTGCTTTATTGTCCTGCTGACAATAGTCACTAGGACAAGTTGTGAGGGTCAGTCTTCTTAGTTAGATCTCGGGAAGGAAAAATAATCAAAATATTCTAAACCTTCTTTACTCCATCCAGCTTTTGTCAAAGCGGCAGTGGAAGCTATAGCTCAAGACTTTCCTCCAAATACCAGTATGTAAAGAATTAGAAAGAAAAAGAGATGTCTAAAAAATCCAGTGGTTAAACAGTGATAAAGAGGTGGCCTTGGAAAAGGATTTGAGGAGTAAGAAGTAAGCACGACACCTGAACTGATGGTGCTGCTTACACCTGTAATTTTCTAGGTGTCAGATTCTAAACAAGCTCCAGCTGTGGCAGTTCAGGGAGAAGTAGGCTGTTGTGATATCTGGTTTCATATAGACCCATCCTGTGCACAATTCATGTAAGGAAAAGCTGGAAAAGTTCTGACCCCTGACAATTTTTGTCAATTCAGCTACTGTACGTTATATAAAATGGGATTATATTGTTCAATGGTGACAATATAGTACAATTGGTGAACAAGCCGCAAGCTCTTTCTCCTTGTCTCTTGTTGTAATTATGATTCCTGTTCAAAAACTGAAAGCATGTAGCTTTCATCTGCTGTTGCCCACATTGCCTAGTCCTAATCTTAGAATTCTTGATATCAGCCATAATGATGAGGATGAAGGGGCTGGATGTACAAAACTGTGGCTCACTAACATATGCTACCTGACAGTGTCTTGGATAGTGGTGGGCCATTTGTGTCTCTGGGATGAGGCAGTAGGTTTTTGTGAAAGCATAATTACAGCATGTCACATATTCCTCAGAGTCGCTGAAGGTGGTGATGTTGTGCTGCAGACAACAGCAGAATGAGACCCCGGGGATTGCCCACACATTGTCAGCAACTTGCTCAGGCATACCTAAATGCAATACCAATTCAGAGCTACTAAGGTAGGATAGTGTACAAGATGAAGCTGATAAAGACAAAATGAGTACACATTTAAAGAATTTAGAGAAGACATCACTGATGCTGTAAAATAAAGTACCAAGACCAATGAGGTTTCAAGGGAATATGTAGATAACTACAGTAAGGGCAGCTCCAACTACACATGTGACCAGCAATGAGACACGAGCGCAAAACAACAAATAAAGGAGCGCTCCCAGTCCTGTGGAAGTCAATAGAGCCACAAGACCAAGAACAGATAAAATAAAAATTCACTTTAATGTAAAGTTAAAAGGCATGACATGCAGGAGTGCCCATACTGATAAATCACCAAGCCAGTGGAGGGGAGAAACACATAATCCCAGAAGTTGAAAAATTAAACATGATCCCAAACCCAGCAGTAGATTACAATACCCAGGAGCTTTAGGACAGTGAGAGAAGTGTGTGGATTTTGGCCGCTGGGGTCACTGAGATGGCTCTGCTGGAAGTCAGGTGTCCCAGAGCCTGAGATGATGTTATACACCTGGCAGAAGAGCGCCAGAACATCGGCTGGTGAGGGCAAACTGGAAGTCTTGGAGAACACTAAAACCATGTCAAACCAAAGGAGAGAAGCCAGTCACCATAACATGTTTCAGGGGCTTGCCCCTTCCTCAGATCATGACTGATACTGTACCTTGGGTATTGGCTCACTTCGTGTAAAACAGATATGGCTACAGTAACTATAGTTTCTAGAGCTGTTCTAGAGCTTGGGTGCAGTTGTGCCCTGGGCGGTGGCTCCTCCAACCCATTCCTTGTCCCAGCCCTGGCTGCAGGAGATAGTTTATACTTTACGCAATCATCACATACATTTTGAGTCAAGTTTTTTTCTTTTCATGGCTGCCCAAAGTGCTTTCAGGGTGACTATACAAACACAGGGTGTTGCAAAGTCTGTATTTGCATAGCTATTAACACTCCTGTCATCCTCATGACAGTGTCTGCACCCACAGATTGATTTCTCAAACACTGAGCTTTGCATTGTGGGATTGGAGGCTAAATGTGTCTTTACTCTACAATCTAATAATGTGAGGGAACTTTAGGAGCACCAGTCATTTGTGGAGGAACACAATCTGAAGCAAAAAATGTGTGTACTGACAATTTCCACTGTGCTCCTACAGCTGTTAATTTAACACTTTTATTGTTACCACAGTTTTCCTTGAAATGCTTTCAATGATGTATCCACTCTAGCTCCTTTACTTTTCCCCTTCCATTTCACATGCCAGAAAACCATCAGCAATGCCTATTCCCTTAATTTGTTGAATACTCTGCAGAAAGAGCACATGCCTTCAAAATAAAGTAATGAACTAAGGCAAGTGAAAGGTAATAAAGAAAATCAGTTAGGCTGGCAACCCATAAAAATAACTCAGACTGAAATGAAAGCTCATTGTGATCCGAACAGTTGAGTGACAAGTGACAGCCCTCAGTGTAAAGGCACAAAGCAGTCACAAAGATTGGTTACACTCTGCTTATCAAAGCTGAAGTGTACAAGATTTTATGTGGAAGCGGGCCTCCTTCTCTAGAGCCCATATTAATCTATCACAATTTATTATTAATCTATATGCTCCATATGCTGGGACTAACATTGCAGTATGAGCATCTCTATAAGAGATCAGAAGCGCAGGGGAGTTTTAAATTAAAAAGCAATCTTTTTGTGTACTTTTCTTTACTAGAAGCATCAGCGACTTCTGACCTCTGATAAGCGATAAGGCAGACAAAGTCAAACCCCATGCAAATATTACCCCCATCCCCAACTAAGCTATAACTTTTAATATTTGCCATAACAACTGTTATTTTCACACAAACGACTTATTTTATAGCTTAATGAATTGAGCCTTTTATGTAAGAAAATAATCATTCATTAGGACAAAAGACTTCCATTAGTTCAATGTTTATTTTATGCAAAACAAATTTTTGGAGATAAATGATAATTATATATGTAAATTTAACATTTTTAGTAGCAATCATAAACTAAAGCATGAAGTTCTAATAATAAACTTCTCTTTAGAATTGGGACCAATATGCCATTCCACCAAAGCATTCCATACTGCATTGCTACAGCAAATTGTTTTAGTGCATACCTGCCCATTATACTGTATCATGCCGTTACAACAAATAAATGCGTAAATGCACATATCACACTACAGGAATAAATTCCATCAACTAACAACAGCAAATGATAGTACATCAGAACAGCAAACTATATCACCCAGAAAGAACAGATTAATTGCAACAGCACATTATATCACTCATCAAAAACACAAAAAAGCAATTTATAATAGTTGCAAACATCAAATTTTACAATATGTGGTATGGTAAAATGTATAAATGCTCCTATTACATTGGTGTTCACCGTTGATCAGTGTAGAATCCCCTTTCCAATTGGAGATATAGTTTTTGGTGGTGTAAATCTAATCAAGAAAGAAAAGCATTGGGCACCCCCAAATTCCTCACCAGATCTGTTGTTGAGCATGCAAATTGACTGGACAGAAAAGGAGGGGGAAGAGTGGGGACCCCCTGGTAAAAAATTTTGGCCAATTGTCCCAAAGTCCCTTCCTAATCAAAAATCCCCCATGAAAAGTCCTACAATTTAAATCCATTGGAAATAACACTCTCCAGCAAAGTAGATCCACAGACACGTCTGCTTCCAATGGACTGCACATCAAGGATAACAGCTCACAACCCCGCAGTTGCAGGTAAACAAAGGAGTGGGATATACAGGGTGAGGTCCCTGACCACATATTTCATGGCGGAGTCTACAGATTAAATTGTTTTGCTTTTTGAGAGGAGTTCACTTTTAAAATCCATACTAGACCCCTACTCAGATAATGGTCTGACCCCATGTTTTTCTCTTCTGCATGATGTCCCACCTTAAATTCTATACCAAATCCTTATCCAAGATAAATGTCTGAATGGAAATTTTCTTTTAAAATCATCATGAGTTGGTATGGTGCACAATGCCTTTTAATGACCATGTGGCCACCAGCATCATAACATAATCGGTTTTTAGAATGCATGTGGACATAGTCCACGTAATGTCCAAGTTTTCTAGGAGGCACACGGACACTTGCCTTCTAGTAACCAAAACACTTTTGCCCACACAGAGAGAAGTTGCCATTTAGTGGTAGTAGTAAAAATAGCACTTATGGAATTACTTCTAGTGGTAATAGGCAGTAGATCCATTCCTGAGTAAGGGTATAGAGATGCCCCAATTGCCTAGGTTTAAAAACACCAATCTTTTCAACTGCATTTCCAATAGACAAGTCACTTTCTTTGAAAAATGTATGTTCTCAAAAATAGCATCCAGTTAGCGACCGCAAAGACAAGGTTGCCTACACTATTCATCCTATTTTCTTTTCATCCATATACTGATGTGATTTGCAGTATGTTCACATCACATCCCCACATAATTATGCTGCAATTCATTCCATGTCTCAGTGTCATGGACCCTTGTCATTGTCATTGATACTCGCATTCCCACTTCTTAAGACGATGTAATGCTAGATCATGATAAAGGAAAGCAAGGAACCATGATAAGGTGGATGACATGGACTGTTATTTATTTGTTTACAATGACTTCCATACAGTTATCAGTGTCTCAAGCTCCTGAAACAATGGCTTCAATATATATTTTAAAACACGGATCAAGCAAAGTTAGTAACACATATTCTCTGTCAAACTTGTCAGTTGCTCTTGACTCAAGGCTGTAAGCAGCTCGAGAGCTATGTATTTTATCAGTGTCCATGACAGAGAATATCTTTTTCTTTTTTTTTTTTACTACATTGTTTTTCTTTTCCGCAGGTAATTTTTCAGTTGTGATATTACCTTGGAAGAATATACTGATATGCTGTAAATATGTATATGTGTATATATATATATATATATATATATATATATATATATATATATATATATACACACACTTTATTTTGCTTATTTTATAAATACAGCTGCATACCAATTTGAAAAATATCTACTGTCTGAAGTCTGCTTGTACATCCGGTGTGAGTGTACCTTTATTTCAGTAAAGATGAATCCAAAAGAGTAAATTATCATGGTATGAATCCTTAGAACTGTAGTCATAGGTATACATTCCATTTGTGCAGGCTGCACAGCAGTACAAGTGCCCACTGGTATTTAGGGGTCCATTTTGCAAGAAGTGGGTCAAAGTCAGATGGGTACTGATATCTGTCCCATTGCCACATAGACTTGAATACTGATCATTTCTACTTAGCTGTCAAGCAGTATACAGTGAATAAGTTGTTTTACTTGGGTAGTAGTTAAATTGGGTAGTCTCAAGCATTGGTCCTACACAAGTGGCTTGTTGTAGGGTTATAGCTTCTATTCCTTTCTTGACCATCTTGAAAAGGGAGGTATATCCTCACTACAAATCAGCATGTTCCTTTGCAACCACCTCCACATGTGGATTTCAGTTGGGTTTTTCATCTGAAAGACATGTGCCTTTCTCTTTCTTACCATCTTGAAGAGGAAGGCTACTCTCCACAACAAGTCAGCATGTTTCTTCACAACCGCCTATGTACATTGATTTTAGTCATTTATTAATACGTTAGTAACTTTTTAAAGCATTTGTGTAATAAAATGCATTTGTTTATATAGATTTGTGTATGGTGTCTAAAAAGCATACATTCACAGCGAAAACTTTTCTGTTCTATACTCTTCAGGATGTTGGCAACTAAGTAGTGAATCCTATGGTGGACCCATATTTAGCATGTGGAATCATAGCATGCAGCTGGGGGAACAGTTATGAGATACACCCACCCAGGGGCGGACTGACCATTTGGAAACTCGGGCACTGCCCGAGGGCCCGAGGTCAGTAGGGGGCCCCATGAGATGCCCCTGGTACCTTTTTCATAGGCTTTTTTGAGTTTGGGCAAGGACACAGGGGCCCCATGATCCTCTATTGCCCGGGGGCCCCATGAGTTGTCAGTACACCCCTGCACCCAACAGTGTTGCAGCTTGTAGGTTGTTTATTGGCATATTTCAAGATATTATCACTCTTTTTTGCAGGCTGGATTTGTAGTTTTCTTTAGCAACAGAGTCACTTTAAAGGACGCCTGTGCTGAGAGGAAAATGGAGGTGTGTATTGCTGACCTTCTTCTGAACATGCTAATTCCATGGCCATAATGATGGTTTTTTGGTTTCAAAATTTTGAGTCCACAAAATACAAGCATGCACTTCAAAATTTCAGATTTTAATCTGATGCCGTTTTTTGCATGTATGGAGTTGATGATTTTTTTTTAGAATTGTAAAAATGAGGTTAGCAATATTCCATGGTCATAAAATGCTTAAAGTGATTTTTAAGCATATTTTATTTATTTATTTTTTAATAACAAACATTTTATACTTATCTTCTCTGTGCAATAAAATTGCACAAAGCAGCCTCAATCCTCCTCTTCTGGGGACCCCCTGATGTTGTTCCTGGCTGCTTCTCTGCTCTGTGTGCCACCTTAGGATGCTACTTCTATGGTGGTACATCTGCTGGCTCAATTCTGAGTTGCACTGCCTGTGTCCATAGACACAGACAATGTGACTTGCCCCATCCACTCCCTCATCTCAGGATTCGACTGACAGCAGCAATAGCCAATGGCTTCCACTGCCTCAGCAAAGCCTTTGAGAATGGGGAGAGCCACCCCAGATGGGCACAGCACTGGATTAAGTGAGGGCTCAGCTAAGGGAGGTGAGGTAGGCGATACTAATACCTAATCTTTTTTTTACCTTAATGCAGCGTGTGCATTGGGGTAAAAATATTTAGGCATTAGAACCATTTTACATTATTTTAAGTTACGTTGCAACAAATATCAAACTGACAGGTAATATGGTTTGAAAAAAATAACTCTGCTGATGCACCCCCTTGTCAGAGTAAGCCTTTATTGATTGTATGTGTCCTTCATACCATAATTCTAAGCTTGTTTTATATTATGTATACTGCCATTGTGGATATGTTTGCTATAGGCTGACCGAGTTTTCATTGCATGACGTTATGGGAGTAAACTTTCATTTACTGAAATTTAAAAACTAACTCCAGGTTTTGTGTTACTTCAAATAGTTAATTTGGTCCAAGTTGCTTCAGTCAGTGCTGTATAAACTGTATGTAGCATTGTGATGTTCTTCTGCCTCACCACCTCAGCCATTTAGAGGAAGCATTGTCATTATTCATAAAAGTACAAGGAGTGATCAGTGTTCAATCCAATTTGATTTTTACATAGTTAGTCTGTTTGAAAAAAAGACACAAATCTATCTAGTTCATCCAATAAAATATATATATATATATGCTTTGGGAATGGGATAGGAGGTCTTCATACTGCTGCCAGAACACACTGCTGTTTACTATATGCAGCTGATACTACATACACGTTATATGGCATTGAAAGCAGTTGTGTTGCTTACTAATGGAAATAGTTTATTTAGGCCATGTTATTTAAAGTAACCCAGACCTGGGGTTAGGTTTTAAGTAGGCACCTATCTGCTCTGCATCAACAGAGAAGTAAAAAAGTTGTTGCATAAAAGGATTTTATTGATCTATCCGATATTCACTGGCTGTGACAGTATACTGTATAGCCTGTTCCATGCATGAAGTAACATCACACAAACTGAAGACTTTCTAGAGCTGTTCGCTAAGTTTTCTGTGCAATATCAGTGACATAATTTTAAGAGTGCCATGTGGTCTTCTAGTTACCCTTGTCATTAAGGCTATCAAGCCAACAGCAATTAGTAGATTTACTAAACGCACTGCTGAAAATAACAGAAACATTGACCATCTTTTCATCTTACAAGACCTGCAGTGCAAGGTCTGTTCAGTCTCTGCCTTATTTGTATGGGGAAAATAATAGTTTTTATATTTTATGTAATTTTTGTAACAAGTAAAAAAATAACAGTATTTAAAGAATACTTGTTTTCTTTCACCCTTGAAGGAGGAACAGAAAAATCAAGGAAAGCTAATAATGATAATGATAAAGGTAAAGGATACGATATATGATATCAGTTTTTGAGAATTTTTGGAATTATTTTAGGATGGTTTTATAAAACAAAGGTGGTTTGTGATAGTTATTATATATGGCTGAGTTTTTAAGACAATGCAGTCTTTTATCCAGAATTGTTTTATCTTGAGGCAATACCACCAGATATCATAGATTGCACCTCAAAGAAGCACTGGAAGGAGAATGATGGTGCACAGGGGGGAGTTTGATGTACAGGAAAGTCATGCTTTTCCCACTAAGCTCCACCTTTTTCATGTGCTGTGACCGGTACAGAAGTCTGGAGAATGCTAGCAACTTGGCTGCCATTTTGATGCTTTGTCTTCAATGTTATCTAAGTTGCTGATCCAGAACAAGTATAGAGATAAGGAGTTTTGACAATTTTTTGAGACTCAATTAAATTATGCTTGTTCTTTAATTGTGACTGAAACACTCTGAAGTAAATTTTTATGAAAGGGGAGATTGCAATGGCAACCCTCGCATTTCTCTCATGACAGAGTTATTTTAAGATCTTTGAAAATAATTAAAATTGAGTTAAAAGTCATTCCACTTTTTTTTTTCCTGAGGCATGATATGGTTGAGGTATGTGATCCTAAATGAGATACCTAAAAATAAAATATAAAAATATAAGATATAAACACATAGGCATTGTTTTTCTATTATTTATAGAAATGTGTTATTTATAATACTCAGTCAGTGCACCTGTGAGACAGGAAACAAGGAAACTTTTCCTAAATACGGAAGCAGACAGAAACATTTGTTAGTATATTTTACCTTATCACAATGAACTATGCTGCATTGTATTTTTTCTTTTGTTTAGAAATGCAAAATCAACTGCATTTTATTTTTTTTAAACCAACCTTTCTTGCTTTGAAAAAAAGCTTGGACAGGTGCAGAACTCATAAAGAGAAAGTTTATATTATTTCAATATCAAAGTCTCCTTTTTACAGACTCACTTAATTTCCCAGGTGGACGCTTTTAAAATTGACAAAACAGGATTTACCAACAAAGAACAATACATGACAAGATTAAGCTGAGAAGTGCAATCTCACACTAAGGCAAGCATGCTATCAGAACAAGGCACTACATCCGCTAGCAAGCTGTCAGAAGTAGATCCACAATAAAACAGAACACACACAAGTCAGAGACACACTCAAGGTTTGGCATTAGAAAACTTGACATTGTTTTCTTTTTCTGGAGGAATTCTGTGCAAGCTAAAAAAAATGGGAAGTGGACAAGCAATAAATGACACAGAAAAGTTAAATTAGGGATGTACTCATGGTGTACTTAAAAAAAATACTATTAAATGTATTTGCCATCATAAAATTGAATTCCCTTTTAACTTGTGCATATTGTTCTTTTAACTGTCAGTAAAAAGATCATGCAAAGAAAAGCAAACCAATGCAAACTAGGATTTGCTCTGGGCTTTGCTGTTTCACATAATAGACATATCCTCCAGTGGTGTGTTCATCCCTACAAATTTTCCCACATGCTATCCCCCTTTCCTAAATGAAAAAAGAGAAGGTGTGGGAATTGCTGAGTGCCTTGGTTACTATTGGAAACAGACACAACTTTCAGTCTACAGTGACAACGTTCTTACTTGCTTCAGTGTTTCAGTGCCTTAAGGTTATTGTTTTAATAACAATAAGAATTTTATTTGTTTTTTGTTTTTTTTTTTGTTTTTTTTTGTACAAAGAGTATCAGAAATAGTCATTTTTTTTATTATTATTCTCATACCCTGTCATCCTTACAATTTTCCTTGCTAAAAGAAAAAAAAGTGTTTGCTGTTGATAGTGATAAGCTTGTTTCCTAAAAAAAAGAAAAGTACTGTATTTTACATTTATATAATTTTCAGGGCACTGTCACACAGGAGTACTATTTGTTTTTCTTGCCTGACAAGTACTGACCTCGTTGGGCAGCTTTTCTTTTTCCAAAAGCTATAACAAAAAAGTAAGGAAGAGTTTTTTGGAAAAGAAAAAAAAGCTTTGACTCTATGAAATACACCATCACTTCCATGCGTACTGAAAATTTAAATAGAATAAAATATATGTACTGTACACATCCCTTTTTTTGTTTTTAGTACTGTTGCCCAATAAATACTTACTGTGTTGTGTTTATGTATTTTTTGAGCATGTAGTGTTGTTGTAGTGTTGTGTCTGTTTTTTTAGAGTAAAGTAGAACATCTTCCAAATGAATATACCATATGTATATATTTTGACTTTCAATCAATATTGATATATTTGACAGATATGACAAGTTTATTACTTTTTGGCAAATATCTTGGGAAATTGTAGACAGGAACAAATAAACTTTAGCATCTCAGAGAATTGGGTACTCAATTTTTAAAGTGAAGTGCAAATTATAAACTTCAATACAGGTGAGGTTAGTGTGGCTATCTCTCCAGCTGTGACTTTCTGGTCTGACAGGGGGGAGGGGGGGCTGCACTGCCCTCCCCCCTTTCCTAGCCATAACACACTGATCAGTGCTTAGAGCCACTAGTTTTCCAATATATCCCTTTAAAAAAATCCAGCCATTAGACTGACTTCTGTTGCAAAGATAGCTGTACACACTGGTGTTGGCTGGTTTTTGTTGAATGGCGGATACCAGCCAATATTCGGCCTGTGTGTACCCAACCTTTCACCAGCATTCAAGACAAATTTCAATTGAGAGCATAATGGAAGACCAAACTGAATGCTGCTCTAACAGTCAACACAGGAAATTATGAGGCATGCACTAAAATTTTAGAAGTCTCCTCTTTTATAAAGAGGTATATTTTAGAGCTTTTGTGCAATTTTACAGAGTCAACATTTGTTGCAGATGTTAAACATAATCTAGGAAATTAACAAAGAGTGCCTATGAAAATTTCTTTAGAATTCCATCATGCCTCTACACAACAAATGCTGGTGCTTGCTCCAAATTCATGTTATTGTTGAAAACAGGTACATAAATTTGGGGCAAGCACTGACATTGTTGTACCATGACACACTGAAGCTAGGGTGTCTATATGAACACTCTTACCTCAGTGCAGATATGCTTCCTCCCCACCCTGGCAGCTGTCACGCAGATAGAGCAGTAGCTGAAGAGTTTTGTAGCTGGGTGGGCAGAACCTAATGGGAGTTAAGAGACACTAGTTATCTTCCCCTTTTAATTAACAGCAGGAAGTGGGAAGATTCCATAGCCAATAAACTACTGTTGGCTATGGAATCCACCCAATGCCTGTTGTTAATCACAAGGGAAAAGTAGACCTTAGGGGAAACTATTCCCTCACCTTCACTGGTTGCTAGAAGCCTGTCAGTTGTGAAGCCAATGGCATCCTTGATGACCAGTGACAGGTAGGGAGGAGGTAATAATGGAAAACATATTGCTCTGCTACACAGACTGGCAAAGTTGGTTTTAATTATTTCCAGTTTCATTATTTACAAACTTAAAGTGGAACTACACCCAAAAAGGGAAGTTCCACTTTAAGGTCTCTCCCCCTGTTCACCAAATGGCACCCACTTCCGCTCTGATCAGTTCTCCTCTCCACCTCCCTCCCTGCAGTTTTTTTTTGACACATCACTGGTTCCAATCAGGGGCGGACTGACCATTTGGGAACTCGGGTACTGCCCGAGGGCCTGGGGTCAGTAAGGGGCCCCATGAGATGCCCCTGTTACCTTTCATGGGCTTTTTTTGGTGTGGTTTGAGTGGGGGTGAGGACACAGGGGCCCCATGATCCCCTGTCGCCTGAGGGCCCCATGAGTTGTCAGTCCGCCCCTGGTTCCAATAGACTGCAATACCAACCACAATGTGCAGCATGGCTTGCACATGTGCGGTGGGCTGCAAGCTGCCACAGCTGGGTGCCTACAGTTGAGATGCCGGAACTGGGGATAGAAGACCAAGGGAAGGAATGGCTCAGGTGAGCACATTGCTGGGTCCTTGGACAGGTGAGTGTCTGTTTATTAAAAGTCAGCAGCTACAGTTTTTATAGTTGCTGACTTTTAATAAACACAAAAATGACTGGAGCTCCTCTTTAAGGTAATTCTTTTTGAATTTGGTGCAGCCAGAGTGCCATTTTTAAGAACTGCCTGAATCTATTAGCAAACCTACTGAAACTGGCAGTGGGGCCTTTTTTAATCTGGTGCAGGACTTTTTAAAGGCCCATACCACTAGAAAAGTAGTGCACATTAAATTCCTCCCAAGAACACTTTGTACTTTGCAAAGTTTATTAATTTGACTTACTTTTTTTTTGGGGGGGGGGGGGGGGGGTTACTGTGTATCAGCTGAATACATAATTTTTTGATTGGCCTGATAATATTTTTTTAAATAGTAAAGCTACATGAAAACCCTTGTTATTCATACACAATGAAATTTCCCAATGAAAAAGATACATTAGAGTTTTATGTCAGTAAGCTTTTATTAGAATTATATTTTTAATATACTGACAATTGTTTAATTTTACTTTAAACAACATGTATTGCCTTTTTTTAAATAGAGTTGTGTAATATGCAGTAAATGCAATTATCAGGATATTGGTACAAAATGTCTACTTATTATTTAATTAGTATTCACTGGATCACTTGATGTGCTGCACATATGTCAGTGAAACTGAGTTTGGCCATATGCCATTTATTTCTTGAAAGAATAGGAGGCTGAATCAGAATTAATTTAACTGACAACCCAACAGGCACTTTAGATTCCAAAATCTCAGCCTTCTGATTGTGTGCACAGACTGTAAGTTGCATTCAAAGATAAAACATTATTCTGGTAATTCCTGTACACATGCTGCATATTTTAATTCTGCCTAAATTTATATACTGACCCTGCTGACATGTAGAAGACAGTCCTTCTACTACTGAAATCTTTCTACATGCAAAAATACAATAAAAGGCAAGAAACATCTGGCTGTTACAATCCCATACATCTGTTACACCTGGACTGTAGAAATTCTTTTTTAATTTTTTTTTTTTACGTAGGCTGCTCAATGGGTAGTGTATGAATACAACCTCCTGTTAACCAGTTGGTTGTTAATCTTTTATTTTTGCACTCTGCTAGGGTATTTAATATGCATAAATTATGACTCAGTGTTTTATGGTGGGTGTGGATGTTTTAATAATTAATGTGTATGTAAATTATTATTATTATTATTATACAGGATTTATATTGTGCCAACAATACAGAAATGATACAGTTCAATACAAGAGGGTTAGGAGGGCCCTGCTCCTTGGAGCTAAATCAACCAATCTTTTCCCATTTGATCCATTTTGGTATATTAAGTAAACTATTGAAAGTGTTTTTGAACAGTGCAAAAAATGCCTGTTGATCATGTTTGAAATTCAGAGTTGTCCTTTGTTATATCAAGAACAAGAGTCATAATTAGCCTCTGTATTGTGGAGACAGAAGAGTAGGTGGTTCTGGGTTTTGGGGAGAGAAAACTGAATAGGGCTGACAACACTCAGTCCACAGAAATACTGTGTGTTTTTGTACCACAACAAAATTGTGGAGCTAAGTACATTTCTGACAGGTTAACAGGTATTTTTCTGTAATTGCAGAGTTTTATCACGATAAAACATGGGGTAATATGCATGCATTTCAAATATGTACTGCACATTTTTTTTATTTATTTTGCCCTTGCATACACTTTAAATATTGGGACTCATTCGCACCAGTGTGCTTCTGCATTGCACAAGGACTTAAAGCAAGGTATCCCACATTCAGTGACTGTTACCATTAACAACCCATTTATTTTGAATTGGATGCCAAAGATCCACAATACAGCACAACACAATCCACAGACAGTTCACGCCCAAACTCTGCGCTCCGCTACAATGCAAGTGCTCTGTGATACATTGTGTAGTTGTATTAGGAATCCATTACAAAATAGTTCAGCAACACATCACTCTATGCTTTATCTTTCACCACACAAATTTTACACAGTAAAGACATAAGGTTACACATTGAAACTCATGCAGCAAATCTCAAGGTGATTCTCATTTTATTCCTATCTTTTGCAACTGGCTTAGACAATCTTATATGCTTTATGCAAATCCAAACCTTCTCTATCATGTAGAATATACATTGTGCTTAGCATTTATTGAGATGATGTTGTAAAAAAAATGGAGGTGGAAGACCTTAAACATACCAACTCTTTAATAATGTCAATGTCTTGACCAAGGAAAGGTAGAGGTAGACATTTTCCAAATATCCTGCACAGTGCAAGGAAGCTTACAAAATTTCTATACTCTCTCTACATGCCTCACAGTGCACCGGAAAAAACATAAAAAACAAAAGTAATGCTTGCAGAAAAAAAATCTGCTTTATATAAATGTGTAAAATAATGTCAAATCATGGTGTATTGCATTTGGATTTACAAAGTACAGTTATATCACCAAGCACATAAAAGAGGAACTCCATCCAAAATTGTCTGCTTTTGAAAATATTGGGGATAGGCTGGGAGCTGTGCCCCAGTTGAGGGAATTTCCCTCAGAACACATTTCAGTGCTAGCTGGCACAGTTAGGGTTCTCTTCTCACTTGGTGACAAACAAGTCTCTAAAAAGAGGTCCTGCTCCTTTCCCCACTCCTCAAAAAAAAACCTTGTCTGGAAGTCACCATAAATTAAAGATGTAAGCCTCTTTTGCTTTTTTAAAAATGAAAGGGCATGCAATTTTAAAACTCAACTTCGTCAAAACTAAAACTTCTCCCTTGCAGTGGAGCTTTGCTGGCATTGCAAGGGTTAACTACTCATTTATGTCTAGGGGATATCAAAAGCATATTACTTACCTGATCCTCCACTCCCCTGGAAGGTATTCTCCACTGCTCCAGGGGTGGATCGACCGCCTCATGTTTAGTGAAGGACTATGGACGTCTTGATGATGTCAGAGAGTCTTAGACTGCTGGAGAGACTGTGAGGACCAGTCTAGCAGTGCAGAGGAATCTGAAGGGTTGGATCAGATATAAAAATACAAATTACCTTTTTAAATCCCCAAAACCGAAATGAGCATTTGAAGGGCAAATTCACCCTTGGGAGCATGTTACATGCTCCTCCCATTTTTAGGATGGAAAATGTAACATGTTCCCACTCCTGCAGCTTTCCCCCCCAATTCCCTTTCCTGTGACAGAGAGCCAGGGGCCTTCTCCCCACACCCACTGTCACAATTTGAAAAGAACATGGCTGTGTGGGCTCCGCCCACATGGCTAAGCCATTAGCTCTGTGAATGATTAGACTACAAGTGCCAAGAGCCTTTGTGGCTTCTCAATGAAATACGAGGGCACTGTTGAGCATCCTTATAGTTAATTGATTCTTCCTGGACTGAAGTAACTGCCTTCCCATATCAGAGGGTACTACAGTCTGCAGGCTATGCTGACATCCTGCAGGCGCCTGACATTGCATCTGCAATCTGCTGATTGTGGGGGCAATGCTTTACAGGCTCCTAAGAAAAAAGTAGTAAATGCACATTTTTTACCTGCAAAAAAAATGTACATTTTTATTTTATTTTTTTTAAACTGAACTTATCCTTTAACCGTGCAGTGTGGACTGCTACAAGGGATTAGCTTTAGTTTCTCCAAAGTTCAGCTTTAACTAAAATTAAAATCCCTAAATAAGTACATATATTGATCAGATTCTGTATTTCTGAGCGCATTTTTTTTTTTTCAAACATGTAGGCGTAGTCATATGTAGGAATTTTTTTTTTTTTTTTAACTGAACTTATCCTTTAACCGTGCAGTGTGGACCACTATAAGGGAGGAGCTTCAGTTTCCCCAAAGTTCAGCTTTAACTAAAATTAAAATCCCTAACTAAGTACATAGATTGATCAGACACTGTATTTCTGAGCACATATTTTTATTTCAAACATGTAGGCGTACAATCATACGTAGGAATTGAATACTATATTCAATAGTGAGGAGGATAAATATGTCTCAAGCTAAAAACAGATTGCATTACATAATAAAGATGCTAAGCATATTTATCATGAAAATAGAGCCTTCTGTGGCCTAATTAAAAGTGTAGTCTCTGATATTCTGTTTCAAAACAGCTTTAAAAATGTATGTATAAAGCAGAAACCATGTTTTTAGTTTCAATGTTATTTATTTCAGACTCTTCCGTTATTCTTACATAGGAAATTTTAATGTTATTGAGAACACAGTTTTACTTTTACCACCATGGGTTCTTACAAGTGTAAACAGCACATGTTAAAATAACATTGTGCTGATTTCTGAAAGTTGCAACAAATAAAATCATTTGGCAGCTAGTCAAATTTCTTGTTTCATTTTACAGATGAAACCTGATTAGTTGTTGTGGGCAACAGCTGCACTATTGTTCCACTGTTTACTCTTATTTCAGTTTTCATAATTCATATGAAATATAAGCATAGTATAACCTTCCTGCTTTGATTAAATAGCAATGATCGTGGGTTTTCAACTTTCCTAGCACTGCCATACACATTGACAGCAAAAACTTTTAACTTGGAATTAGAAGGTTACATGCCGCCTACTTAACATAAGGACTTTGGCAGAGCCCTTTCATTCAGTTGTAATGCTGTAGATGGTGTGTGCAATTATGTAATCATGCTTGTCACTAATACATTTACATTTTACAAAAGAAATTATTTTTACACCAGCCCCCAGTGAACTTAATTAGATTAAGAAGAATCTTTAAAAATTCTTACACTTGATAGAATGCTTCAGACAGACACAGTGGCTTTGATTTACTATAAGCGAATAGGCTATTCACTTTGCAAAATAATTTTCTTTTAACTTTTTAAATGTGGTAAAAAAATCACTTTGCAAAAAGTACCCCATCATGTACAAGGGAAATAAAACAAGTCTTTTTGCTTGCACATGATTCTACCTCATTAGCTAAATTAAAGGAAAATTCTCCCTCTATATATATATATATATATATATATATATTATATAAGTAATATACAATATATAGTATGCAGTATATATATATATATATATATATAGAAACACCGATCAGTCATAACATTAAAACCCCTGACAGGTAAAGTGAGTAACATTAATAATCCCATTACAATGACACCTGAAAGTGGGTGGGACATATTAGGCAGCAAATAAACATGTTGCCCTTGAAGTTGTTGCGTTAAAAGCAGCAAAAATGGATACGCCTAAGGATTTGAGCAACTTTGATCAGAGCCAAATTGTAATGGCTAGACCATTGGGTCAGAGCATCTCATAAACTGCAGCTCTTGTGGGATGTTTCGGTCTTTGCAGTGGTCAGGTCCTACCAAAAGTGGTCCAAGGAAGGAGGACTGGAAAACCAGTGACAGGGTCATGGGTGGTCTAGACTCACTGATGCACATGGGGACCATAGGCTGGCCCGTGAAGGCTGATCCAATAGAAGAGCTACTGTAGCTCAAGTTGCTGAAAAATGTAATGCTTGTTCAGATAGAAAGGTGTCAGAACGCACAGTGCATCACAGATTGTTGCAAATGAGGCTATCCATGGCAACAGACCAGACGGGGTGCCCATGCTAACCAGTGTCCATATCCAAAAGCACTTACAATGGGCAAATGATCATAAGAACTAGACCAATGAAAGAAAGTGACCTAGTCAGATGAATTTAAGAATGGTTCGAGAAACAACAATAATGTTTAACAGCACAACAATATTGCCGAAAGTATTGGGACACCCCTCCAAATCATTGGATTCAGCTGTTACAATCACTTCCATGGCCACAGGTGTAGAAAGTCAAGCACCTAGGCATGCAGACTGCTTCTATAAACATTTTTGAAAGAATGGGTCACTCTGTGGAGCTCAGTGAATTCAAGCAAGGTACTGTGATAGGTTGCCACCTCTGCAATAAGTCCATCCATTTCCTTGCTACTAAATATTCCATGGTCAATTGGCAGTGGTATTAGAACAAAGTGGAAGCAATTGGGAACAACAGCAACTCAGCCATGAAGTGGTATGCCACGTAAAAAGACAGGGCAGGGTCAGCACATGCTGAAGCACACAGTGTGCAGAAGTCGCCAACTGCCTGCAGAGTCAATAGCTAAAGACCTCCAAACTTTGTGTGGCCTTCAGATTTAAAAAAAAACAGTGTGCAGAGAGCTTCACGGAATGGATTTCATGGCTGAGCAGCTGCATCCAAGCCTTACATCACTAAGTGCAATGCACTGCAAAGCATCAGAAGTGTTCTCTGGATTGGCAAATCAGGCTTACCTGTCTGGCAATCCAATGGATGTGTCTGGGTTTGCCAGTTGCCAGGAGAATGGTACTTGCCTGACTGCATTGTACCAAGTGTAAAGTTTGGTGCATGGGGGATTATGGTGTGGGGTTGTTTTTCAGGGGTTGAGCTTGGCACCTTAGTTCCACTGAAGGGAACTCTAAAAGTGTCAACATACCAAGACATTTTGGACAATTTTATGCTTCCAACTTTGTGGGAACAGTTTGTGGGTGGCCCCTTGCTATTCCAACATGACTGCACACCAGTGAACAAAGCAAGGTCCATAATGACATAGTTGAGCGAGTTTGGGGTGGAGGAACTTGACTGGTCTGCATCTCAACCCTACAGAGCACCTTTGGGATGAATTAGAGTGGAGACTGCAAGCCAGGTCTTCGCGTCCAACATCAGTGCCTGACCTCACAAATGCGCTTCTGGAAGAATGATCAAACATTCCCATAGACACACTCCTAAACCTTGTGGACAGACTTCCCAGAAGAGTTGAAGCTGTTATAGCTGCAAAGGGTGGGCCAACTCAATATTGAACCCTATGGACTAAGACTGGGATGCCATTAAAGTGCATGTGCGTGTAAAGGCAGGCGTCCAAATACTTTTGGCAATATAGTTTATATATATATATATATATATATATATATATATATATATGACCTGGCAACCTACCCTGTAAAATAATTGCTAAGAGAATTCATGGAAAAAGTCGCTTACGAGTGACGATCCATGCAATCGCCAAGGGTCGGATATGACTGAATTTATATATATATATATATATATATATATATATATATATAATGAATATTTGTTGACAAATATTGTCTTTATTTAGGGCTGTGGTAACAGTAAAATGAGGCAGACTTGATGGACCACTTTGTCTTTTTTCTGCCATCACTCTTCTATGTTTCTGTGTTCTGCAATAAAATCATGTTTGCTACTTAGACCATGAGCTTAATTTTCTGATTCACTTGCTAGCAAGAATACATTATTCTAAAATTGAAAATAATGCACATGTACATGAATGCACATATATCTCTGCTTCCTGTTTATACAATTCATCAATGTCGAATATTCATGTGTGCTATATTTATTATTGACTTGGGAAATTTTTCATATTTCCAAAATATATTTTATAGCTAAGTACCAGATACCCCTATAATTTTTAGTAGCCATTCTGACCCTTCATTCATTAACTATGAATTCAACTTTTCAAAATTATAACCACTTGACCTCCAGAAGATTTACCTCCCTTGTTGACTAGGCCAGTTTTTGTGATACAGCGCTACATTACTTAAACTGAAAATTGTGCACCCATGTACATCAACTAAATTTATGTCATTGCTTTTCTCACAAATATAGCTTTCTTTTAGTGGTATTTGATCACCTCTGCGTTTTTTAAATGTTTGCGTTATAAACAAAAAAAGACCGACAATTTTGAAAAAAAAAAACAATATTTTTTATTTTCTGCTATAAAACATCCAATAAAAAAAAAAATAAAAAAAATCACAATTCTTCATAAATTTAGGCCAAAATGCATTCTGTTACATATTTTCAGAAAAAAATCCCAATAAGCATATATTGGTTAGATTGTGCAAACGTTTTAGCATCCACAAACTATGGAACATATAGTATACTGGATATTTGTAATCATTTTTTTTTATTATTAGTAATGGCAGCAATCAGCAACTTATAGTGGGACTGCAATATTGTGGTGGACATTTTTACACTAACTGATACTTTGTGGGAACCAGTGACACTAATACAGTGATCAGTGCTAAAAATATGTACTGACACTGTACTAATGACACTGGCTGGGAAGGGGTTAAACATATAGGATGATCAAAGGGTTAACTGTGTGTCTAACTATGGGCTTGGTGTAGACTAGACGGCGCTTTTACTAGGGGAAGTGAAGGATCATGTACCCAGCTTTGCAGGTCTGTTCTGTGTCCGACAATCGGCAGGTGTCGGTGGACCTCTGTTCACCAGCACTCACAGATTGGCTTCTGCTGTGAGTGTTCACAGAAGCAACCCAGTGGTGGTGTGCATGTGCCCCCTATGGCGGACGTGCAAAATCATGTATATATACGTGATTTTGCACAGGGCGGCCTCCCTGTAACAGTAAAACGGCTATAGGCGGACCTTAAGTGGATAAGCTACGTTAGACCCTAACAAAACTAAGCTCTTCCCATTATCACACTGTCTTATGAAAGCACCCTTAGTGGCCAATAAAGACTCTTTCATTTGGCTATGAGATGTCATTTAGTCAGTTCTAACCTTACAGGATAGGATTTCACTCTAAAACTAGCCACACACATTGAAATTTCTGTCTTTCAGCTCTGCAGGCCGAATGAGATACATCAATATATTCTCTCATCCATGCTAAACAAAGTGGATGGAGGAATCTTTCCTGCTGACTATTGTATTCTGACAGCAGTTGCTTCTACAGCTGTCAGACTATCCAACCAGTGACTGCATCGGATTGGCTGCAGTCACTATTCAGCCAAGAATTTTATGTCCAGCTTGTTTGATTTTCATATTAAAGTTTGTTTTATTTTGGCAAATGTAGGAGGAATTGGGCAAATTTTGAGCTAATGGCTATATGTATGGATAATATTAGCATAAGATAGTTTACACTATAACAACTTATTAGGAGCTTACTTCCACTTCTCTCACAGAAGGAAAGCAGGAGTATGAGACTTTAATAACATTTTGGCAATGTTTTAATGCAAATTTTATGATAATAAATTTTTCCTAATTACAATAACTTATTTATGCTTAAATAGTGCCATTGCAGAGGTTTAATCTATCAAAGAAATAGAACAAACAAGAACAGAAATGTGAAATGATACCAAACTTAGGGAATGACCTAAACCACTTCGAGTCCAGGCCAATACTGACATTTCTCTCATACATTTTGAAATCAGACTTTTTTTGCTAGAACTACTGTACGTGCATGTTCATATCTGTGCGTGAACACAGGGATGGGGGTGTTTTGAACATTTTTTTTAAATGTTATTATTTATATTATTTAAATGTGATTCTTTACACCTTCTCTATTTTTTATTTGTTTAATTGTTATTGCAAGGGATGAACAACATAGCAGTGACAGGTATTCTTTATTGAGAGATCTGGGGTCTAATAGACCCCCTAATCTCTCCTCTGACCTCAAAAGCATCTGATGAAACTGAGAGTAGTTTGATCAGATGCTTGCCTAGCTGGCTAGTAAGCAAATAACCAAAAACAGGAAGTCCATCTTCTCCTCTGCAGAAAGCAGCAGAAGGCGGTAGTGGAAGGGTGGCCCCCTTCTACTCCCTGTAAATGTATGGAGCTGCTCAAATCACTTTTACAGGAAAGAGGATCACTGGATCTTAACAATTATATCAGAATCATGTCTGCAGCTGCAACCATGATCCTGATATAACCACTTGTTCCCTAAAATGTACGGGTATGTCCTATTGATGGTAAGTGGTTAAGTTAAGTGAAAATTTGCATTTCAAAGATTACCCAATTATGTACAAGGAATGTGGATAAAACAGAATTTTCATTTGAACATGAGTAGATGATGAATGTTAGCACAGTTTCACTTCATTCATTAAGTGTAAGCCTTGTACACATGGGCTCAAAATCATCTGGAATCAGCAGGTTTGTCAGGAACTGACTTTATTTTCCTGTGTAAAGCTGTATGTCTGTCTCAAAACCAGCTTCTGTCAAATGGGCATGTTGGAAAACCAGCATCTGACCCGCTTCTGACCAGTGTGTTCTGCCAGGGGGACAGTCCCCTTGTCAGAATGCAATAGCGCATCAGGGGAGATCGCCGCCCTAACATTGCTTGTGTTAGTATGGCAATCTCTTTTTTTTTTCCATTCAGCCCACAGGTCTACTCTTGTACTCAATTAGTTCCATTATGTTAAAAAAGAAAGAGTATTCACTGACCACAGCCATTATTGACATTTCTTTTTGTCAGAAAACATAAATGTTGCTCACCCTTTTCACAATGTGAGCTCATTTTTAGAAAATTAGGCTTATTGTAGTTTCTAGTCAGCCCTACTTTTAATTATAAATAGTCATTTATTTGAAAAGAGAATTTAAAAAAAAAAGATACAAAAAGTTGCCTAATATTGCTTAAAGTAAAATGTGCAGTGTTAAAACAGATGCTCTTGCCTTCTTTGTTTCAGTAATGTGCTTAATGTATTCTGTCTGAACATTAGAAACATGTAACTTCTAATTGTAGAGAATTCAGTGGTTCACTGCTTTGGGCTGTTAAAGCGCCTTACATTTCATGCCTAAATAATGTGTAGCCATATCTCTGTAAAATGCACACTGGATTAAATAGAAAATAAAAATAAATCACATGTTTATCAAAGCTGAGTCCTGTATAAGCACCTTACACGTGAGAAGCATGAATTAATGCTTTGTGTTCTGCTAAACTGCATGTTATATTGCAAAAGAACATTTTTACCTCTTTGCAGACCATACATTTCCATAATATAGGAGATATCAGAATTGCAATAAGGTTAATGAAAAACAAATTACCTTATACA
The DNA here is from genome assembly GCF_062004578.1 of Staurois parvus. Taxonomy (NCBI): domain Eukaryota; kingdom Metazoa; phylum Chordata; class Amphibia; order Anura; family Ranidae; genus Staurois; species Staurois parvus. Next base: position 5,606,542 of record NW_028317818.1, read on the forward strand.
CAACTCCATAAAGACCATGGTCTGTTCAGTTAGGATAAAAAGCTTACAATCTAGCTGAGCTTTTTATAAAAGTATTCAATTTTCTTCTGAAATGTTTGCAGTATTTTAATTCTCTTCTGGGCAAAATTAGAAAATTATGATGTGACAGTTGTTCAAAGGCATAACACAGTATTGTTGTTTAAGAATAAAAATAAATAGTAATAGACACTACTTGATTGATACTAATGTGAAGAAACACCTTCCCAGTGGCACTGTAAACTCCAAATCAAAAACGTGTACACATCAAATAAAGCTCAAAAAAGTCCATATTAGCATAAGTCAATCAAATCATGTGGATATCACATTAAGTACTTTAGTCTTCTTGTCATTTTACATCCCAAAACCAATATCACCACATGCTTTCATTCAAAAGGGCAACATTCCCTTCTGGGTGTACACTCACCAAACCTACATGCCTCCCACTCTCATGGTTGGCATGTATCACTTGTTGAGCCTCCACTTAAAAGCGCTTCTGTGTAAAACTCCATAAACCTCCTTACTCCTCTCCACCAGGCATCATTGCCATGGAAAGATAAAACATAATCGTCAATGGTACAATAACCAATGTTCAAAGTTGTATTCAATAAAATTAGAAAGCCAATCACAAAGTAGGTAAATTAAAAATTATTATCATCATACCACTGGATTGACATCAGATGTGGGCATGTGTGCTCTCACATTGTGAAGACAATTTTGGACCCTCCAGGGAGATCTCAGTGCTTCCCCAGATGAAAGGTTTTGTGGCCTGCAAAAAATATAAAGTCTGTTGCATGGCAACTAATAATTTGAGTAATTGTAGATCTTTCTTCTCTGATAACATAGAAAGTGAATATGACATCACTGAATTTATAACTTGTGATACAACCTATGTGGTTTATGCCCTTCAATGTCCATGTTGGTTAAGCTATGTTGGGTGCATGAAACGTCATTTGAAAACAAAAATAGCTGAACATATGAATAATATTAGGAAGGTATATAGCTATCATAGTGAATCTGACCATTTTTCATGTTGTCATGTGAGGGATCCATCTAAATTGCAGTTTTCGGGGATACATCAAGTCTTTCCCTCTTGGAGGGGGTCCAATAGGGTTAGGAACCTCTCCAAGAGGGAAATGAAAAATGATGGGCATTTAGTTATTCGTTTGACATTTTAATTGGTGGTTTTATATATGTATTTGTATCTTTATGTGGTTATTACACATAATTATAATTATTATATAATTTTAGTTTATTTTTAGTTGTTATATGTAATATTTATTGGATTAAGGGCTACAGTATATGGAATGGTGTCACTATATACATCTCCTCTTTTCCATTAGGTAAGGATATTGGGGAGTGATATATATATATATATATATATATATATATTTATCACATATCATTGGAGTTATTGGAGTCCTTCTTTAATGTTTAATTTTTAACTCCTGGCCAATAAGGAGTTAAATGCATTGGTGGATTTTCTTCATTGCGGTGTAGGATATTTGTTCAAATGGGCAGTTCAGGAGAGCGTTCTGTCCAGTGAGTATGATGGACCAATAGCGGTGAAGAGGTAAGAATATTGAGAAGTAGTGTTGGGTTGAATTTTCGAGTTTGACTCGAACATTGACTGTTCATGTGTTCACTGATCACACAAACAATGCGGGCATTCAGCGGGCTACTCGCCCCACAATGCACTGTGCCCTGACATGGTTCACAAGGGGGGGGTGCTCACTCGCCCCCCCCCTTTCCTCACCTGCCAGGTTGCACTGCATGCTCAGATAAGGGTCTAGTATGGATTTTGGGGGAGACCTCCATGCCATTTTTTTTAATAATTTGGCACGGGGTTCCCATCAAAATTCATACTAGACCCAAAGGGAATGGCATGGATTGGAGGGGGGACCCCACATCGTTTTTACATTTCTATTTAATTGTCAGGCAATGCCGGCAATTCTTTATACATTCATCTGTCAGTGGGGAACCCTGCTGACAGCTGAAACATGAATTAATGTTTCTCTACTAAAATACCACATGACTTAATAATATAACTCATGTGGTATTTTAGTAAATGATTAAATATATATTATTTATTTATCACATATCATTGGAGTTATTGTAATACTTCTTTAATGTTTAATTTTTAACTGATCAATAAGGAGTTAAATGAATTTGTGGAATGGTTTCCGGCATTGCACAGTAGGATATTTGTTCAAACAGCGGTTTAGGAGAGCGTTCCATCCAGTGAGTATGATGGATCAATAGCGGTGAAGAGGAGAGTGTATATGGGCAGTCAACGCACCGTGCAGCCATCCCTATGACTAAGCTGTAAGTGACCAAACGTACCAGTATGAGGCTGCACATGACCTGACGTGACATCAGAGCCAGAACCGGATCATTGTCCGAGAGGTCTGGTGGTGGTGAGAGCATACATGCCCACATCTGATTTCAATCCAGTGTCATGATGATAAGATTTTTAATTTACTTACTTTGTGAGTGGCTTTCTAATTTTATTGAATACAATTTTGAACATTGGTTATTGTACCATTGACGATTATGTTTTATCTTTCCATGGCAATGATACCTGGTGGAGAGGAATAAGGAGGTTTATGGAGATTTACAAAGCAGTGCTTTTAAGTGGAGGCTCAACAAGCGATGCATGTTAATCATGAGAGTGGGAGGTATGTGGGTCTTGTGAGCATATACCCAGAAGGGAATGTTGCCTCATGAGCATGTGGTGATATTGGTTTTTGGATGTAATGTGACAAGAAGACTGAAGTACTTAATGTGATATCCACATGATTTGATGGACTTATGCTAATAAGGACTTTTTTGAGTTTTATTTGATATGTACACGTTTTTCATTTGGAGTTCACAACGCCACTGGGGAAGGTGTTTCTTCACATTAGTTCCTATATTTCTTATATAAGGTGGCAGCAGTGAATTGTATTCATCTATCATCGATTTTTTGATAATTATTTCAAGAGGGTGTTAATATTTTATTTATCTTTGTTTATTTTAATTTGAGCATGCACCCAGCACGGAGGTTTAAATATTGATTGTTTTTAAATATATCACTACTTCATTGATTTTATTTCTGGACAGTTACTAGAGATCTTATGAATACTACCATTGTATACTGAAGAGATAAAGAGGGTAATGTGGCTATCTGGCCATTCTGCAGACATGCATGACTATACATCTTTTCATTGAAAACAAATTGTTCAGAATATATTAAAGTGTTACTAAACCCAGGACCCTGCATTCACTATATCTGGTATCCCACAATACACACAACATGGAAATGCAATTATTTTAGTAAATATAAACTGCTAAATATCTTTTCTCATCAGCAGTTATAGCAGTCTTGTGGCTTCTATTAGTGTTCAGCAGAACACTGGTTAAAGCTTGTAGGAGTTTTATTTCTGCTTTAAGAGGATGCAAAATCCCTGACCTCTGTCTGGACAGTGCTGATTGGCCCTGTGCTGATCGCATGCACTCGGCCAAGAATAAAAAACCTCTCTAGCAATACACACTAAACTGAGCATCTGCAGAATGGCTACGGTTCAGTCTGTCTTATCGGGAGATAAGACGTGGACATTTTAACAAGAGAAGGAGCAGAGAAGACAGGATCAAACTGCCTTTTTGCACAATGCAGAGAATTAACCCCTTAGGTTCCACAGTGAGTATAACAAGCATGCTTTACAGCGCATACAGACTGATTTTACTGTTGTGGGTTTAGTAACTCTTATAAAATTAATAATATATAATAAATGCATGAATAAATAATAATAAATGCATGACTGGACCACTATCACACGTCTGTAAGCAAGTTTAGTTTTGCAATCTTTGTTTATGTTTATTAATACAACTGACACTAAATAAGTTAATAATATAGTTGACATTACAGTTATATGTTCATATCCTTTAAAGAAACAGCTATTCATAAATGCCCTCAAAGACAGTTGCTATTCTGTACTCTACTATCAAGTGCTATATGTATATACCACCTCTGCTTGTATTGTGAAAAAAACAGCATATCATCCATGTACCTGTGCCACAGTAAATGTGGCACAGGTAAATAGACAAATCATCACTGCAAAATATGTCCTCCTTTCAGCTTCAGGTACAGGTTTACATAGCACATGACCAGCTCTGTCCCTTACATTTGGAGATAATAGAAGAAAATCAAGGAGTCATACTAAGGAGGCATTATAGTCTTCCTGTAAAATGTCCCACCCATTCATTTAAAAAGGAATTTACTTGTATACTAAGGTTGTGGGAAGACTAGAATGAGATCACAGGTGTTCTTGAACAGAAGAGGTAATATCACCCCATGTTGTTTAATAAAAAAAAACAATATATTGTCTGATTCTTTCAGTGAGGGAACATCCAGAGATAATTGTCCTGCTTTGTGGCTTAGTCAAGGACCCTGGGCAAGGCATAGATCAATGATAATACATGATTGCTACTCTTTAAAAAGGAAACTGTGTCTTTTAGTATAGTGTGTTTTTCAACAGGGAAATCAGTCATCTGAGCTCATTTTGTTAATTCATGTTTCTGATTATTTAATATACCATTCTTTGCTCTTTAAGAATTTTTCCCACTCATATTCACATTCATATTTACATTTATATTCATATCATTTTGCTGTCCTTGTCAGCTGTTTTAAAGTGGCTGTAAACCTCAGACATGAAATATGAATGAAGCATATCCCTCTATAGTGTGCACTTGTCTCAATCCAGAACAATAAGTGTCATTTATGTCTGCTGCTTCATTCCTTTGCTATCAGCATGTATCACTTCTGAAAAATGTTTCTGACACCAAGAGAAAAATTGTGACAGGGGAGGGACCTCTAGCAGATTTACAGCCTCAGCTCTGTTCTTGTGAGCTGTGTGGAGGGAGGTGTGTCCCTTCCCTCCAATCAGCTCTACTCGCTGATGTAACTTCAGCTCCCTGCCCCCTGCTTTTCAGAGCTGAGATATCCTATGTAAAGTCTGCACTTTGAATGGGTGTAGAAGAGATGGCTGTAGATAAACAGATACAACATAGGTAGGAGGATTTGTTTCATCTCTTTTATCTATATCTGAGTATGAGGTCACTTTACGGGGTAAATGTAAGGGTTTACAACCACTTTAATACTAATCGACTCACAGAGAAAGAGTTCTAAAAATATTACTTTCAACATTAGACATATTACCGTTTGTACTTGTCCCCAAACAGTGATCAATATCTCTTGAGACCCAGCTGACAAAGGCATTTAGATTAATAAGTGTTGAAAGTCAATGATGGGGTTCTGAATTGTTTATCATTTCCCCATTGGTGAAAATTTTTCTTTTTCCACCCCTTTAATACTATATCCTCCATATGTCTTTCCTCTGCCAGCTGTCTTAGTGTTTTTGAGGGTCTGTATGTTCTTCTTCTAAGTTGCCCCCAATCCTCAATTAGACCTCCAAAAAGGGCCTCCTTCTTGTTTTAACATGTAAATAACTAACAATGACTTTCTCGCAAACAAGTTATGGTCTTTTATTATTTAAAAGTTGTCTATTTTCACTAAGTAAGAACAAGTAAGACCCTTTTGTTTAATAGCTTCCTTAGTTGGTGACATACCCCCTGTTCTCCACATTTGTATCAGTACGTCATATTTTGCATTTTTCTGGATGTCTGGAATTAAATTTGTGTCCCCACTTGTAGGATCTACCTGCTTTATAGACTTGTAGATCTTTTTCAAACTTTGAATCATCTCAGTTAGTGTTCTCAACATTCAAGATGATGTCCTATGACTCTTGGAAGTAGGTGGGGATTCATGTAAATGTTCTAAATTTATGATTGTTTTTGTATTTTCTGCTTATATAAGTTCATTTGTTTTCTATAAAAGTAACATAGAATTAGCCTCATTTGTTTGTCACATGCCATATTGTCAAGCAAAGGAGAAGGGGAAAAAACAAACATCCCAGCTAAACCTGCCAGCTCTAAAATATTATTTTCTAACCAAAATTGGATGAATCAGAAAAACATAACAGCAGTGTGGGAAGTAAAAGATTATTCCCACTAAAGAATGTCTATATAAAATCTCAAATATTAAGAAATTGGAGAGCACCTGACTCACAATATATTATTTAACTGGGAAATTAAATTAAAACTCTTAGGGTATCTCCACTTAATCAAAATCAGAAATAAAAAACAGTACAAAGCCATTTATAGCTGCATCCACTGAGCTGCATGAATGATTAAAAACATTTAGACAAGTTACAAAAGCCATGCTTCCAGAACCTTTAATGTGTGCTTGAATGTCATTGTATTGGATTAATTTAATGACTTTTGGGAGGTGCACTAGCCTAGCACCATGAATCAAGTTTAAAAAAAAGTCTTTGCTCTAATTAACTTTGGGCATAAATATCAATAATTTTTTTCTGTTTTTCGGATCGGGTCAGAAGGAGGAGTTTCTCAAGATCCTAAATGCCAATGAGGACAATTTTAAGCTTTACCATTACTTTTTCCCAAACAAGTTAAATAATTTTGGATGTAATTATTGTGTTGTAAATCTATGACAGGCAATATGGTTTTGCATGCCAACAGTTTTCACCCTTCGAGCTTAATAAGAGGCATCCCCACTGGTTAATTTCAAAGAATCTCTAGGAACTGCTCCAAAGATCAAGTTTTTTAAATATGAAGGAAGCTGATTATGTAAGATTAAAAAAAATGTATAAGTATAGGGATTTATGGAAAGATTACCATAAATCCAGGGTTGTGATACAAGGTCAGAGAAATAACAATGCTCACATTGTTGCCAATTGAAAGGCACATTAAGCGCAGTTTATGCACTACTGTATCTTGTAAGTGTATAGAAACAAGCACAAATGTATGTATGAATGGTAAAACCTTACTTTCTACACATTTTACAAATTACAGCATGAATTGAGTTACATACAGTAGCTACTCCTTTGTACAATGCAATGTGATTTGCAATGTACTCCTTTGCAATGTGATAGATAGATATATTGATAATACAAATGTCAAAGGTTAGTATCTGTGAACATGTCTCAGATGTAGCCTCTGGGAATTAACATTTTCCAATAGCCAGATATCTTCTTGTCAAACATGCTAGCCATACTGAGCATCTATCTTTTTGGATGTTGGACAGAATCCACAAAAATGTGCTGAGATTAGAAATGAAATGGATGTATAGATTACAATCTCATACTCCATTTGGAATAAATTATTTCATCAACTTTCAACAACGTCCTTGCAGGATGCCGACCTCGTTGCACATTTTAATTGGGGGAACTATGTGGCAAATGATAAATGTAAAGTTATACACTTGGAAGCTAAAAGCATGCATAGATCATACATTCTAGGAGGGGAACAGCTGGGGGACACAATGGTTGAGAAGGTTTGTGTAGATCATAGACTTAATAATAGAATGAAATGCCAACCTGCAGTTACTAAAGCTAGCAAAATACTGTTTGTATTAAAAAAGGTGTATACTCCAAAGAGGGACATCATTTTACCCCTGTGCAAATCATTAGTAAGACCTCATCTGGAATCTCCAGTTCAATTTTGGACATAAGTTCACAAAAGGATATTGGAGAACTGGAGAAACGGCAATCAAACTAAGAAGAAGCATGGAGGAGCTCAGCTCTGAGGCAAGATTTGTTGAACTGAATTTATTCTCTTGAGAAGAGAGTAAGATGGGATATGGTCATCATGTATAAATACATAAGTGGCCTATATAATTAACTTGATGTTGAGTTATTTACTTTCAGGTCCTCACAGAGGCCAAGGTGGCACTCTTTATGTTTGACGGGAAAGAGATTTAACCTTTACATATGGAAAGGTTTCTTCACAGTAAGAGCTGTGAAACTGTGGTATTGACTCCCTTTTAAGAACTACTATAGTTATGACCAACTCAGTATCTTGTTTTAAAAAAAGAGCTGAATGCATTCCTAAATGCACAAAATAATACTAGATATTATGATTTATAGTTAATAACAACAGGGGTAGCTGGCCCAGGGAATATCTGATTGGCTTCTGGAACATCAAGAAATGTCTTTTTTCCCTTGCTGGAGCAAATTGGATCATGTTTTATTGGGTTGTTTGCCTTTCTCTGGCTCAACTGTGGGTATAGGATTGTGTATATGGAGGTTTTGTATTTGTTTTTTTTGGTTAAACTAAATGAACTACTGTCCTGACTAACTAACTAAATATGTAGCTTTGCCTGCTTTTTGTAGGAGTGGGAGAGGGGAAGGTGTCTTTGAACTTGTCCCTTATAATTTAATTTTCTTTTTCATTTCTTATTATTTGACATTTGATACATTTTGAGATAACTTTTGAATTGCCATATATCTTTGTTGTAAGTGGCATCCATTATAGTTTGCATATCTACTACACTTATTGGTGCCCTCTGGTGTTTTTTTATATTCATAGAGATTCCTTCACTCATTGATGAGCTGCAGCCATTGGTTTTCAGCCAAGAAATGTAACCCATGGTGGACTTTTATGGGCTGTTGCCTGCCAAATGTATCTGACATCTAATTTACTTGTATGCCATTTGCTTGTTTTTCATTGTCCAGTATATCAGTGCATTTCACATAACTACACATCACAACCCTCCCCGTATCACACAATGAATGCAATAAAAATATGTAACTCTGATTTTATGTATCACAAATTGGCATTTTGTTTAGATGCGTTTTGCATTTTAGTGATTGACAATTAATATTATTGGACATAGCACTTTGCATTTCAAAGGGTGACAGATTTTTGTTTAGGTTAAAGCTAGAATAAAGGCAGACACAGTACAAGATGACAATGTTACTGTATGGTTTCTCTTGATTTTCAGGTCACATCTCATTCTTTAAATTGAAGATTTGATTCTTATGGTGACAGATTTTTTTTTCAACTTTTTCTAAACACCTATGCTTATTGTTAAAGGAGAATATCCTAGCTGTACCACTGGCACACATATTACCATGTCCTGTGGAGACTGGAATATGATATTGTGGAGCTATTAGAGATACTAAATAGAAAAAAGAGACACCTCGGGGTAGTAAGAAAAAGACTGAACTGGTCTTAATGATAAGTTCAGGGAAAAAGGTTGAAATGTCATTGCAAAAACAAGATATAGAAGAATTACTATTAATGAGAAAACAGTGGACAGAGCACTGAACTTCATTTACTTTACCATGGTTGCCCTAGGGCACTAAAAGCATATCATGAAGTTTTGTCAGTATAGGTAATCTAATTCTAGAAAGTGTACCTTTCTATCTTAGTCACTGCAGAATACTTGAAGCAGCAATCATATAATGCAGTACATGCTTTGGGCCATGGAGATGAAAAGTCTCTGTTACATTGCCTTTAACCTGTATCTCAAACTGCATGTAGATTCCAGCGAATTTTTTTAACTATAGCTGTAAATCATGCAAGTGAATAATGCCTGATAAAGGAGAGGTTTCATCTTTTCAACTAGATGTAAATACTTTAATTTCAGAACGGAATAATAACACTCACCCAGCAAGTAATGACAATTTGAAGTAATTAATCAGAGTGAGTGAAGACAGGATAAAACGAGGACACACATGCACTAAAAACGACAGTAAATGTTATTCCAATACATAAAACTAGGAACCAATGCCTACAGAAGCTTTGACAGAAAAGCTTATAGATACACTAGGTAATGTTTTAAGCTGCTTTTAAAACAACATGTAAGTATATGATACAAACCTGTAGTGATGTCCGTAATCCTGCAATAAGATCTGAAAATGCATTTTCTAAATGGGCAGTTACAAAAGACATATTATGCAGTTCTGTATTCATTAATACATTAATAAATGTATTTTAAATTGCAGTCAGTATAAGTAACTGAATTTGACCTGGTATCAGTCTCTTGTAGCCCCCATATTGGAGAGTGAGAGAAAATAGCAGCACAAGGAAGCAATCAGTTAATTTGCTGACAAGAAGTATTCTAATAGGAAGAGAGTGGCAGAGAGATGAGCTCATCACTGCGATACTTCTCCTTTAACTGTCCAGTAATATCCCACACGGAAGAAAAATATATTTTAAATATACTTTAAAAATATTCATCCCAAATATATTGACATATATTTGAAATACTACAATTTTGGCCATTTTCAATATATTTCTCTCTCTCTCTCTCTCTCTCTATATATATATATATATATATATATATATATATATATATCTATATATATATATATATATATATATATACCGTATGTTTCGCCGTATAAGACGCACCTGACCATAAGACGCACCTAGGTTTTAGAGGCAGAAAACAGGAAAAAAAATTCTGAACTAATGGACTGCAGACACAGTACAGGAGATGACCAGAGACTGCGGACAGCACAGGGATTACCAGAGACTGCAGACAGCACAGGGATGACCAGAGACTGCGGACAGCACAGGGATGACCAGAGACTGCGGACAGCACAGGGATGACCAGAGACTGCGGACAGCACAGGGATGACCAGAGACTGCGGACAGTACAGATGACTGCTGACCTTTGGGGAAGTGGGGAGCGGGTACCTGAATTTGACAGGTACCCGCTCTTACTTCTGCAGAGTTTTTGTTTGATCTTACCTGTTCCTCGATCCAGCCGCGCGCTGTCCTACCGGCTTCTGTAATGGCGCTCAGCATGACAGCCGGGTGCCCAGTGCGCATGAGCGAGAAGCACTTGCGCTTTGTGATTGGTCCGGCGGCTTCTGGGATCTGTCATGTGTCCCAGGTACCGCCTTACCATTCACAAAGCGCACCGCTTCTCGCGCATGCGCACTGGGCACCCGGCTGTCATGCCCAGTACCCACACAACAGAAGCCGGGAAGACAGCACGCCGCTGGATAGAGGAACAGGTAAGGTCCCACTGCAGAGCTGTGCGGCCGGCCCGGTATTCTGACACGGCCGCGGTGGAAATACCGGACCGGCCGCTCCATATTCGCCTTATAAGACGCACTGACATTTCCCCCCCAGTTTTGGGGAAGAAAAAGTGCGTCTTATACGGCGAAAAATACGGTATATATAATGTATGTTGAAATGCTTTTTTATATACAGGCAGTCCCCGAGTTAAGTACATTCGGCTTACGTAATACTCATACTTACGTACACTTCCCTCGGGACCGGAAGTCAAGCTGTCAGCATTCTTGTGCAGCAAGCTGATAAGAGACTAGCTGATAAGAGACATCAGAGAGACATAAGAGACAGAGACATCCATTGCTCGTTACTTGTGGGGCTAGCAGTGTCTGCCCACTATCTCGAAAGTGATTTAAGACTGTCTGTCTGCACCTCCGGGGAGAGGAAAGGAGAGGCTGTCAGGCTGCTCACTGAAGTGATCCTCCGTCTGTGCAGGGGGGAGGGGGCAGCGTGTGGGGTTTACAGATGATGAAATTGCAGAAACCAGGCAAACTGTGGTTGCGATTGGCAATCAACTGCATTTAGACATCACTGAAAATGATGTCATAGTGTTACTCGACTCCCATGGCAAAGAACTAACCAATGAAGACCTTATGGAACTAGATGAGCAGATAGAATTTAGAGAAGAAACTCAGGGGCTAGAAACTCCACAAACCAAAAAGTTTTCTACAAAAGCGTTAGCTAATGCTTTTGATCTCATTGAAGCAGGAATGGCAAATTTAGAGGAGCAAGATCCTGATACAGAGAGGTTTGCAAAAGTTTATCGTGCAGTTACTGAAGGTCTGAAATGCTATAAGACTATTTATGAAGAGAAAAAGAAAAGCTCTGTACAAACCTCCCTTGATGCCTACTTTACAAAATTGACCCCAGCAGCAAAATCAAGCTCTGCATTACATTTGGATGTCGGAGACACTGTTGCTGCCCAATCCTCTCCAACATGCCATCCTCTGTCAAGATAGTTTAAAGTTGTACTCTACACTGTACAAGAGTTTACAGTATAATATTTGAATGTTGAATTTGATGTTTAAACATTTACATGCACATAAAAGTTAAATATGTTAAGGCAAACATGTGTCCAAGCTGCAGTTCTTATGCAAAACACCAGTTTAGAGCCTCTTGAGGTTTTACTGCTTTCTGTAACCTTATTACAAAAACGTAATCTAATATCCTGTCGTTTGGTTAGTAGTTAGTGCTTATAAAAGTGCCTGATTCAACTTATGAACAAATTCGACTTATGAACAAACCTACAGTCCCTATCTTGTACGTAACCCGGGGACTGCCTGTATTACAAAATATATGAAGATATTTTTAAAAATATATATTTTTTAAATATATTCTTCAGATTTTTTTAACATATAAAAAAGTCATCATAACATATATTTTTACATATACTTGTAAATGCATTCCAACAATGTAGATTACATGCATTTTTAAAGACATACAGTATTTTTGAAAATGTATTTTAAAAAATATTTTTCATACATTTTATAATATATAAAAAATGCATTTCAACATACAGTATATATATATATATATATATATATATATATATATTGAATACGGCCAAAATTGTAGTATTTCAAATATATGTCAATATATTTGGAAAGAATATTTTATAAATATATTTAAAATATATTTTTCTTCCATGTGGGATGCTGGGGTGGGTTTAGGTGAAAGTGGGTGGAATAATGCTAGCCATCAGATGAAGGACATCTAGCAACAAAAAATATACAGATGAGGAAATCTTTAGATTTATGCTAAATATTGCAAACCTTTTTTAATATCTTGTTGTTTTTGACTGGAGTTCTTCTTCAAACTTGCACATGCTGGATTTAGGCATTTGATGGCTTATTCTTCATTTCATTAGGTCACAGATTTTGAAAAGATAAAGATTTGATGTACAGTATTTTATCAGATCGCTTACCTCCCAGCTTTTAAATTTATGAATGAGGGACATCTCAAGATGATGGACCTGTGGCATGCATAGCATGGTGCAGTGAAAGTGGGTGTGATTAAATCGTGGGTGTGGGAATACTGTTAACTGTGGGAGTTTTTTAAAGGGCATGGTTTAACAAAACCCAAGCTCTCTTGTACCTATAAAATATGCTTTGATTGATATGCTAACAGACACATATAAAAACAATCAGTAAAAGTTAAAACAAAAATGACAGTTTTCTATTACATATAGTTTTGCACACACTGCAAAAAGACAGATTGTCAATGCTTTATTTGAGCCTACCTTAACCACTTCCTGTCTGGACACTTTTACCCCCTTCCTGTCCAGGGCAATTTTCAGCTTTCAGCGCTATCACACTTTGAATGACAATTGCGCGGTCATGCCACTGGGTGTTTTATTTTTTGCGCTATAAACAAAAAATAGAGCAAAACATTTTTTTAAAAAAAGTTTTTCTTTGTTTCTATTGTAAAATGTTTTTAAGACAGATATAGCTTTATTTTGGTGGTATTTATTCACCGCTGGGATTTTTATTTTTTTTGCTATGTAAATGAAAATGTCCAATAATTTTGAAAAAAAGTGTTTTTTGCAAATAAATAATCTTTCATCATAAATCTTGGCCAAAATGTATTCCATTATCTTTTTAGTAAAAAAAAATAAGCCAAATTAGTTTATAACCAAAAATTATAATTTTTAAACATTTTTTTTACATTTTTATTTTATTATTTTATATTATTTATGTTTTTTTTTTTTTACATACTGTCACCCTAGCAGTACAGTGTCACCATGGTGACACTGTACTACTTGTGGGGGGTGATGAAGATTTATTTTTTTTTTTTTACAGTAATTGCTTTTACACCCATATAGGATGTAAATGCAATCATTTCTCTTTCTCTCTGTCTGCATTCTTGCAGCCATTGAGAAATACTGAGTGAGCTGTGATTGGTCACAGCTTGTCACATGGTACAAGGCTGTTGTGATTAGCCTTGTACCATGTGACCTCTGTGATCATTCACAGATTTCACAAGTAGTAAGCAATGATGTCACAAGTGACATCTTGCTTACTACTTTGCATTTGATCACTGATTGGCCTATCAGTGATCACAAGATCAGGACCTCGTACAGAGGTCCCGTCCGACGATCGGTGTTTCACTGTGTCCGGATGACAAAGCGGGCACCGGATCGCGGTGCTGCGAGCTCCCAGGGAGAGCACAGCTAGAAATGGCGGGTGCCATTTATGAACGGCAACCCGCCCCTGGAGTGCCACCGTCCTGCCGTTTATAAACAGCAGGAGGACGGCAAGTGGTTATTATTATTATTATTATACAGTATTTATAAAGTGCCAATAGTTTGCTCAGCGCTGTACATTACAAAGGGGGACAGAACATGTGACAGAACAATACCAATACAATGCAAAACATGAGGGGATCGAGGGCCCTGCTCTTTCGAGCTTACAATCTAGGAGGGAGGGGGTGGTGGCACAGGAGGAGATAGCTGTGGGGGATGGAGTGGTAGGAAGAGTGGAGGAGGTCGGCAAGTTAGCAGGGGGTGGGGTAGGCTTCCCTGAAGAGATGGGTTTTCAGGGTGCACCTAAAGGAGAGGAGAGTAGGTGATAATCTGATGGGTTGGGGCAGGGAGTTCCAGAGGATGGGTGACACCCTGGAGAAGTCCTGGAGGCGGGCATGGGAGGAGGAGACCAGGGAACTAGAGAGAAGGAGGTCTTGTGAGGAGCGGAGTGTGCGTGCTGGGCGGTACTTTGATATTAGGTCAGTAATGTAGTTCAGGGCAGTATGGTGGACAGCTTTGTACGTCAGCGTTAGGATTTTGAATTTGATCCGTTGCGCAATCGGAAGCCAGTGGAGGGATTGGCAGAGGGGGGTGGCGGAGACAGAGCGGTTGGAAAGGTGAATGAGTCTGGCAGCCGTATTCAGGATCGACTGAAGCGGGGATAGCCAGCGGCGAGGCAGGCCAAGTGGTTAAATTTTACTATCCATAGTTAATATGTTATTTAAGATTAAAATAAAATGAATAAATACAATTTTCCCTTTCAAATAATCTCAACAGAAATCCTCATTTCTCCAAACCCCCTCTCAAGACAAATTCTCTTCCCCCAAACTCCCCTCCCAGCACAAATCCTCCCTCCTATTCCCCTCCCAGCACAAATCCCCCTCAAATGCTTCATTCCAACACAAATACCCCGCACTCCAAATAGTACAAATTATCTTCCCCTCCAGCCCCCCCACCACCACCACCACCACAACACAAATCTTCTTCCCTCCAATACCCTCTCTCAAGACAAATCCTCTTCGCCCCAATAACCCCTCCCAGCACAAATCCTCCCTTCCCCCAAATCCTTCCTCCCAGCACAAAACCCCCACAGCTCAACAGCCCTCACGCCCTCATCACCCTCTCCAAATCATACAGCACAAATCCTCTTTTCCCCCAATATTTCATCCCTGCACAAATCCCCCCTCCTCAAATTCCCCCTCCAAGAAAAAAATATCTTCCCCTTCTAGCACAAACCACCCTTCTTCAAATCTACCCTCCATCCTCAAGCATCTCTACCAGCTTGTTGCCTATCACTACAATAGAGAGGGTTAGGACCTTAAAGGCGGTTGAATAATCAGAATCTGGGCCTGATTGCTATATGCATTGCACACATATACAACACCCACAAAATGCTCCTATTTACTATGTCACAAGAGACAGTCCCACAGATACACATAAACCTCAGAACTAAGAATCACTTGTTAAAACAATAAAAACAAAAAAAAACAACATTTCTATCACATATGCATTTCTACAGACAGAAAGTGATCACTTTGTCTATCTGAGCCTACCACAAAAAAGAACCTCACTAAAACCAGCAGCTGTTGGGACAATGAACACTTTGGAAATGACATGTTATCATGTAATACATAATGTACAGAATGTAGGGATTAGGAGAAAGAAAGCAACAAAACAATATATAAAGTACAGTCAGGATGACCCCCCCCCCCTATTCACATCAGATTTCCCCTTTTATATCATCAATCTCCATTCGAATTCCTCTTACATCAGAGACCCCCACTTACATCAGATTCCCCAGAGTCCCTCAAATAGTACAAAGATTCCTTGATTAGGCCACAGTTTCTACAGAGCCATAGGTCTAAGTGTGGAGCCAAACTCCAAATCTTGATATTATTATTATTACTACGAGTTTATATAGCGCCAAAGGGTTTGCTCAGCGCTGTACAATACACAGGTTTTCTTTTACACATGTCTTTGCTCACTTTAAATACACCAAATATCAGTAATATATTGTGCACATGATACATTTAGTAAATTAAAAAAAAAAATTATTTTGAATTAAAAAAGTGATTTTATTTATCATTCATTTTTATAAATGGAACCTGATGACATCTGTAAAAAATAAATCCTTCAGTTGATCAGCTGCATTGCATGTGATGTTATGCTAGGTAATCAAGGGGATGGTCAGAACTATATTAAAGGCTGCCATAGTTTTTATATTATACTAATTATGTCAATTGCATAGGAAAAAAAATTTAACTGTGTTTGAATAAAGGATACATCGAGCATTGCATGAATAGAATTATTTTTGAATAATGACTCTGCACCTACATAGCTTTCAAGTGATAATAATTCACTAAACTACATTTACTCAGTCATCTTTTCTACACTTTAATGAATTCTTATTTCAACATTAAAGCATTTCAGTAAAAGTATTAGTGACCAAAAAATCTATTTATTTAAGAGTATCTTCCTTGGGTCTATGAGGTTAATTAAAGTATTATTTTGACCAAAGGAAATATTTGACTATTTGAATAGTAGATAATTTACTCAAGCAGTAATTCTCTCAAAGCTCATATTAAGATTAATTTATATACTTTTCAAAAATTCCAATAATCTTTGTTTTAAGAATTATTCCTCGGTTTATTTATTGAACCATTCAGCAAAATTGGTCTACTTTTATTGTGTGTGCTCTCTGTGTCTATTATAGATCTAATCACCACTTCAAAGCATGTAAATCTATTGTAAGACAAATCTCATTTTAAAGAAGATATACATTTTTGCACCGCTAGACAAGGTAATTGCTGGTCTGGAATTTTACAGGTGGTATATGCATATAATTTGAACTCATGTCTGAGCAAAATGTTACTACACAAATCCAATATGCTATGTGTTGTTTACTGAAGTAAATATGAATGTCACATACAAAAGTTGGCTTAAGTACATGTGTATATTCTGCCAATAATAACTAATTAGATGTTGGCATTCCATTTCAAATCAGCACTAGAAACATTATGACTGAAAACTGATTGCCAAAAGCAAAACAGAAACTATATTCCAATATCCTTGCATGTACAAAAAAATTTAAATTCCTTTAAAAAAAATTAGTGGTATATAAGTGGGTCACTGGAAAAAGCTGTTGCCATTAATTACAGCATCTAGGTGTGGCCATTTTTGGATAAAATAGCAGCAGCTTTTTAAAAAATTGGAATGGAATACCAGTGTATCTACAGCATTAAAAAGCATTGTTGCTGCCCACATAAGGCATGAAAATGTACTTTAAAATTCATCATTGCTTCTTTGAAACAATATAAAAGCCAATCGAAATTTTAATTGGAATTAGCAAATATTTAGTGTCTTATCTCTATCAGAGATATGAATGTCAAAAAAGTGTGTGTTTATTTTCATCTTGTTTACTTGGTGATGAAAAAGGCTTGTTGATTTTGTCACAAGACAAATAATTGCATAGATTAATTGGAAAACAATCCCTTCCAGTGCTGATTTGTGTTGACTTAGTAGGCAGCATCAATAAAATGATTAGTATATATATGAAATTATCTTACTTTACAAACCAGACGTTGTCTTAGTTTTATCCCACTACCTGTAATAATGCACCTTTGTTTTTAAACCAGGTACTAGGAACTTAGTTCAGGCAATTATACTGAAAAAAAAAATAATTACATGGAAATGTCACACAGCTTATTTGCATTTTGGATTTGATGGATATTAAAAAAAATGATGCATGGCACCTATTATAAAGAATCCTATTAACCTATAAAATTCTGAACAGCCTGAATGAAAACAAAGTAGAAGTATAATGTAAACAGGTGGCTTCACTAAGATATCTATTCTGTTACAGGCAAGAGTCCCGAACAGATTAGTAATAATGGAAAAAAAAACATAGATAGATTATATGTTTTATATATTGAATTATACTACAAGTAAGCAGCCCAAAATAAAAAAAAAACTATGTCCTGGAATAACTATGCAAAAAAAAAAAATATGAGGGACATTGGGAACTACCAGGTAAGGAACAAAGTTGTCTGATACCATCAATCTTCTTTGTTCACTTTTGACATCTGTTCTAGATAAGTACCCACTCTAATGACAATAGGGTGTTCACAATTTTACCTTCTGTGCTATTACAGTGCCATTTTCAAATATATGTTTATACCAAAATTTGTACGAACATATGTATGAATATTCTCAGTAGATTTGATGACATGTTGTTTGACACTACTTCAAAATTCCATTTGCTTTGAAAAATAAATTTTGGAATGAATAGACTTTCCCAAACAAAAACCACATACACTGTTAAAAATTTGTTCGATTGAGATGTTCCATCCTACTCAAATTTTCTCAATATCATCAAAACACAGACATTGATTTGATCCAATAATGACTATTTGTGTATGGCCAGGTTAGGAGACAGAGCTACTATAGAGCTCAATCATATCCACATGTTAGTGCTTAATCAAAAACATTTCTCTGAATCTAAATTTACAACAGATTTCTAGAAAATGAAAAGAAAATAGTTATATGACATAATATCCTAATTGGCAATGTGTAACAAGTTTAGAAAACTAGAAAACAAAAAACAAGTAGACAAAAGGTATTTCCTTTGGATGCCTCAAGAATCAAAATGGATGGCAGAAGAAATAAAGCACTTGAGACTTAAAGTGACTGAGCCCTTATTTTGGCAATATATGAAGCATAAAGCCTTATACTAAAAAGTATTGCAACAGCTCTGACTGAAACTTTGACTACAAGTTCTTGTTTTCACATTGATGTCAGACCGTTGTCTCTGGTCTAGCAATATTTATATGTAATCTTTGCAGAACTCTAAAGGCCTTGAAGGGCTACAAAGAAAGACAGATGGTTTCCCACAGACTTCCCCTCCAGCTCTTTCATCTTTCATCAAACTATTAATTTATCTGTTTGGATGGATAGATTCAAGCATGGAACTAAGAGGAATAATAATGAGATTTTTAATAACTCGATACATTTGCATTCCTGGTAACGCTTTACATGGGTCTGCCTGATTAAAACGAATCATTTACATAATTAACATATGGTTATACTGTTGGCTTTAATATGCTGATTATCTCAATACTTTTGTCTGGAGTCAATTGGATTCAAACTGTAACAATTGTTTGAAGCAAGAATAGTTTATTCCTGAGAGGACTGGTGAAGTGCCATAGGGACTGATTAAAAATAACTGAACTGTCCACTAAATCTATTTTAAATCACTTGGGAAAGTGAAAAAACATAATAATTTTAACATTAGATGATTTCCCCATTCACAAAGCCATGGAGTCACTGTGTAATTGTATTTAGAAAATATTGTATCCTTTCAAACAATTGCAGCTAGTACTTGTTAAGGGCTATCTCAGATAGCATTTGAGCATCAGATTAGAACCAGATCTCTCAAGTTTAACCTGCTCTCATCTAAAACATGATTTTTTATAACTTGTAATGTGCAGTTCCAGGATAAGCCTAGGGGCAGATAACAAATTATATTAGTGTTACCCAACCTTAAAAGTGAGTTGATTACTACTGCTGTAGACTAGGCAAAATATAACAATTGTAGCATTTTTTTCCCAGTTTTGGATAGAGTGGGGAAGCATTAGAATCTCTGTCAAGTTTCAGTTCCTAACTGTTGCCTAGTGGGAAGATTCACGCTTTCCTGTACAGTATTCACTGGCACAATAGAGACAAAATCTTCCAACCAAAACTCTTAATCCAGTAACCACCATCTAAGCAGGGATGCTCAAAAACAACATATATTTTAAAAATAAGAAGACTCGAGTAGTGACCTTAGCCAGCGTGTTAGTGTCTGAGACCAGATCTCTAGTTTAGCATCCATTTGTCATGAATTGATATTTATTTATGGGCTACCTATCTGCCAAAAATACCTCATAAAGTCTTTCCATTCTCACCCCTGTTAAAGCCTGAACTCATGCACCTAGCACAAGCATCCACATCTGCCTGACAAAGTTGAGCACGTACAGGTCCAGAAATACTAAAAACTATGCATGAGTACTGGAGTATTAACAGTGCAAAGACAAGCAAATGGTATCTACATGGAGTCAATACTGGTCCACAATGCATGCAAACAAGCACACACAGGCTACAATTTTATATACTGTATGTCTTATGAAATGTATGCTCAAGTGTCAAACATAAAAATGTATTTTTTTAATGTTTCCAATTTAACTGCTGTCAGCATTTATTTATTCACATATGTAGGAATAAAACTGCATCAAAAGCACATGCATATCATTCATCTTTAATGGCAAGCTGGGCACTGTACACATAATAATCAGGTATACAGTGAGGAAGATAGGTTTAAGGATTGTATCCACTAGGCATACATCTTCAGCATAGAGGCCTGCAATGCAAGCTTACCATAAACATTTATTCCTGTGCTCATTTATTTGCTTAATTGAATCAAGACTAAAGTGTATATTTCAACTCCACCTTTTTGTTGACAAAGCAGTATGACATAATTACGGTTACTGAAATTATTCAGAGTCGTACATACTTGAAATTTAACAGATTCTGTCAACGTATTTATTGATATTAGGTATTGTTAGTGGGATTGGATCCTTTTTTTGCAATATCACCTCTATTGGTAAAGCAGAACTCCAGGCAAAAATATTTTTGTTAACCGCTTCCCGACCACCATATAGCAGATATATTGCTACAGGGCGGCAGGGGTGCGCAACATCACGTATATATATATATATATATATATATAAGTGATTTTGTTTTTCCTTTTTTTTAGCACTGATCACTGTATTGGTGTCACTGGGGATGTCAGTGACATCTAGTCAGTTCCCCGCAGTGTCAGAATGCCCGCCACAGTCCCACAGTCCCACTATAAGTCGCTGATCACCGCCATTACTATTTGAAAAAAAAATAATTCCAGTATCAATACCACCATTTGTAAACGCTGTAACTTTCATGTAAACCAATTAATTTACAGATATTGGGATTTTTTTTTAGCAAGGACATGTAGCAGAATACATTTTTGTATAAATTTATGACGAAATTTGATTTTTTAAATTTTTTTTACTGGACATGTTTAATAGCAAATAGTCAAAAATATTGTTTTTTTTCCTCAAAATTAAAAATACACAGGCAATCAAATACCACCGAAAGAAAGCTCAATTATTAGCACTGCATGACCGCGCAGTTGTCAGTGCCATAACGCAAAAAATGTCCTGGTCAGGAAGGGGGGTAAATCCTCAGGAGGGCAAGTGGTTAAAAATGTTAAGTCTCATGAGGTGTGTGTCACTTAACATATCCTTAATGTTTACACTTTCATTCAAGCTGGCTAGCACAGCTCTCTCTCTTTACTTCCAGCACTGTGACTATGAGAGCTTAGATGGACATTCACAGAAGTTGAAAGGCTTTTGTCCTCATTTTGTGAATATGCAAGGTGAGATAGGGATGGATATACAAACACCGTAGCTCTCATAACTACAAGGGCCATAAATATAGTGAGAGCTATACTATCCAGCTAGAATGAAAGTGTAAATATTTAGGAAGTGCCATCAATACTTATTGTGAAATACACCTCGTGGAATTTATTTTGTTTTTTTTTTTCAATTCAGATTTTCATTTTCTTTGCCTTTTTTTTGCCTAAAGATCTGCTTTAAATTGAATATTTGAATGCTGATTGATTAATAAATTGGTGTGATCCTAATTTTGTTTGCTTCTTGGCTTTCTGTATCATTGTTTCACTATATATACAGTACAAGTTATATGGTATTTTAGTGTATTTTATATATGTGATTTACTTATAAAAAGTATGTCAATAGCTCCTCATAAGTGCAATTTAAGGTTTCAAAAGTGGGTGGAATTCCCCCTTGATGGTTGTTCCTAGCACATTTGTCCCCATATTAATA
Organism: Staurois parvus; assembly: GCF_062004578.1. Taxonomy (NCBI): domain Eukaryota; kingdom Metazoa; phylum Chordata; class Amphibia; order Anura; family Ranidae; genus Staurois; species Staurois parvus. The sequence goes on from NW_028317818.1 coordinate 5,628,637, forward strand.
TTTTATGTGACCCTTTGTTTTAGGGACAATTCTAAAATGCTGGATTTTTCCACACTTTCTTTTCCACTCTATCTGAAAAAAAATGTGATTAGAAATACACTTTAGGTTTTGTAGGTCTTGTTGATCATTGGCTTGTCATTAAAGTGGCAATCCAGACAGCATGGCTATATGTGTGTGTCGTAACAATTGCCCACGCCTGTTGTGATCACACCACTATACATAAAAAAATTTCTTGCAACATACTGGTGGTAGGGTTGTCTCTTGACTGGTATTTTACTGCAGAACTTGTGATCAATGCTTTTAATAGAAAATACTGTAGATCATAAGGACAACGTTTTCTCTGTGTATAAAAAGTGGCAACCTTAGTCTTTGGGTTTTATTAGTCATTTTCAACACATCTGTAGCCCTGAATGGCCTCTTTAAACATGTGATGGCCTTGAAAAATTTCTTTTAACATGACAGTAATTTCTTGCAATGAGTCTGATTAGACGGGGTATGTTTGTATGAACAGTTTCTACTATGATTTAGCCTTTACTTTTAATCCATTCTTATTTAAGCTGGCCATACATGGCTCAGTTTTGTTTTGTTTTTTCATTCAACCAGTAGGCTGAAAAAAACTGAACAAATTCCCCCATCTACATCTTTTAGGTGGATGTGGGAATCCTCCCCACTGTGTCATTGTATTCTGACAGAGGAGAAGTCAGCTGGACTCCTCTGTTGTCAGAATACACAAATCAGCACTGCCCTCATTAGCTGCAACCACTGATAGAACAGCATTTTTCCAACAGGTCTGTAAAGCAGATGTCTATCAATAGATCAACACATGGATTGAAATTCAGCCAGTCCCTGTTGAACCAGTTGAATTTCAATCCATCTATGGCCAGTTTTTGTGATGTACAGTTGTTGATGTGGTACTTTTAATCCTTTTTTCATAGACTGATATCTCTGCTGAAAGTATAGCACAAGGTATATACCCTTTGCTATAGCTACACTTGTTCACAGCATCCAGATTACCTCTAATTCTCTGAAAAAGCAGATAGCAAAATGCATTAAGACACTTCAGACACCTCTACCCTACTGTTAGAATCAATTTAAAAGGTTGAATGTATTGACAAATCATATGTAAACCAATAAGAGATGAACAGTGATACATTTGCAGTCAGTAATATACAGTCAGTGAGTGCAAGATATTCTTGGTACATAGGAACAAATCACAGAGTATTTACAAGGAGGGATAGTTGTTGCTATATTAAAGAGTGCTGAAGTGTTTTGTGAACTCTGCTTTTATAAAGCATTTAGGACAATGCAACATGGTATTGTAATAAAAGGAGATCACAAAGTATACTATTAAACTTTTTTGCCACGGGTCAATTGGTATGAAGTTGAGGGCTTTAGCTTTTTTTTTTCTAAGCGGTAAACATTCCTATAGCTGCTGCTGTTGTAAATAAGGCAAGCTAAATGTAAACTTTAATATAAATTACATGCGCAAACTATGCGACCCCAGAAAACAGTGTCACTGTCAATGGGAATCATACTGTTCTGTAACGCCACATACAATTAAAGGCATCTCCCAAGGATGTGATTTAAATGAATGATGTTTTTCCCTCTCCCAACTGTATGTTATTTAAAAAAAAAACTTTTTGCATCGATACGTCTCCAGTGGCAGTGCCCAACTCATCATGTCATTTGTTTCACAATCCATTGCCTGTTAGACTTAAAAATGACCAGAATTGAGTTTCAATATTTGCATCCCATAGACTTGAATGGGGTTTATATTAAAGTTTTAAATTTTCTGATTTTATTATAGATTAGGCAAATGACTCATAGACCAAGCCCAGACCAATTCACTCATCCTTACTTGTAATTCATTAGGCTGGAATTTTAAAAAGAACCTATTCTTGGATCTGTTATTTTCAATAATTTTGGAAGGCATGTCCAGTATATTAATTGACTGTTAGATTAACTAAGCTAATCTTCTAAAGAACCTTTGAGAAGCTGGCATACAGTAGGTGGTTATTATACAGATGTTGTTCTCTATGGATAATGTATTTGGCTTAATGAGCTTGGGACATCATTAGCACCATATGAAATTTTTAGGGAGAAATTTTGAATGCATAGGTTCTTAAGTGTAAAAAATATCTTTTTCATGATCAAACTATTTTGTCTTTGTGGTTTATGATGAAATATATGCACAGACCATGCGATAAGGGATTGTGAATTGTACATTTTAAAGAATCCCTTCATGCAATCGTAGAAGTTATTTATAGCAATCTGACGATAGGTTCTTCAGTTACTATCTTAAATATGTTTGAGTTTGTATGTAGCAATATTTTATTTTTCTTGATGAGCAATCAATTCGTCTAAGTAAGAACTTGCAGCAAAAATGGGCAGATTGCTTCAATCAGGGGTTTGCCAGGAAACGTTGATTTGTGACACTGGCAAATTTGATTGGTTCAATCAATTACTGAAGTGGTTTAAAATTAAGCGCACTACTTATTAGGGCAGTGAGTGATGTCATGCAGCTGAACAAGGTTTAAAATGGAAGAGGGTGCACCACATTTTATCAGTTCACTAATACCTTATGGTGAGTTAAATATTTTGCAAGGGAAGCAAATACTGAATTCCAACCCCATAAAAAATTATCGTAGAAAATTTTCCTTCGCTTGCTCATTTGTACTTGAAAAATATATTCTTTATTTAGATTGACCCTCCTTATTTATTTATGTTTTATTTAACAGATCTGTATTAGGATCCGATTGGGGCTAGTTTAACATTCAATGCTTGAAAACAGATTTGCTTGTTAATAAACTATTAGTGAGTGCTGTTGGATTTAAGTGATTTTTCTTTTTTTAAATAACTTTTAAAACATTTTTTAAAAATTACTATTCATTCCTTGACCATCTAAAGAGAAAATCCTTGCTATTGCTACAAAACCTTTGCAGATCAATGAAAATAAAGCATTAAAAGAACATATTATATATATGGCATTAGGGGAAAGGGACACTATTGTCAGTGAATCAATGATAATAAATTGTTTATGTGCTGTGGATTGTTATTTATTGCTGTGTTTGTCAATAGTCTCTAGGCATGTTTGGCTACAAATTGTATATATTGACATGTCTATTACTACAGATTTTTATGTATTTTAAAATGCTTTTTAAGTCTGGTATAGAAAGTGGTTAACATAAAAACTCAAAATTCCCTACTTGTTGTGATAATATGTAGTTACATGGAAGGTGGGCACATCTTTCAAATCACGAGAGTCTTGCACTGGTACCCTTTAATATTTACAAGAATCTCTCTTTAGCACACATTTCCAGTACTAGAAGGATAATTATTTTTTTCATGTAAGCAGTGAAAACATGTAGCAAATATTTGAGAGAGGATGAATGTTGTAGTAAAGAACCTCTCTAACTGCAGAGCAAATATTGCTGAACTTCAGGGAATGTCACTTTCACTGGGCAAAGGCTTCATAAATATCCACTAATTTGGGTGTATATATTATAAATCTTGCCAAAATCAAGCACATTTTGGGTAAATGTTAGGTGAAATTTGAATGTCAGGCAAATTGCCCATTGAATCCTTACTAAATACAGCCCTTAATTTTAGTGGTAAAATAATGGTGTATATATAAGTCATGTAAATCTGGTGCCTGTCCAGTTTTTGTCTGTATTTATCAGACAAAGATCAGTCTCCTGATTATCATAAATTAATAAAATAAATCTAGTTTCCTGAAATATATATTTAAATAGAAGGTATACACATTAGTAAGATTTTTGAAAAACCTCATGTGCTATAAGATTAGTAAAATTAAGCTGATATATACACATATATATTAAACTAAAAACACTAAAACAACATACTTTGTTATTAATTACTTGGTTTTGATGTTTGATGTTTGATATACAAAAGCCCTGTAATATAATAAAAAAGAAGATATTTTTGTAGAAACTTGTAAGTCAAGAGTACTCAGAGGTTAAGTCAATACAATGCATTAACTATTAACAACAGTGCTTCAGTGCTTCAGAAAATCTGAAAAGGGAGAATACATAAGTGCATACCACTTCAGACTAAATTACCGACCACTTACACAAGTATAATGCAATTAAGTAGCTGTAAGCTTTGAAAATGGTAAAATTTAGTTTTTACATGCACACTCTAGACTTATGGAGAACTCTCTGTCAATAGGCTTTTGTAAAATATCTTTAAGAAGAAATGTTTTCTTCTTTATCTGCCCCAAAAAAGTCCCATACAAAAGGAAAAAAAAAATAAAAACAGAGAGGCCCCTTTCATCAGACAATTAGCACAATACTGCTCACAACTAAGACTTTATACATTGTAAAATATAAAAATAATAAAATAAATTAATCTGGAGGAAATACAAATGCATCACTCATTTCATTGTAGCCGAAAAATTACTACAATAGATAATGCTTCACAGTTTACTGTAGTTTAAAGGAAAAACCTCTAGAAGAAATAGGATGTGTATAACAGCAAGAAGAGTACCTATGAGCATTGTTTTGAACATTCCTGTGATGCTCCTATAGTAAGCAATCCCTTTATTCTCATGATGCAGACAAATGGGGCTACCAATGGCTGAAAATCATTCTCTGTGAGCCAGCTAACTGCATACACACCAACATGTCTGCATGATCTGCAAGAAAGTTTTAAGTTTTTTTTCTGCCTTCAAGCACTTCTTAGTTGCTTTTCTCAATGCATTCCCCCAGCTTCATGTTCTCCCCCTAAGTTCTTTATTTAAGGCCACAATTATACTTTAAATATGGATACTGATGGACATGATATAGTGGTTGCCCAATCTAGCTGTTTTTGGCTAAATCTAATAATTGCTATCCATCAGTCTGCTCTACTTTCTACTTTAACTTCTTGAATTTGGTATGCTTTCCTCATCAAGGCTTTTGTCAGTCTTTCTTTACCTTTGTCACGTGTGTTCTGTGTTTGTGGCAATCTGTGACCTCTGGTCTCCCCAGACAGTACTGGTGTATTGGGTAGACCATTTTGTCTTGTATATCCTATTATCTGTAATATTAGGGCCCCTAGCATTAAGCAGAGACTCCATGGGACTGTGCAAAGGGAGCGCTTCCTGCTGGTCCCCTGTCCTTTTTCTCTTGCAAGGTTCTGCAGGTGATTGCAGCAGGTGGAACTACCCAGCAGCATAGTCCCTATTGGTTGGTTCAGGTCAGCTGTGGAATGGCCGCTAGAGCACATAGATAGTGCTATTTGCCCATGTAAGCAATCACCTAAGGAGAAAGTGAAGGGGTGGGAGACAGCTGAGGAGTATTGAACTGTGGCTCCCACCTCCGCTCCACTTTTATTTTGCTTTTTCTTGTCACTGTGTTTTTTTAGTGGGGGTTAGTCTTCCAGTTTAGTTCTGGAGGGACAAAATAATATTATAGGATGGACATATATATTGTTATATTGTGAAGTAATGTAATGTTTACATAACTTTAGGTTACCTCTTAAATAACATTGTTGCCATGTTAGCCCATTAAATGTATTCTGATTGTCTGTCTCTTTATTAATCTTTTATATTATATTGCTCCCATGACTTTGGGTTCTGTGATCCTTTTTATCTATGTTGAATGTGACTTGCAATTATGTTCATTTGTTTGTATTTGCTTTGTTCCTTTTTTATCTGTTTGTATTGTTGTACCTGGTTCTAACATATGCCTGCTGAGTATTAGCAGTCTTTCTTTGTGGCTGCAGTTGTTCAAGTTGTTTGCATACTAGAATGTGTCCTTTTACAAAACTCCTTCCTTATCTTCAAATGATTATGTGATGACAGAGGTCTTTTAGTCCTGGCACATCAATAAGCTGGCAATACAATATGCTCCAAATTGTCTGCTGACCCTGTGCCTGCTCTCCAGTTTGTCTGTGCTGTGATCTTATTTATATTCCTACTCTTCCCTTATCTTCCTACTCTTCACTTTTGCTATGCTCTTGTAACTAGGTCCCTTTGCCCCAGAATTTCCAATAACTCCTATATAGCCAGTACTTTAGTTGCCCTTGGAAGCAACAATGATAGGTCTATTGGTGTCCTTTGACTGCCCAATATTTGGAGAAGCATGACATCAGAAAGGTTAGTGAACCCATCCCCTATTGTTCCCCTTTTGATACTCTTGAATGACTTCCTTCCAACCCACTTTGCTTCTGTTCCCAACTACTTGCAAGTTTGCCATGCCCTAGGGTTTAATTTGCAATACACATGGGGCATTGGGTTGCTTTGAACATTTTGCCCGTATCTATGGAGAAGCTTTGAAAAATGCAGCACTAAACTTGTCCCTATTTCTTACATCTGCATCCATCAAGGTTTTCCCAGGGGTAACCTGGAAGATGTAAGCCTCACATGGTTTAGTGGATACTTATATTCCCTGTACTCTGCATTAACCAAACATATGGACAAAAAAGAACAGAAAGATATCACATAAGAATTATATAAATCCTTTGAGAATTATTTTAAAAATCAAAGAACTACAGTTGCAAGAAAAAGTATGTGAACCCCTTGGGATTACGTGGAGTTTTACATGAATTGGGCATAAAATGTGCTCTGAAAGTCATCTAAGTTCAGTCTGCTGAACATAATACTACACAAACATTAGATGTTGCCATGGTTTAATTGCACATAACATGTAAACATTCACAGTGCAGTGAGGAAAAAGTATGTGAACCTTTGGACTTAATAACTGGTTGACCCTCCTTTGGCAGCAATAACCTCAACCAAACGTTTCCTGTAGTTGCAGATCAGACCTGCACAATGATCTGGAGGAATCATGCCACAGCATTTAAATCGGGTTGAGGTCAGGTCTCTGACTGGGCCACTCCAGAAGGCGTATTCTGTGCTGTTGCAGCCATTGTTTTGTTGAATTACTTGTATGCTTTAGGTCATTGTCCTGTTGTATCACCCATCCTCTGCGGAGCTTTAGTTGGTGGACAGATGGTCGTACGTTTTCCTGCAAAATGTCTTGATAAACTCTGGAATTCATTTTCACATCAATGACAACAATCCATCCAGGCCCTGAGGCAGCAAAGCAGCCCCAAACCATGATGCTCCCTCCGCCATGTTTTATAGTGGGGATGAGGTTTTGACGTTGGTGTGCTGTGCCTTTTTTTCTCCACACATAGTACTCTGTGTTCTTCCCAAACAACTCAATCTTTCATCTGTCCACAGTATATTTTGCCAGTAGTGCTGTGGAACATCCAAGTGCTCTTTTGCAAGCTTCAAACGTGCTGCAATATTCTTTTTGGACAGCAATGTCTTCCTCCATGGTGTCCTCCCATGTACTCCATTCTTGTTTAATGTTTTCTTGTTCCTAGATTGTAAGCTCGAAAGAGCAGGCCCTTGATCCCCTCATGTTTTGCATTGTATTGTATTGTTATTGCTCTGTCCCCCATTGTAATGTACAGCGCTGAGCGAACTATTGACGCTTTATAAATACTGTATAATAATAATAATAATAATATAATCATGTTTTCCTTATTGTAGATGTGTCAACAAAAATGTTAGCATGTGCCAGAGATTTCTGTAGGTCTTTAGCTGACACTCTGGGATTCTTCTTTATCTCATGCAGCATTCTGCGCTGTGCTCTTGCAGTCATTTTTACAGGACGACCACGCCTAGGGAGAGTAGCAACAGTGCTAAACGTTCTCCGTTTGTAAACAGTCTGTCTTACCGTGGACACATGAACATCAAGGCTTTTGGAGATACTTTTATAACCCTTTCCAGTTTCATGCAAGTCAACAATTCTTGATCGTAGGTCTTCTGAGAGCTCTTTTCTGTGAGGCATGGTTCACATCAGACAGTGCTTCTTGAAACCAGTAAACCCAAAACAGGTGGCTCACTCCTGGCTCCAATTAGCTCTGGGAGAAGTCATTAAGCTAGGGCCTCACATACTTTTTCCTCCCTGCACTATGAATGTTTACATGTTATGTGCAATTAAACCATGGCAACATCTAATGTTTGTGTAGTGTTATGTTCAGCAGACTGTGTTCTTCTATTGTTGTGACTTAGATGACGTTCAGAGCACATTTTATGCCCAATTCATGCAAAACTCCACGTAATCCCAATGGGTTCACATACTTTTTCTTGCAACTGTACTTTGAAAGACAGGAACCCTTAAACTATCAATCAGAAATTAGCATTTATTATTCAGAATTTAGTGAAACCAATAATCTAACTGACTACTATTTATTATTATTCTGTTAATTCCATAGCATGGGGTCATACTTGAACACATTATTAAAGAAAAAAAGTCTTGCACCTTGCTAAGTCATAATAAAGCAGTATATTTGCAATATCTAGCTCTCCCAGTTTCATTACTATTGCAGTAAGGATTTGTTTTTCATGATCCCTACTCTTTGTTTTATTCAAGCAGGGTTATGATCATATCCATTTACATGGGTATGCATGTTGTTGTAGCTTAAAAATATAGTGACTAATCTTATATCCTTAGGTTTCTATTTACACAGTTTAGAAATGGAAACCTTTGCAAAGATTGTACTTGGAGCCCATGATCAATACAACAATTATATTTTCATTATCTCTTGACATCTAGAAGGAAGGAAAAAAAAACTACCTGTCCCTTCATTACTTGGATTAAGGCAAACTACACATCTAAATGAAATATTACTGTTCGAGGTTTATTTTCATTTTAGGGTTACCAGAGGGCAGAAAAAAAAGCGCAGAGGCAAATCAAAGGAAGATAAGATATTGCTACTTCCAGGTTGCAATGAAAAGACAGTTACAGAAATCAGTAAAGTATTACCTATAAATAGCAAGAAATAAAATGCATTTTTCTATATATTGTACAAAAAGTGGGCTTCTGTATTAATATAGGTGAAAGAAGAGCAGCGCTTTCTGAGTGTAGTAGTTGTATAAAATCTAATTTATTAAAAAATAATCATAACAACTCACAAGAGAAGACTTGTATAAGGCACGTCACATTTGGGCCAACTCCCGCTGGATGGTTCGGACCGCTGGTGGCAGTGTATATTCCAAGGCTGCATGGTCACACTGTGTGGATAGATGGACCGGAGGCACTGGACTTCCATCACTGGTAGCGATGATGTCACCTGATCCGAAGGTGGAGGATTAATGTGGCTTTTTCATTTTATATTTTTGGTGGTGCAGTATAAATTTTTCCTATTTAAAACTAACTTTTAGAGTTCGAACAAAAAATACACTTTCAGCAGATATCCTTTGTTTTTCTAGTCCCTGCAGCTTGTTGAAATACTATTTCAAGAGGTACCTGTTTTGCTGATAACAAAGACTTTCAGACATAGAGATTTCCAGTCTTTCCACAATATATTTACACCTTCTCTTTCTGCAAGACGGACACTGTGTTGGGATAAATGATCAGTCCATCTGTTGTATACCCTTCAGCTCTTTTTAGTGTTGGACAGAAGAAGCTGCTGCAGGAAGAAAGTGATATAAATTTACTGCCTCCTGACCGGAGGGACACATGTATAAAACACCTGTCTGTAAAACAGATTCACCCTTGCAACTGTTTTTTTAAGTAAGAACTGGGGAGAAAAATGAGTGCATATATAGATATATACTATATCTATCTATCTATCTATCTATCTATCTATCTATCTATCTATCTATCTATTTATTTATCATCCGCTGGCTGATGTGGTTTTTCCTGCCATATCCTGCATTGACATACAGTCAGCAGGAGGAACCACAATGGGAAGTCGAGAAAATACTATTTCTTACACCAGAAGTATTCAGAGTTGCTGGATAATATCAGTAGGGGGAACTGTCTAAGAACGTGAATTTTTAACTCAACAGCCACTGATAGTTAAGAATAAAGATGCTTCTTCAAAGGCTATCACTGCTGGATATTTTTCTGGATGAAAGAAAAATGAAAAATGCCTATAAATGTAGCCTCTTTTCTGCCTATTGTGCACGAGACCTAAATATGTGCTTAGTATTAATAAGAAGTACTTTCTCTTTAATATTGAAATCCACACAGGTTAGCTCCTTAGTACCTTATTTAAATCAGGATGGTAATTTATCATCAACATGACAAAAGAGCATCAATAAATATGTTTGTCTGACAAGCTACTGGATTTGATACATCAGTTTGTTTTTTTGTAAATTCCATAGAGGAATGTTTATTCTTTAGCCTAGTTGTGCAGAAATGTGTGATTTTCAATGGAAATCAACATTTTCTTTTCTCTTAAGCTGTTTACAATGCATAGGAAATAGTAACAGAAAGAGAAAAGAACAACAAAGAAAATAGAACAATTTAACATATCAAAGCAGATACTGTATATACTGTAATGTACTTTTCTAATAAGTTAGTCACAACTGACAAAATTCACTAAGCTAAATAATTGTTTACCATAAAGATTTTGTGAAGAAAATATTAATAAAATGTGTCTTTAACTTGCTAGAAACAAATGTACAAATGTTACTAGTGGGCTGTTAAGCCCACATATTTTAAAGAGCATGCGCAATGGTTGCTGCGATTCCTATACTTGTTATTTATTCAGATATATTGTGGGTGTACCAGTGGCGTATTTGCTGTGAGGCAAACAAGGCATTTGCCCTAGGCTGCATTTTTCAGGGAGGCAGCGCCACGCTCTTGAAGAAGGGATGCTTGTTGTCCTGCACCGTGCCAAGGAGGATCCAAGGAGCACTGGGGCTGGGAGGCAAGTGGAACAGTGGAGTGAGGGGAGTGACCATGAGATCCCGGGAAAGGGGCGGCAGATTTTTTTTGTGTTGCCTAGGGCAACACAAAATCTAAATACTGTACATCACTGGGGTGTACTGTACCAAAGGCAGCCTAAACCATTTTTAAGACCCTAAGGAAATTTTGATTTGGGTCCTCTTCCTGTTGGATCCACCACCTCCATAGCGCCATGGTAGTTCATTGAAAACTACAAGCCAACAGCCGCTAAGGCTGTTAGGACTTGTAGGCACTTATTCACAGAACTCTGTGAATGAATGATGTGACCACGTGGGCGGAGCCCCACACGGCCACACTGTTTTAAAATCTAACAGATAGTATGGGGAGACTTCTGCAGCTATGGGCTAAAAACGGTGGAACATGTAACATGTTCCAAAGGTGAACATATCCTTTAATGTGACAACTCTCTGCCCTAGTCTACCAGTTTTGTTTATCCTCTTGCCGTCCGCCTGCTGTTTATAAACGGCAGGGCGGTGGCAGTCCAAGGTCGGGTTGCCGTTCCTAAACGGCACCTGCCTTTTCTAGCTGTGCGCGCTCCCTAGGAGCGCGCACCACCGCGATCCGGTGTCCGCTGTGTCCTCCGGACACAGTGAAACACCGATCGTCGGACGGGACCTCTGTACGAGGTCCCGGTCATGTGATCACTGATTGGCGAATCAGTGATCACATGCAAAGTAGTAAGCAAGATGTCACTTGTGACATCATTGCTTACTACGTGTGAAATCTGTGAATGATCACAGAGGTCACATGGTACAAGGCTATTCACAACAGCCTTGTACCATGTGACAAGCTGTGACCAATCACAGCTCACTCAGTATTTCTCAATGACTGCAAGAATGCAGACAGAGAGAAAGAGAAATGATTGCTTTTACATCCTATATGGGTGTAAAAGCAATCAGTGTAAAAAAAAAATCTTCATCACCCCCCACAAGTAGTACAGTGTCACCATGGTGACACTGTACTGCTAGGGTGACAGTATGTAAAAATAAAAAATAAAAATAAAAAATAATATAAAAAAAAATAAAATAAAAATGTAAAAAAAAATGTTTAAAAATTATAATGTTTGGTTATAAACTAATTTGGATTTTTTTTTTTACTAAAAAAATAATGGAATAAATTTTGGCCAAGATTTAGGATGAAATATTATTTATTTGCAAAATTTTATTAAAAAAAACACTTTTTTTCAAAATTTTTGGACTTTTTCATTTACATAGTAAAAAAAATAAAAATCCCAGCGGTGAATAAATACCACCAAAATAAAGCTTTATCTGTCTCAAAAAAATGGTAAAAAATTCATATGGGTACAGTATTGCATGACCGCGCAATTGTCATTCAAAGTGTGATAGCGCTGAAAGCTGAAAATTGCCCTGGACAGGAAGGGGGTAAAAGTGTCCGGACAGGAAGTGGTTATACTTTGTGAACCTATCAAACAGGCTTATTATGGGGAGGAAACCCACCCTGAGAAATGCCATGAAGCCATTACTGAAGTAGATGTATATAGACAGGGATAAACTGCAAGAAGTTGCAGGGGATTAGCAGCACTGAGATGACTCAAAGGAAGAAAAAAAATGAAAACAAAAATTTATAAAAAAAGTTCAGCTTTTATGATATGCAATTATTTAGAAAACTAAACTTATTCAAGTAGGTTTTCCATCTGCTCAAAGATCAACTTGCAAATACTCTGAAAAACAATCAGCAGTAAAAGATAAAAATTACATGTAGAACACTATTTCAAATGAACATGAAAACTAACTGGCTAATTCCATTTGATACAGTAAAAGTACATTTGAGAAATATTACTGGGGAAAGGATTACAACAGGCAGTAAGGTTACATAGGCTAAGGTGCAGTATAGGTGTAGACAGAATGAGATCAACCTCAATGAGAACAAAATGGAATGGATGTTTGGTTAGAATTAAAAAAGGAAAGAGATTAAAAAGCAAATGAATGAAAGAGTATATAAGAAATAGCTTAATTATCCAAAGATGGGGCAAAATAAGGTGAGGAGGTATAAGTGGCACATATTATTACACTGGCCTATAATCGGTTGACTAAATATAGGCAGGTGTAGATTGGAATCGCTGCACAGGTGGCACTGCTACCATGCAGAAAGAGTGGAGGACAAGAGGAACTCATGTTCCTCTAAGGCCTCCGTTGGTGTCAACAAGTTAATAGCTGTCTGATTGGAAACTGTTGCCACTAAAGACATCAAGGCCATCTTTAGTGAGAACAGTGCTTATAAAAAGCACTGACTTCCCTGCAGTTGGTGTGCATTGTGCATGTAGTTAGGATGGAACCTGTTGGTCAGGGAGAGTGTGCCTAGCATAGAGAGAGGTTCCTGTGGAGGAGGGACGGAATAGGGACTGTTCTCCAGGTCTTCAGTGTGGGGCCTCTCTGCTATGAATGCCTTGTTGTGATACACCCTACTAGCCACCTCTTCTGCCAGGTGCTGTTGGCATCCGAGTACCATTGTCTGCAAGGACTGCATAGTTCATTGTCACTGGTTTGGTACTGTCCCATAGACTCTGTTGCTGTATTGTTGGAATTAGCACATTAATATACTTTGTTGCAATCTTGGATGAACATGTGTATTTCTTCCCCCTGGGGTACACAGTACCGCCCCCTCCATCTCACTCTTTCTTGGTGCATTAAGGCAAATCTTTAAGTGAAAAGTGACTTTAAATTCTTTTTGCCCTGTAGTATGTAAGCAATCATAGGAGTTAATGAACTAAAACTAGAGACTGCAAAATCTGCTGCAGCTGTGCATAGTAGACAATCAGCTTCTAAATTCAGCCTATTCAATTAAGCTTTGACATAAAAAAACCCCCAAAAAACTGGAAGCTGCTGGGTTTTTATACAGAGTTGCACAAGATTTTACAGTATCGGGTAGTATTTATAATGGTTGTCTTAAAAGCCTAATAGCAAAAAGACAAAATCATTTCCTATCCCAATACTAGTGAATGTGTTCTTAAAAAATCTTAAAATTTACCTGAATCACAATCACATGACCCTGCTTGGTTCCTTTACACTAATAAAGGCCCAGTGACTGATCTTGCTGTTGCCATTAATGTTATAATATCATGACACTGCTTGAGGCCTGAAAGACCCTTCTAATAGACTGTTCATGAGACAAGGGAGTGAAGTAGGTAATGCTAAAAGGACCCACCTACACTAGAGACTGGAAGAATAATAATGTCTTGTACATTACCTCAATTCAGGTAAAGGTGGAGGTTTTCTTTTGTTTATTTTTTTTAACAGAGATCAGCTTTAAACCATATATTTATGTGCATTTTAGAAATCATCAGGGCAGTTTTCCCACAATAAACACTTTTCAGATGATTTTAAAAGTCTAGAAGGCACCAGAGATACTATCAGTTTACAACTTACAAATTAAATTTGAAAAAATACAATTAGTAAGTAATCTTTAAATATAATATGTATTTGAAAGGTTGCAAAACAGTTCAAAGAATGTATGGAACCTGCAAATAAATGGCTTTGATATTCTGACATCACAGCATGACCTTAGATTAGCAATTTCCATTGTATCATATTTTTCAAGTCCTACAAATTACATTGTAAGCAGTTTGACTACTCATTATTTCTGAGTATTGTTCTATTATCTGAAGTACCATGTACAATGAGATTGTATTGTTTCAGTGATTGCTTGCCAGCTCAGCAGCTTCTGTACTCTATGGGAATCCTTCTGTCAAAAGGTTAAACAGTCTAATCGATTAGTAATAAAATCATTACTTCCTCTCTTCTGAATTTATCCAGGATGGAAAGATTTCTTTTTAAACATGCTTTCACATTCCTAGCATGTTAAATATTTGGGATGCTATATACACTTTATGCAAATACACACACTTTCAGGAAGGGAAATTATAATAAATAACAAAGCTATAGCTTATATATTGATGTGTGGACGATCAAAGAATACAATTTTATTATCTTCACTTTACTGCAGCATAACACACACAAGGGCCCAAAGGCACACAGGTCATTTGTTCATTATCCAGTAATCAAAGCCAGCAGGCCTATTTTATCACAGTAGAAAGCAAAGTTATTTGATTTTTTTAAGCAATAACATACAGAAGGACTCTCGGCATTTTCTTAACTTATACATTTTCTGAACTTATACTTTAAAATACTTCTTAAACTGATATATATATATATATATATATATATATATATATATATTTATATATACAGGAGCGGACTGACAACTCATGGGGCTCACGGGCAATAGGGGATCATGGGGCCCCTGTGTCCTTGCCCAAACTCAAAAAAGCCTATGAAAAAGGTACCAAGGGCATCTCATGGGGCCCCATACTGACCCCGGGCCCTTGAGCAGTGTCCAAGTTTCCAAATGGTCAGTCCACCCCTGTATATATATATATATATATGTATATATATCACTTATAACACACTAGTCATAATTTGAAATCAGGTTGATAGTTCTAGTGTCTAAACGAGTAAAATGGCAATTATGTCTAAGTGTCCATTCAGACCTGTCCATTTTTTTGCGCTGTTTCATGTGTCACATGTTAGCTTGCATTGCCTTAAGATAACCAACTTATTTTTAATAGGCTTTAAATTCACAAGAGCAGTTCAAAAAAGGACATTTTTTAGTGTAGTGCATTACAGTACATATGACAGTGTGTTACCATGCACTAACAGAAGATGTAATTGGCGCAAGAGAGATAGTGATGGTTATAAGGTTCACACAGAAAGTCTTAGGAGATGTATAAATAGTTCAGTTATTGGGGGGACCATGGGGTCCTCTCTGCGAAATAAGAGGGGAAGGAGAGGG
Organism: Staurois parvus; assembly: GCF_062004578.1. Lineage (NCBI taxonomy): Eukaryota > Metazoa > Chordata > Amphibia > Anura > Ranidae > Staurois > Staurois parvus. The sequence continues at coordinate 5,644,158 of NW_028317818.1, forward strand.
GAGAAAAAAATATATTGTGGGAGTGACGGAAGTATATGGTAGTAAATGGTGGGTTATGCAGCATAAATAGTACAAAGGAGGGGAGGAAGGAGTCTTGTAGTATAGGCAGTACTGAGTAGAAGGGTGGTTGGTAGGAATAGATGATATATATATATATATATATATATATATATATGTGTGTGTGTGTGTGTGTGTATATATATATATATATATATATAACTGCAATGTGAACACCGTCATGAGGCTGCACTCTCTAGAGTAAACCGGACTCTGTGTAGAGGAATAAAGGAGAGAGAGGTGCGCCAGACTAAGTGTAGTAGAAATGGTTTATTGCACACAAGATTTAAAAACTCACAAGACGTGGGTATATATCAGGCATCGGGTATCTTATACCTGATGCCTGATATATACCCACGTCTTGTGTTTTTAATTCTGTTACCATTTTTACTACACTTAGTCTGGCGCACCTCTATCTCCTCTATTCCCGTTACCATGTACTGCAGCATTCTGCAATGCATGTGCTTTAAAAGATGCAACATGCAATAACCCATGTTATGGTAACACACGCATCATGGGTGGCAAAACTAAAATGTATAATGGTGGTATGTTTTCAGAACAAAAGAGCTGAAAAATTAAGCTTCCTATTAGAAATTTGCAGAACAAAAAATTCTTGGAGACATGGTGACTGGTGACCAGAAATAACTGCAGTGTAACACATCATAGTACACAGAATTATTCCCATTAGAGGCACTATACCTAATGACCTATGTCCCCTGTGTCTGTTTAAATGATAGCTTTTCATGTCTGATGCACTTTGATGAAGGCAAATGCGTTAGTTTAGTTCTGAGATTCATGTCACAGCTTGTTATTTAAAGCTTTATAAACAAGTCTGTGCCATTTGTAGGTGCTAGGTTTTTCCTTGGGTTCACAGTCAACCAGAATACACCTTTTTGTGCATTTTATGGATAAAGTAATGTTTGTCTAGGTACCATTTAGGTACTATATAAATCATCACGGCCACATTTATTCTTAGACAGAGTATGCCTATACCTATGGGCAACACAAGCAAAAAAAAGCATCTTTTCCATTTTTAGTTATTGACCACACTTTTTCCCCCCCGCATCATTAGAAATACTGTCATCTGAAAAGCTTATTCACACATTATAAGTCTGGGTACAGCCAGTAAAACAAGGAAATATTATGTACAAAGAGGTGCTCTCTACAGAGGGTTGTGGCTTTGGCCACCAAGATTATTTACCCACAGTCTCCAGGGTTTGAAATCTTGCCTTGTCTAGCCATTATCTATCCTTAGCACTATTATTTATCACATTTATTCAATAAATCTACTGTTAACCACAACACTACTGCTGACGGGTACGTTTTTGACAGAGCCACATAACATTAAACATTACACTTACATTCCAGGGCCTTGAGAAATATGTTTCCTGTAGCTGCAGCTCTAAGCAGAAGGACATACAGATACAGTACAGGTTGATGAAAGCATAGCAAGGACCCTGCATGACTTCTGCGATGGAGCTACCAGCCCCTAAACCTGCTGGAAATGGCTTGGATTTATACCAATTCAGTGGAGCACATGCTTTTTTGTTTTACAGCTAAAGAAAATAACCATGCAGTGTAATTTTTTTAAGTGCGCAGGATCAGCAAAGGACAGTTCAACAAAAACCTCTACTTAACTTTTAGGTTATCCTCTTAAAATGAGTAGTAAAAATGGATGTGTTTCTACTACTTTTAAAAATTTAGCATCTCCTTTACTCATTTGTTAGAAATCAGGCTATCATCATTCTTGGTCTACTGTGTTTTATACAACTAGCACATATCATACTATAATTTCTATTTTACTTGCTGGGTCCTAGTGCTTAAAGCTGAACTCAGGAACAATAAATTAAATCAAATACTTTACATTCTTCAGTACCAAGAACATACAGTACCCAAATTCATAGATCTGTATATTCTTCAATAGCCACAATGGATATAAGTTAACTTCGTGGGCACCAAATGGTCTTCGCTATCTCTGATATTACCTTGTAAAAGTAGCAGTGACATCATCTGTGCTGCAACTAGCTTATGCAGAGAGTAGAGATGTAGGAGGTCCACCTATTAAAGGTTGCCTGCACAAAACTACAGGAAAGTAGACACAAGACCAGTTACCCTGCACAAGGAGAAAGAGCAGCAATTACCAGTCTTGCAGTATTACAGGAAGCTTTTGCACAGAGGAATAGTGCCATACTGGATTACTGCATACATTTGACAGATATACCCAATGCACACCAAGATTCAAGTAGAATCCTGCAGTTCAGATTTAAAGCCTACATTGATCAGTGCATATGAAAAAGGAAGTATGTGCAAGGCCGGTTCAGAGACTTTTGAATACAGGGGCGAAGGTGCATTTTGCTAACCCCCCCTACCACCACTATCCTCCTGCCACCCCCCTCCCATCCACCATGCAACCCACACCCCCATATGGCACACACTTCTTTATTTGTGCTCCATTAAGCTATAGCAGTTCTGGTGCTTAGATTAGTTGTTTAAAGTGGTTATAAAGTCTAAACATTTTTTACCTTAATGCATTCCGTACATTAAGGTAAAAAATGTTTAGGCATCTGTAGCGCCCCCCCCCCCCTTTACCTACCTTAGCCCTTATTCAATCCAGTACTGTGCCCATCTGCATATCTCTCTGCCTGACCTTTTCAAAATGCTGAAGGAACCTTTTTTCAAATGAATGGGCTGCTGTGCATGCGCAAACACAGGCCACAAACCCATAACAGTGTAATTCAGGCCTAAAAGAAGACCTTCATTAAAATAGTCATAGACTGCTTAGAACCAGCAACTGTTGAGACAAGGAACACTGTGGTGAGAAGTATATAATTTATGATATTGTGTATATAATGCAGGTGTCTGTAAGCCAGAATGCAAGGTTTAGGACTGTGAAATACACAGAGTGCTGCAGTCACTGTCAGGTTAAGGAATATATAACAGGAGTGCAAGAGTCATATACTAGGCTCTATATACTCCATATATCACACTGTATACACTGACCTATATGCCAGACTATATACCTCCATATACCAGGCTCTATGTCCCCCATACCAAATGGTATATCCCCCGTTTTCCAAGTTCTATGCCCCACCCCAGTTACCAGGCTGTATATCCAAAATGACAAACACAGTGACCGCTGTTCCGGGTAGGAGGGGCCGGCTCACTGACTGGTGCATCTTCATGCTAGTATGCATTCCAGCAGAACACTTATCCCTGTGTGGAAAGCACGGTGGTCACATTTCTGGCTTCTTAGCAGCTGGAGTGCGTTCCAGCTGGCAACTTGCACATTCACCTCAGAGGCCATGAAGAATCAGTACGTCATACATGCAACATTAAAGTGAGTACACTGCAATAGGTTTTTGCACCTTATTCTTTCTGCAACATTCAATCACTGTTCCTTTGGGCCAGTTGGTGTAGTACTTGGACTTGATACCAGACTATTTAAAAATAGGATACAGGCGCTGCATGTACTGGTTCAGAGGAAGAGGAAAGTCCTCGAAACGCATTAGCCTGTTGGAGGTCCAGTGTTCCTATGTGGATAGCCACACCATGCGGACTGGACAGTACTGTTCTTTATGATGAGCTTTTATATATTCATCCTTTGTGAGTATATTACCTATTATCTTTATCAATAAATGTTATTTAAGGTAATGCACTAGGCCGATGCGCGCTCAGTTTGTTTTCTTTGTACCAGGCTGTATATCCCCCAAATACCAAACTGTATATCCTCCATATACCAGACTCTATGCCCCCCCCATATACCAGATTGTATATCCCCCATATACCAGACAGCATGTACCCCCATTAACCAGGCAGCATTTCCCCCATTAACCAGGCAGTGTCCCCTCCTTTAACCAGGCAGCATTCCCCCAATACACCAGGCAGCATTCCCCTCATTAACCAGGCTGCCTTTCCCCAATATACCAGGCAGCATTCCCTCCATACAGCAGGCAGCATACTCCCTGTATGGAGCAGTGGAGGGAACTCACCCAGTCTCAGGGCTTGGCAAGGGCTCCATTAGACAGATGTAGTCTCCAGCTGCTCTCCATGCAGCGCAAATCCTGGAAGGTGGACGGGGCTGGCACACACACACATACACAGTACGGGGAGCGAACTCTAAGGATCTCATTATACCGGACACACACAGGCTGAGAATTGGAATAGAGGGGAGGAGCAAGGAATGCGAAGCAGGTAGTTAGTTTGCCTACACTAGTGCGTTTCTACCAGACTAACTAGTGAAGGTTACATGACTGTATCAAGGATGGTCTGGAGGTATGGAATCTCCAGAAAGTGGCTGGGAAATCTAAGTTTACTGCCCTCCCATCCTGGTGCCCTCAGGCAGCTTCCCACGCTGTCTTATGCTGGTGCCCTGAGTATCAACTGCAGAGTACCAACATTGCAGTTCGCCATGGACAAATTATCCAAATGAGAATTTGGATGATTTGGCCATGGCAAACTAACATGGCACTCTGCAGTTGATATATCAGGTGAAAATATTTTTCTGCACCTTACATGTCCAATTATTTTCAGTTCACCATGGCCCATAGTTTTCTGCTACTACCTATTTAATCCTCCATCTACTCCGGGGATCACCGAGGGGCCCTTTTGTTCTCGGAACACCAGAGGATTACCAGTAAAGCCATTATTTTTAACTGAAATATGGTTATAAGTTTGTGCTGTATTTTGTAGCTCCCCCTGAACAAAAATTCAAAGTATGAATTACAGGAATTGAAAAGCGTTGGAGTTATACTACTTTCTTGAATACAGCTCAGGCTTTCCTGTCTGTCTGATACCATATTGTCATATTATGTAGAAAGAACCTCTTTATCATTTTTTAAAGCTTGAATGCAAAAAAATGTTATTTTATTGTAACTGTTCTTCAATTGTGGTTCTTGGAAAGTCCCTATTTCCAAAAAACATTATCCTTTTCAATGCTTTGACTATTGGTATATACTGTAAGCACCATATTTGTTTCATTATGACTGACCAGTAACAAATATATTTCAAATAGTAAGAGTTTATATTTCTTGGGTAGTCTTGCTATAAATTGTAAACTTGGATGAAACATTATCTGTTAATAAAAATAATATGTGTAGAAAATAATTAAATGCATAAAATATTTTTTTATATCTTTCATGAAAATATGTATTTTTTCTTGAGCTACTGAACTTGAAGAAAACAATCATGCATGTTGTTGGTTATTCTGAGTAATTACACAACAGGAACCTTTCTGAATTTCATGGCAATGTGTAACAGTTCAAGGAAGCCAGGTTTTACAAATCCTAAATGACTTAGGTATTCTAACATTAATTTAGCAATGCAGTGTGAGTAACCAGTAATACACTGACCTTTGCAATGGCACTTTATAATCTAATCACTGTGTATGTATAGTAGTTGATTTCATTTTTTTTTTCTATTTTCTTTCTTTCCCACAAGCTTATTTAATATCATTAAAAGCAATATGAAAATAGGACATCTCCAGTGAAATAATAAAACTGGCCCTGCTGTCAATTCCTATTATTTTCAATAAGAGAAAGCTGATGAGAACAGTCCCATTTTCTTTTACAAGTCTCAAGGAAACACAGAATTTGATGGCAGATAAGGCAAACTTTAATCATGTCACCCATTTCCTTATCACGTCAAGAACATTGCACCATTTGAGTCATTGCTAATGTTGAGTTTGCTATATAGTGAGCTGTACAAGCTTATGGGGTGAAGTTATATATGAAGGACAACATATTAGGAGTAAGGTGTGTGAAGCAGACAGAATATAATTTAGAGAAGCTGTTAAGTGTGTTGCTCAATATCCTAGAAAGCTGTTAAGATTCTGGTTCTTGGAAGGACAAGCTGCACATGTGCATTTAAGATAAATTCAAGGGTGGGGGCTGTCTGATCTGTTTTCCTGATTTCTCTGGCAACATTCAGTGTGCAAAAAACAGCAAGATATTCTAAAAGAAAACCAGCATGTTATGTGATAAGAAGTTCCCCTTGAGGTACTTTTCAAGACAGTAAATATTATTTATACTGTATATATATATATATATATATATTTATATATATATATATATATATATATATATATATATATATAGCCACTCCACATGGCTGACAATTGCACTTTTTTAATGACTACTACAGGGAGGATAAAAAAAAACAAAAAATGGAAATATGGGAACAGGATGGATGGAAAATTATAAACTTAAAAACATGTTCTCTTTCAATGCTTACACTTGTATGTATATAGTATATGCATTTTTAAGGATGCAGTTTATTCCCTGGCATATCAAGATGCTTGTAAAAAATGAACATGCACACACAGATTGCATTTAAATGCATTGTATCTTCTTAGACATACATCCAGGGGGCAGAAAAACAGCTGTATACAAAAATCTAGATCAGATTAGGCCCCCAGTCTACATATCAAGTAATCATTGGATTCTTGGATTTTTATGGACTATGAAATACTCAAGGAAAGTTGTGCCCATCTCACTAAGTTAGGCTCTGATCTGGCTATTCAGGCGATGGCAACTTACTTATAAAACTGTGACTGCTAGTTGTCATGATTGTTGGTGCAACCACATATGACTTGGCAGGTGCAGGCCAAAGGATACACTGGGAGGTGAATAGTTATTTAATTTCAACTAAAATAGCCAGTAATCAGGTCAAATAAAGCTTTGGTAACTTTGTGACAGAGTGTAGCATCCTAATGGGTCTGTCAGGAATGGACTTGCCAATAACGGTGGGACTCACCTGCCTTGTGGGCTGCAGTACCAGGGCTGGCCAGCGGGTGCTCTCAGCAATCAGAGACTCACCCCTGCAGTCGTCCAAAACACCTGAAGCTGATTGCAGGGGTTGTATTTAAGGAATGGCCAGACTCACAGTCAGGGCCTTGGTGTGTGGTGTTCCATGGGCCCCTGTATCTTGTAACCTGCATTCCTGTTCCTGTTCCTGTTTCTGCCTGACTTGTTGCCGACCCTGCCTGATCCTGACCTCTGCTGACTTCTCCTGTTTGATCCCTGGCTTGTGACCCTGACCATTCTCTGCCTGACCCCCTGTACCTACCTGCCCGATAGTTATCGACCCGGCCTGCCTGACTACGTTGTGCTCTATATGTGTATGTACCTGTGTATCTATATCAGTTTAGGTTTGGGTTTGTTTCACCTTGTTGTATGTATTTGTGTTAGCTTGGGGTTTGGTGCACTGCGTTTATATTTGTATTGTTAGTCTCAATAAATTATATTATTTACTATATCTGAAGCCTACGTTTCCCTGTGTCAGTCCACACACTTCTGGTCACACCCGCATCCCTGACAGGGTCAATGTAGCTCTCCTTTTGGAATCCTCAGGAATGGCATACTGTATTTCTACACTCTACCTGCTGACAGTTATACTTTAATATGACTTCGGATTTGCCAGACCTTTTCAATGTGCTTTTATAAGGAAGCTTGAGGACCCCCATACTCCCTGGTTTGCTCCATGCTGCATTATACACTCATTGGATGATTTACTCTTTTGAACTAGGTGCTTTAAATTGAACTCTGTTCAGATTTAAAAGACACACATTTATGTCAGTCTGTATATATATATTTATTTCATCTGTGTATTTAATCGTTCACCTGAAGTTTCAGTTTTAGTCATTTAAAGGGAGGAAAGGGCCACCTGATGGAAATTTTTCAAAACAGCTAGTTTAAGGGTAGACTGTACTGTCTTTCCAAAGAAGTTAGCTGATATTTCAGTGAAGGATCGCCAAAGGCATAAATGTCTGGAGCTTATTATCATTAACCATGGTGCTCAATTGCAGACAGCAAAGTTACATCAGCAAACAATTTGTATACAGGTGTATTGGAGCTCTTCAAATGCTCATTGGGGGAAGCATCTGATTTTACAGTAGTAATTATAAGGTGATGCTCCTCTGCAATTCATGGATTAGTGAAAGGTGTCCAATTGTGATGTGGAAGTGAAAGAGAAAGTCAACCATTTGTCCACTGATCTCATTCTGGCCTATCATTGAGTTGAAACAAAATTCACCACCGCCAGCAGGAGCAGTGTGTCAGAGTCTCTGCTTGTGAACCGGACTTCATCTCAGTTTACTCTTTTTGAGTATGTTGTCACAGCTGGTCCTATCAGAACACATTTTAAAATTAAAACAGAAAAAACAAATGGTCAGCCTGTACTTTAAATCCCAGATACTAATATAATTTTTTCCTATTTTATTAGTCTTTCAAGAGTTAAAGTTTCATTACCAAATAACTAAGAAATTCAGCAATGCATATTTGTGTTGCAAATTTCAGAAAGCCCCTTGTTATTTTAAAAATAGAAATGACACTGAGCTCTTAGCACAGTGAATTTTACTGTACAAGTGGCAGTGCCCATGTTTAGTACAATGGATATGGCAGCATACCTGCTCTATGCATTGCTGTAATATTTATTGTGAATGGCACCACAATGTATAGTAGAGCAAAGCACACTGCAGCATACTGTAATGCATATATTGTGCTTTGTGGTGCACTGCGTTTTCAGTAATTTTTCTTTCATCAATTGTGTCTGAATGGGATTCTTACAGCTGGCCATACATAGATTGAAATTTGCCTGGTTCAGCATGGACAAGCCTAAGTTTGATCCATGTGTGGCCGCTGCATTTGAACAAAAGTTTATCTAACGATCGACTTCTGTTCAACTACTCTGTCGGATAAACACTGCAAGATCAGCAATACAGGCAATAGGCTGCAGTGCTGGTGTGTGTATTCTGACAGCAGGAGACTCTCCTCACTGATAGAATACAATAGGGTGGATAGGGGAATCAGTTAATTTTTTTCATTCATCCGGCTGCGTGAATGAAAAAAACTGAACCATGTATGGCCAGCTTCAGCCAACACACAATAATGCATTCCATAACATATTTTTGTAAACTAGCCTTAAACTAATTCTACGGACTGCCATGATAGTAGTTTCAGCTCTAGACACCACATGTATAATTATTAATTATACTATTTAGCTCAACTAAAGAAGTAACCACTTGAAGACCAAGCATTTCCTGGCACTTTTTGTTTACAAGTTTAAATCAGTATTTTTTACTAAAAAATTACTTATAATCCCCAAACATTATATATTTTTTCTTAGCAAAGACCCTAGAGAATAAAATGGTAATCGTTGAAATCTTTTATGTCACATGGAATTTGCGCAGTGATTTTTCAGACACAATTTTTTGGAGGAAAAATACACTTTAACTTAAAAAAACCACAATATATACCCCATTTTTTTTTAAATATGAAAAATGATGTTATGGCAAGTAACTAGATACCTAACATGTTAAAATTGTGCAACAAACTAAAATACTCAAAAATCTCCATAGGCAATGCTTTAAACATTTTTGCAGGTTGCCTGTTTAGAGTTACAGAGGATATCTAACACTAGAATTATTGCTCTTGCTCTAACATTTGTGGCAATACCTCACATGTGTGCTGCGAACACTGTTTGTATATGTGTGCGCGACTTATGTATGCATTCACTTCTGCGTGTGAGCACGGAGGGCTCGGGGCAGTTTAAAAAATGTTTTCTTATATATTTTATTTTTTATTTTTACACTGTTTCTATATTTTTTCTATCACTTTAATTCCTATTACAAGGAATGTAACCATCCCTTGTAATAGAAAAAAGTATGACAGGTCATCTTTAAGGAGAGATCTGGGATCAAAAATACCCCAATCTCTCTTTTACCTTTAAAAGCAAAACATCAATAAAAATGTTGATCTTTTGCTTTAAAAACAATTGTTTACATCCACCCCGTACCAGAAGTGAAGTCATGATGTTGCTCTGGTTCTCCAAGGCCATAGAGGCAATCAGAGATGATCGAGACTCTCATCGCCTCTGTGACCAGCCGGCGCATCAGATCATTTCTCTGGCTTCCAGTTGAAACAGTAAGCCTGAGAAACACCGTTTCTCCTCCCACCGCTACTGTAAGCGATCCAGAGGCCAATGAATTGCTTGGACCACTTTCATGAGAAATTTGGCCACCAGCTGAAAAAAAAGATACCAGGGTTATGGCTCATATCTTCAGTCATAACCCCGGTAAACCACTTGCAAACTACATGTACATATTACGGCAAGTGGTTAAAAAGCTGTTCCTTGCTAGCTGTTGAAGCTATCAAATGCAATTCACTATTTTTGTCACTGCCCATTCTATAATTCTGTTGACAGCTAAATTGTCAGTGGATTCGATGCATGTAAATGCTCCTCTTTACTAATGTTATAGGATAGCACGTACATTACAGTGGTAGTAAAGTGAATTAAATACAACCAGACATGGAGATGAAAAAAATCCTATCCTTTTGTAGGCTTGTAACCCATTTACTTCACTGACAGTATAATTTTATCAACATTCAGTTCTTCGATCCATGCTGCTTTAACACTTTGGTATTTTTTTACACACATTTGCTGGTAACAAAGAAAGTCATTTATTGATCCAATCTGATTTTTTTTCCTCAGTTGCAGCCTGATCTTTTCAGGAGAATTGCTGACCACAGCATAAAGCTAATTGCATTTTTTTTTTCATTTTGACAGACCAGGCCTGGTAACCCTTCACTGATCCATGTAACTGCTTTGTGTGCATTACAAAGAATACGTTACAGAATTGTTCTCTGTTTTACCAAATTCTACACACCTGTCTTCCTACAAAGGCAAGAATGCATAAGTCATCACTTTCTTTGGGAAACCAAGCAGACAACTAAAATTATTTCTCACTGCTAATTCCCCTTTGAGCAGAGATAAGCTGCTTTGTTTGGATGTAAATGAAACATTAGGGTATTAGCTGTCAAGGCAGAAGTATTGGGGAAGCTGAGATTTTATCGGCAGTTGTAACATTTTGGGCAATAAATTGTATTGTTGGATTGAATACTAATCTCTTTTGGGACAAAAAAAAAACAAAGCTCATTAAGGTAAATGCTTGAAGCAGCAAAACAAATGTTAAGACAAAAGCATATTACCTTCCTTTGGAAATATAAAAAATAGGTTACAGTGTATGGACAAAAACTAATACATCTCATCTTGAGCATATGCTGCTGTGGTATATAAAAAAGAAATATTGTCACTGGAAAGAGCACAATAAACATTTTTACCATTTTTATCTTTTACTGGGCTTATAATGAATTGTAAGAAGGGGTGTTCTTTGACCTGTTCATTGCCTACAGAGCTGGTTTTATGTGTTTTTTCTAAAAAAAAAAAACAGTACTAAAAACTACCTGGGGTCAGATACAAGACCAAGTACCCTGCAGGAAATCTCAGCAGTGACTGGTCTTTATTACAGAAAATCCTTCATAGAGGCAAAGTGCAGGAGTTGTTCCATGTTAGAGTCCTGCACAGACCTGATCAAAATACAGTGGATACCAAGATTCAAGTAAGAATGCACATGCCTCTTTTACTTCAATACATGTTTATTCCAGATTTCAGCTTTACATTTTAAAAAATGCATTTTCTCTCCAAAGATACTAGCCCAGAAAACCAGGAGCATGAACTGGTACTCCCATTACACTGATCATTTGGGGGTGTGCAGACCATGCTGATATCATACCTATATCAGTGGGTACATGACTGTCTCCATGGTTGCTACCATTTGCCAATTGCTAATGTGAAAGAGAAAAAAAAAAAAACTACGGTATTGGATGGATGAGCAAGTTTTGCACGAAAAACTTTTTTTTTGCAGGAATGTCAGTAATTAGATTTTTTTTCAGACTTCTGAAAAAACAGTTGACATAGGCAGGAAAAACAATATCTGGAGGCATTCTATACACACAAAGGGCCTAATTTACTTAAGTACATGCACATATTTCAGCATGACAATTGTGTGCGGGAAAGAAAATTATATCAATTTAGTGTTTATAGCGCAGCCACGACGGCTGCAGATAAGTCCATTATAGTATGGATATTGAGCAACTAGATTGGCCATATTTGACCTTCCACCTGAAGGGTAATATCCTTCACAGAAACCCACCTCAATGGCAGTGGCCATGTCAGTTTAAACTATTTGGAAATATTCTAGGTATTTTTCTACAATGAACAGCATACTAAACTAAAATAATATAACTGACTTGCAACAACATGTGCACCTAAACATGTTAATTTCCATTCTACTACATTTAGTCATATGGCTAATGTTAATAAAAACAATACCACTTATATTTATGTGTAAAATCTTAAATAATTTCAAAAGCAGGGTACGGGAGCAGCTAGCACAAGAGATAGTGACAAACAATCTCAATAAACAAAATATATATATACAAAGTGCAGCGCATAAAAACATATGATATCAATAATAAATCAATTCAGTGACAAAAATATTTATAAATTAGATATAGATAAATCATAAAAAGTCTTTCCAATATGAATCTGTATGTCGATGGTGTGATGATAGCAATCACAGCAAATAGTCCCACACAGTGCTCTGAATTCCGATGTGCAATCCGCCACCACTATGCACTCACCAGAGAGCTACTTGTTAAGTAGCATATACAGTATGTCATGGAGTCTATATCATCCACTGTCTGGTGATTCTACTGGTCCAGTTCAATCCTGAAGAAAGATGCTCACCACACGGAGCCCAGAGATTGATGTATAGTGTAGTATATATTTAAAAGTATTCCATAAAAGCATTCCACGTGGAGAAGTAAAATATTACATATGTCACATACCAAGATGGTCGCCGCTCCGGAACATGGACACGGCAGCGTGATGTCAGCATGTAGGCTCCACCCAATGCATTTCACGCCCATATGGGCGTACCCCTGAGGACATGCGTGTGCACAAAATCCATTGGGTGGAGCCTACGTGCTGACATCATGCCGCCCTGTCTGTGTTCCAGAGCTTTGGCCATCTTGGTATGTGACATATGTAATATTTTACTTCTCCACATGGAATGCTTTAATGGAATACTTTTACATTTTTAATTACTACACTATATATCAATGTCTGGGCTATGTGTGATGAGCATCTTTCTTTAGGATTGAACTGAACCAGTAGAACTGCTGGGGAGTGGATGATATAGACTCCATGACATATATGCTGCTTAACAAGTAGCTCTCTGGTGAGTGCATAGTGGTGGTGGATTGCACATCGGATTTCAGAGCACTGTGTGGGACTGTACACTATTTGCTGTGATTGCTATCATCACACCATCAACATACAGATTCATATTGGGGGGACTTTTTATGATTTATCTATATCTAATTTATATATATTTTTTGTCACTGAATTTGTTTATTATTCACATCATTTGTTTTTATGTGTTGCACTTTGAGTATATATATGTATAAAAATTTGCAAAACCCAAAGTGTAACCCTTTACAAAGGTGGACGATATAAGCAATTTCATACATAACTATTGTGAACGATACAGCTGCTGCACCCTAAACATTTCCTTCACTGTGAAATAAGAAATGGTCATTTCATCATTATAAATATAGCATTTGAATTCTTGCTTGCTAACCTACTGAAATGTACAAATAAATGTACGCATGCAGATCTCATATTAATGACTTTGTGTAGAGGACACTACTATCACGGGAACAACCCGAGTGAAATTACATTTTTATTCCAGCACATTTTCTTTTATTTCACATCAGGCTCTGTAGCTGGAAAACAATAAAGCCTGTTTCTTGTATAATATGGCTGATATGGCCGTTATGTTTCGTCCTTCCTGGGCTGCAGTTTATAAAATATTTATACCCAGGACGTTCTATAGTATTTTATTCTTTAGAGATAAATCTCTTTGGTGGTGTAAATATATAGTCTGTCATGCATTTCCTATGAATATATTGTGTGTATATATTACAGACAAGTTGATACATGTTTGGTACCCTGTAACCAAAAATGTTACAAATCTTTTAATGATTATATTATAATGTCAGTGGCTGCTAAATGTTAAAAAACACTTCTGAATCCATAAAATCTGTTGGTACAGTAAAATACAAAATGCAGCATCTTTGAATTGTCCATGTTGTTTAACAGTTGAAACCACTACTATTTTTGTAAAAGGAGGTGTAGCCCAGTTTACCAAATCTTTTCTATATGCCGACATTAGAAATAAGATACTATTCTTTACATCAATAGGAATGAATTGCAGTCTCATATATGGCACTCTGTACAGTGATCTGTAATTATTTAAAGGTAAGACTATTATTAAAGCTTTCATGGAATCAGCAGAAAGATTGACACATCTGTAGCCGGCTTAAGTCTGCAGTTAATCTGGGCATACATATTCATTAGTAATATTATATTTCATTATAATGCATCCCTACTTTTCTTTTCATCTTGGTTTCACGTTTGTCATAAAGACATCAGGCAAGAGTGACATCTTCCCACAAACAATGATGACTTTTCTATGTATAATGCGTAAGAAAGAACTATATAATGATGGGTTTAGGTTCACAACTCCATCCTTATAGCAGGGGTTGAACCTTTGGGTTACACTGGGGGTAAACCATATCTCTGGTACAGGGGAACACTTGCTGGTCATCCTATGTCCTTTTCTTCCTCTGACTATGCCACACAATTTACAAAAAGTGGAGATGTGCAGTAGCAAGAAGATCCCAAAATTCAGAACTGCTATGACCATTGCAGTGCCCAGGGGTATATATAGGTCATGTGATCTGATTGGGGATATCACATGACCAAGTGCAAAGGATACAAAGAGAAGTGTCTCTGCATCATGTGAAATTCAGTAGCAGGTTCTTGTGCTCTTCCATTAGGAATCTATATCTTACAGCAGCTCTCCTCTTCTTTTATGTGAGTAATGCAAGTGGTCATTAATGTGAAGACAATAACGGTGGAGGACTTAGTAAAAAGACCCTTCAACAATAACTATGCTAATATGTACATTTGTCCTTAGAAATTGTAGTGAGTCCAGGCCTTGATTTACTAAAAGAGAAATATCTAATCAGATCACCTTTACAATGGTCCTTGAAGGTATAGAAATATTTAAAACATATTTGGGTATAGGTTGTGACTATAGTTGATTTGAAAGGTCCTCTTTATTAGATCAGACCCTCTCCCTGGCTAGTTTAGTTCTTGTTCACAGAGGTGCTGGAAAAAAAATACAGCACTTTGGGGATTTCAAATGACATTACACTTGCCTTTCAAGTACTTTCCTGGCATAGGGGAAACACCCGAGAAAGCAATGAAAGAAAAGACATGCATTATCTGGTGTGAGCCAGATGCTCCACACAGCATTTGGGACTTTGAAATTGTGAAGTGCTTTTATTTACTACTTTATGGTCCAAAAAAGGATCTTGTCATCAGGCCAGAAAATGTGTATTGTCTTATTCTCATCTTGTGAATGTGGGGTCATTTCTATTCTTGTAAACCCCTTAGCCAGAGTAAGTATTAGAAGTCAACAAAAGCTAGAGTGAGGCTTATTTTGTTCAGTAAATCAATCCCATAATAAGATGAAACCTCTGGCACCAAAATGTAGACAAACGTAATGAGGTTTTATTTTATGAAAGGACTAAAGATTGTTCACTTAAAGACCAATTTCATTTTGTAACTACTGTCCATTACATTTTAGGACAAAAAGCAACACAGGCTGCAGTACCCATCTCCTCTTTGACACTGTCCCCCACTAACTCACTGTACTGAGGTCCAGTGCCTTTCTTCTTCAAGGGAAAAGTAAGGCTTGCATCATATCATCATATAACCCACTTTTTGAGAGCCCAAGACACCAAGGACATGCACAGAGGGTACATTAGTATGCTGCTCTTGACAGGAGAATTCTATGCTCACATAACATCATTATGTTAGCACATTCTCTGCAGAATTCAGCTCCCCCCCCAACTGCCAAGGACAGACAATGAGGTAGAAGAAGGCCCCACTAATCATGTAACTGTATTTAAGAGGTCACCAGGGAGTGTTAATATGTTTACTACAATAATCTAATCATATGCAAGCACATGACTGTGTATTCAAATTCAAATTGAACATAACCCTAAACATCCACTTTGCTATCTGAACAGTCTCTATTCCTTTAGTTAAACAACTGAAATGTAGCAAAGATTCTTCATATTGTTACAAAAAGTGCATAAAGTAAAGATATACAAACAGCCATTGTAATAAGGGTTTAATGTTCCCCAAAGAAGGGCTGATCCAAGCATGTGTCTGTATCACCGGAATTATACAGCTGAAAGTATCAGAAGCAATGTGCAAAATGAAAAACATCACTACACTGTGCAAACAATAGGAGTGTCATATACCACAGATTTGAGCAGTCAGCAATGTGTGAAGAATTCATGTGTATTGAAATCTGCATATAATAGAATGTTTTGCATATATGTGTAAAGTTTAAAACAAGGTGCAAACATCATCAGTGGTATAAGGAGAAAATATTGTTTTAAAGACCTACAACTGTGTGAGTCTCTTTTTTGGGTAAGTTAATCATTTATTCAGTGATATATTGTATTTATAACTTATTTTAATAAGGCAGACCATAGACAGTGCAAATTTCTTTCCTGCAACCATAAGTGGTTGACGGGGATTCCCTGCAGCCGAGTCATTGTGTTCTCTTGGTGGGGAGGCGGGGTGGAGGGGGCGCTGTGTTAGATAATGAGCTCATGTGAACTCTCCATTACCACTTTAAATCATATTGTAATTATGAATATATTTCAGTTAGAGCTGTATCAGTGTGGGTGTGTAATATGTCTTCACATAAATCCCTGTTCTACAGATAGTTGGGGATGGTTTAAGTTGCCAGAGGGAATATTCTATTAATTTCAGTTTCTTTACTGTGTAACAGAAGTCTTGACACTCTTCTGCTGAGAATCCTCTTTTAAATGGTTCAGTGCCAGAGTTAGTTTATCTAACAATGGGACCCAAACATGTTGGCTTCACAAATATCCACTTCAAAGGATCCCTCATTTAGATATGCAATGAAGTTGGCCAGACTTTCATGAATACTTAATTTCCCAGGAAAAGGTCATGTACTAGCATACTTAAATTCCATAAAGGGAGTGCCAAGATTTGCCTTAAAGGGTGTTGGTGTATGCTGAATACAGGGGATTTGAAATTAACCAATTATGAAAGGGAATAGATTTGCCAACCAATCAGAGCTACTCCATGAAAAGTAATGAAGGAGAGGCCTATAACAATAGACACTAGATAGAGAGAGAGGCTTCTCTGGAACACCAGTTAGGAGAATGTAAAATCCAGCAGCAGGCTGGTTGTACCCAAGTGGATCGATAGATCTGCTTTGATGCATTCAGCCTGCCCATACATGGTTTGAATCTCGGCCGGGTTAACTCTTCAAGCTTAACTTAATGCAAACAGCTCAAAACACACAACAGCCTACTGTATATGTAAACTGCTTTACCTGTCAAAGGATTTTTTTGTAATTTTGACACCTTTTATAAACAGAATAGTGCTACACTGCATTTAAAGTGACCCTATTACTACAATTAAGTAGCTTCTGCAAAGAAGATAGTGAATACTCACCTTTTTAAATGTCTGCACATCCTGTGTTTGTAGTAGCAAATAAAAATGCAGAATAAAGAATTCAACATTTCCAAGAATGTCACTTTCATGATCCCCAGTTATGTGCTATGGCTCTTGCGAACCCAAAGCAGCTTCCCCTCTGCCCTCAGTGGTTTAATCTGTTGAGCCCAATGTAACTGCTGTGTCCTACATAGGGAACTAGGAAATCAGCAATCATACAAGTGTCTGATTGTAAAGGAACTTAAACTTGTAGTTGCTCTTCATTACTACAGAAATCAGTGGCGCAAGCAGCAGAAGATGTGAGTATTCTTTGGGGTTGATTTACTAAAGGCAAATAGACTGTGAACTTTGCAGGTGCAGTTGCACTCATTTTCCTCAGAGCCCAGTGAATGTAGTGAAGCTTCACTTTGTAAGAATACCCAATCAGGTGCAAAAAAAACAGCATTTTGTTTGCACATTATTGGATAATGGAAATCAGCAAAGCTTCATGACATTCACTAAAACTAAGCTCTGGTCAAAAAGAATGCAACTGAACACGCAAAGCGCACAGTCTATTTGCCTTTAGTAAATCAATCCCTATGTCTTTCTTGCAGAGCCACTTTATTGTAGAATTTCCTTTAGTTTTTCAGCCTGTTGCAGAACCTGCCCCAGACAACTGGACAATAAAGCAGCAGCAACAAGATGCTGACGAGATTATTCCTGTGCTACTGCTTCCTATAAGCATATTTTCTGTAGGACCTTCCTTCTTCCAACCATTGTGCTAAGCAGAAGACTACAGAGGGTCTATGTAAATTAGTTCATTCAAATTATTAAATGTAATAGATACATACAAAGACTAAATAGAATATTATTTAAATATTTCTGGAGTTCAGCCTTAAAGCTGCTCATATTATATGTGTTATTCGTAGAATATCTCATTTCTAATTGTTCCCTTTGAAAAAGAAAATTATGGTAACTAGAATATTGTACTCATACGCATGATATTGTCATGTAGTTAGAGTCCAAAGGGAGGGGGTTTTAGAATAGACGTGGTCAATAAATCAATTGAAACCAATCACTTGATTTCCAACAGTAACTACTTGCCACCAATATACCACTATCGACTTTTCCTCCGTGAACATACAGCTTAATGTCTTTTCCTGCAGTGATAACCTTTATAGCCAATAATAATATATATATGTTAGGCACAACAGATCTAGATGTGCATAGAATTGTTTAATGTTCCTCTTTAAACTAAAATGTTTTGGACAAACTCCTCCCACTAAACTCACTACTCTATCTTCTTTTGTTCCATGTAATTTACTTATAGCTGAAGCTATTTTCTGCAGATAAAAATAATTGTTTTCTGTAGGGAATTTTGTCTATATATAAAGGTTAAAATAACTTAATCTAGTTTTACCACCCAATTTTTTTCTTTTCTATAATGTGGTAAATCATTGGTAAATTATTCTTTTCAATGAAGTGTATTGCCAAATTTTGTCCTTCCTCTCTTTTATGCTATTGGATCGGTCATTTCTGTTGATTTGCATGTTTTATCACTGCTTTTCCACGATTTTTCCATTTCCTTTTCTGCTTGCCATTCAACAGCTTTATAAATGCAGCAAACCAAGCAGAGGACAATGTTGAATAGCTGGATTTACACTCAGGACTTGTTCACATGGGCATACCTAAAGTGGACCTTCGCTGCATCTGAGCATCACAAACACAAAATACTATTTAATTCATTTTTAATATTCAAATCAAACTCCCCCACCCATCCCTATTGCCATGCCTTATTTTGTTGAGAAATCACCCCCTCCAGCATTTCTGGCTGTGGCCATCTAGAGTTAGGACAAATGATTAATGTAGCATTTACTTCCTGGAATCCATCTGCCCTTAGCTCAAGCATGCATGCAGGAGAGTGTGCTTAACTGAGAAAACCCTTCCTCCTCTCCTCCCCTCCTGAAGACTCCTGGGATGTATGACTTCATTTGCCTAGGCAGGAAACCAGGAAGTAACTGAAGAAATGGACAAAAAGTTTAAAGTAATTAAATAAGGTATACTTTCCTATCAATTTATTAATTCTAGCAGCTAGAGGATTAAAAATAATCAATGTTGATTGGGAGAATGAAGATCCACATTAAAGCCCTTTATACACGATCAGAAAATCATACAAAAAATACAGCATCCGAAGCATCCGATAATCTGATCAATAGTACACAGCATTCGTCTGAAATGATTCAAAGGGACAAGCACGAGAATGTTTGTTGTATGAGTTTTTGTCCGAAAATACATGCTAATACATTACATCACTTCCGAATTTTTGCTCTGTCGTACGAGAATTTTCATAATTTTAGTAACCACTTCACTCTCAATATGAGATTAGTATGCAGGAAAAAAACAGATGATCATCCATCCGATATTTTCAGTGTGCATATGGGGCTTAAGTATACACCCTTGTGAGAGGATTGGTTTGAATGCACAGGTGTCCTGTGCATACAAGCAGTCCCATTCATGTCTGCATGAGCACACCCACTCCTCCCAATCTGTCATCCATGTGGGTGCATGTGGTTGCGGTTCCTCGAATGCAGACTGTGATTTTGGGGATGCACACACAACCACACAAATGTCAAATTGGGAGCAGTGTTCTCGCAGCCACTGCATCCCAATTGACATCAATGGGACTACCTGGATGTGGATGCACAAAACACTGCTGCATCCCCCATAGGCAAAACAGGTCCTCACATGGGTGTTTGCTTAAAGTGAAACTTTAGTTAGAAAATTAAGACCTGCTAGATCATTTCATGCTGGCCCCTTTTACAGGTAAAGCTTAATGTAACACATTCAAAATAAGTGCCTATACTGTTTAAAATCCAGTAATACACTGTCTCACCCTCACACTCATTTTGGTAGCATAATCATTAATGTGGAATGTATGTTCCTTTCTAATGAACATAATTTCTTATCAAGTTGTTATTAATAAAGTTCAGCTTTAAGTATACTTATATGAGTAAGGCCTTAAAAGGCACACAAATTCCCCGAAGTTGCTGCTCTAAAGGTCACTGCTGGTGGTATCACCATCATATTTATTTAAGATATATATATATATATATATATATATCAGCATCAATTCATCATTCATTCCCACAGATACATACTGTACTTGCTGGGAACAGGTAGACCTCTGCGGTACTAGTGACCCTGTCCATCCCCTTCAGCAGTAGTCTACATTTGTGTTTATTTTTAAGATTTGATGATAATGGTGGTAAGGCTGTGTATTTAGCCAATATTTACATAAAAACTATTTCTTTTTTTAATAAAAGCTATCCTGGAGGGACTGTATGATATTAAACATGAAAGCATTTTTTTTTAGTTTAGGACAGTTTAGAAGGTTTAGTCTCCCATCAGGTTTTTAATGCTATCTGTTTTTTTTTTGTTATAGAGCTTTCTCCTCACTTACTGTCATGGAGGAACTGGTTTTAACAGACAGGAAGTAAGGATAACTCTAACAGCAACACAGACAGTCATAAAAACTTTTTTTCAACCACTTCAGTTCACGAAAGTTTTACCCCCTTCATGACCAGGCCATTTTTTGCTATTTCTGCAGCTGAGATACTTGAACTGGTACTTGCACAGTCATGTAACGCCACATCATTTATTTATTTATCATAAAAAAGACCAAAAATTTTGGAAAATTAAACATATCCAATAAAAATAAAAAAATAAAATTTCTTCATAAATTTAGGCCAAAATGTACTCCATTACATAAAAAATAACCCAGTAAGTGTATATTGATAGCTTTGCATGAACGTTATAGCATCTACAAACTACAGTATATATACTGGAATTTTTCTTTTTATCCTACTAATGGCGGTGATCAGTGCATTATATTGGGAGTGTGAAAGTGGGGTTGGCAATCTGACACTAACTGAGACAGGATGGGAACTGACTAATTGCCACTGAGATCACCAGTGACATTAATACAGTGATTAGTGATAATACTATACGCTGTCACTGTACTAATAACACTGGCTGGGAATGGGTTAACATCTCAGGGAATCAAGGGGTTAAATGTGTGCCTAACAATGTGTAATATGTGCTGTTTTTTATTAAATATCTCTCTGTTTCTTCTCCTTGCTGGTTGAGGCCAGCGACATACAGGTATGTTGCTATGCCTTTACTGGCCACTCGTCCACAGTATATTGCCAGAGCATAGTTTGGAAGCAGTTAAAAAAGTAGAAGGAGGATAAAACCACAGTCAGCCATTTATTGCGTCCCTGGAACAGATTTTCCCTCACTTCCTGTCTGGTGAAACCTTGTCAATCAGGACAGAGAGTGAAAAAAAAAAAGACCAGGATAGCAGTAAAAACTGAACGGTTGTTCTAGTCCTTCCCAACGCTATCTAAAGCTGGCCATACATGTATATGTTTATGGTCATGAATTTCATTTCAAGAATATTCGTTTGATTTGCTAATCGTTAGTGGGGTCAAATCAATGTTCATTTTCAACAGCAGTGACAGGAAAATTCGAAGGGGCAGGAAGGAAAACTTTCCTCGATCACACCAATTTTCGTCCAGTGTATGTGGTTATCATTCAGAAATTACATTCATTTTAAAGTCGAATGTTAAAAGCAAAAGACAATTTTCGAATGACATTTGTCCATTCATCGAATGTTCAAAGAATTTTCATACAACTTTTCTTACGAATATCCTTGTCTGAAAATCTACACGTGATTGGTCAGCTTAAAACTAAAGTAAAAGAAAAAAAATTGGCTGGACATATACTTAAGAAAAGAAACATCACTTTAAAAATGTGTATAACACAGCTAACAAACTCATTGACTATTTATACGCTGATACTAATTGCAATTTAAAAAGCCACAGATGTGGGACATTAACCTCTAATTGGCATTTTAACCCGTGTGTGTCACCTTGTGTGTCTGTACCAAGGCCAAACATTCCAGGGTATGTAAACTTTTGATCCGGTCCATTTGGGTGATTTCTGTTATTATTATGATTTAAAAAGGAGCCAAACAACTATTTGATAATAAATGGCTTCATATGATCATCATCCTTCAATAAAAGAGCATTTTTTTGGCATGATCAGTCATATTCGCAATATCAATGCCAAAATTTCACAATTTCTGCCAGGGTATGGTAACTTTTGAGCACAACTGTATATATATATATATATATATACTGTATATATGTATGATTTGCTGACATAGAGAAACTGCTAATCTGTGAACGTTTTCTGCTTATGTTACATATTACTGTAGGTTCCAAGCCAAAAAAGGTATATGAATTTAGGGTTTCTAAAAACTCAAATGCTGTTATGTTGAAGAGTTTTGCAGTCAATGCTGTATTCTGGTTGACACAGAAAACTAGGAAAATCCATCAGCTAAGACACACACTGGATAAGCAACATTCCTCAAATAATCCAGTCAATTAAAAATTGATTTTTGTTCTAGGCAGCATGGCGGTAATGTAGTGGGAAGTGGGTATATGCATTACCAACAGAGCTCCCATCAGTTAAGTGATATTTAGGTGATATTCTATCATGGTTGAAAGCAATGCAGTTGATGATCTTTGCTGCTGAAGAAGCTAAATTGAAGTGTCAGATACTAGAATTGCATTTTATTTCTAATATGTTGCCCTGCCACTGTGGTGGAAGCTTTGTGTAGTCGGTGAATACAAAGGGACAAAAGTGTTAAATCTAGCAGAACCTATTGCTTTGGGAAAAGATTACACTTAAAACACAGCTTTTAAAACATTCTGTATTTTTTTTTAAATACATTGGAGTTCAGGAAGGGTTTTGTTTTGCTGGAGTCTCTGACTTAAAGAGGCAAAATATACTCACATGCAAGCTGCCGCATTTAATTTTCTTATATAGACTGTGTATTCTGCTCTCAACATTATTGCCAGTGATAACATATAAAATATTTTGCAATAAATAGTAATGTTAAATTAAGATAAGCAATGTTTATTGTACTTTTCATGCAACATAAATATATGTTGGTGCCATTCCAAGTATAGAAAAGACTTCAAGAACAGCTTTTGCAAATATATTGCAGAATTGTGTGTATACAAACTATAACATTACAGGAGGTGCATGGAAGGATCATATTTGAGCACTTGTCTGAGACATTATTCCAGCGTTTACCATACACTAATACTTGTAATGGGTATTGAATAAAAAATGTTCATGCCAAAATGTTTTGAAGGTGGGTGCTGCCTTCTTCAGGTCTACAAACAAAAATAATCTATATATCAGTATATTAACCACTTACCCTCCAGAGGATCTACCTCCCTTCCTGACCAGGCCATTTTTTGCGATATGGCGCTGCGTTACTTTAACTGACAATTGCGCAGTTATGCATCGCTGCACCCAAACGAAATGTATGTCCTTTTTTCCCACAAATAGAACTTTCTCACGGTGGTATTTGATTGCCTGTGCGTTTTTTATTTTTTGCGCTATAAAAAAAAACTGACAATTTTGAGAAAAAACAATATTTTTTACTTTTTGCCATTAAACATGTCCAGTAAAAAATTTAAAAAATCTAATTTCATCATAAATTTAGGCCAAAATGTATTCTGATACATGCAGAATACATGCAAAAATCCCAAATTAATTGGTTTACGCAAAAGTTATAGCGCTTACAAATGGCAGTATATATACTGGATTTTTTTTTTACTAGCAATGGCGGCAACAGACAGGAAGTAAGGTAATATGGTAATGAAGGTAATAGAGTGTTTACATAGTCCTGGTATAATAACTTGTTTGTCATCTGATAATTAATGCATTATAAAACAGTTCTGGTCATGTGTTTAGGTTACCTTTGCTAAACGTTTGCCAGCCATCACTATAACCTAATATTGCCAGTTCCACATACTGTATGTTAAACAAGTTGCTTCATGCTTAGTGAGTTGTATGCATTTTTGTTAACATGTAGATGGGTTAATAGAATTAGATTAATAGGTTTAGAAGTTTAAAATGAATGTTCGTAGCTTAGATTTCATTTGCAATGATCTTGACAACAATTTGTAATATATTCATATGATTGTTATTACTATCATCAACAATATTCCGGTACTGTAGGAACATCTGGCTATATCATAAATGCCACTGTATGCAACATAATGCTGTCAAAATGTTGTATAAACCTTACGAACATCATGGCATGTACAACTCATCAATATGCACAATGGTTTCTGTGAATGTTTACACAGACCAATGTACTAGCTGATATAAAATATATCTCCACCATTATAGATGTACTGGCCTAAATTCATCTATGGGTGCATTATTGTAGTTTTTCTCATGCATTTGAGCAAATTTTCATAAGATGCATGGTGCTATAAAAGACTGACACCCTAAAACTTCACTCACATCATGTGCAGTGGCCTGTATTTTTCTACACTGGATGAATACAGGTCTCTAGCAATGGCACATAGAAAATTACTTCTATGTGCCTTGTTCTTCAATGTTGTGTACATGTATCACGTACCTGGTGATGGAGGCCAATGGAGAGAGGTCTTCCTGGTTGGTGATCCACTCAGAAGCACAGCTGGTGCACGGAGATAGGTCTGCAGACAGGAGGCGCCTGTGCGTGGTATGCAAGCCCTTCTGGGATTTAGATGTTTACTGGGTAGTTGGTTCAAGCCAAGGTCAGGTACCAGGTAGGAATCAGAGCAGACGTAGTCAGACGGGATAGCCGAGGTCATACATTGAGGAGCGAGAGAGTATCCGTAAGCCAAGCCGAGGTCAGATCAGGGGTAAAGCAGAGTAGACAGGTCCAGGAGCAAGCCGAGTCGGTATCAGGAAATCACAGGTCGCAATCACAGGAAACAGGAACAAGGCACGGGGAGCTAGAGATCATCCAGCAACTTGAGGAAGTGATGAGCCTTGTTATAAAGGCCGCCTGGCACCAAACTGAGGCTGATGCGTGTTTCTGCGGCCATGCAGGGTACTGGCAGAAATGCCAGATCTTCCAGAACTTCTGCCGTGGACAGGACCCTGACAACAAATGCATTGCATTAATGGCATAGCAATTATCAGCTCTAAATAAAATTTAACTTTTAACATATTTTTGTTCACACTTTTTCTTACATGCCTAAGCTATTCTTATCTTTATTTTTAATAAACTGTTCACCTATATTACCCTAAAGAATAAGTAAACCTTTTGTAACATTTTACATATTACACCCATATTCAGGGTGTAACATGTTACAAATGCACCTGCCCTTGCACCCCCCCCAATCCCCCCTTGTGACAGCTAGCAGGGGATCTTCTTTCCCCCTCACCCCACGCTTATTGCCACAATCTAAAAAAAACAACGCAGCCCCGAGGGGCTCTCCCATCCTGGCCGCATTATCCATTCACAGTGTTCTGTGAATGGGAAAACTACAAATGTGGACAGCCTTTGCAGCCTTTGAACTACCAGTGCTGTGTTGAGCTCTCTAGGTAGTTCATTGACCTTCCTGCCAGACTATAACTGCCTGCCCATATCGGAGGTAAGGGTAAGACAGATACACAGACAGTCTGCAGGACCATAGCATTGTACCCACAATCTTCTGATTGTGGGTGCAATGATTTACAGGTCCCTAACAAAAAAATAATACATGCCTGGTTTTTTTACCTGAAAAAAAAGGTGAATTTATTATTTTTTTGTAAATGTAAGCTTATCCTTTAATTCAGAGACAATCTCTTTGCAACTGTGCATGGGCATGCATACCTTAAGCTGGCCATACACTGATCAAAACATGGCTAGTTCAGCACAGGTAAAAAAATTAGGTTGTGCTAATGAAAATATATCCAAATAAATATATCTCAATTAAATCACAGAAATAATATAAAGTCCAAAACAAAAGTCCAAAGTGATATAATGCATAATATTTGAAGAAGTGTTCAAACAAATTCCACCAAAGTGAATCCGCCACCCAAAACGGGTAAATAAACTCACTGGAGCAATATGCTGATCATGTTATAAATCAGCATATAGCGCTTGCTGCTCTGGGAGCAATCTGGTCTCCAGGGAGCAATACTCTGCAGGACTTTGTACCATATAGATCCACTCCAGGAAAAAAGCCACCGAATCCTTAGGGTAATCAGACCTCCACTCGGGATATAAAGAAATAAAGATTCATGGTGCAGTACATCATAAAACTTTCGATTTAATAAAAACTATTGCACTTACAAGAAGCGGTGTCTATGCCAACACCAGCACAAACAGCGTGATCTGTAACATAACACGGACCCAGCCTGGCTGTGCATGCGCCGTACCAATGGCCTGGGAGCGTCCTGATGTCACATCCAAAGGTTCCTCCCTATGCGTTTCGTCATCGACGTCCTCACGAAGCGGAGTTCAGCACAGGGACTGGGTAAATTTCAGTCACTGTGTGGCCATACCCACTCAACAGAAGTTGACCATTAGATTGACTCCTGTTGAATGGACATGTTGGAAATGTTTTATTGATTTGTGGCTGCAGTCAAGCAGCTGCAGCCAATGATCAGTGTATTCTGACAGATGTGAGAATGTGGACTCCCAGGAGGTAACAATTCCTCCATCCTTCTTGTTTGTGTGGATAGAGGAATCTTTTTTTTTTAATTTAGCCTGCAGGCTGATTAAAAGATAATTAACCATCTATGGTCAGTTTTAGTCACATGCAAGTGAGAACTGTATTGCAGAAGTTGTTGACCTTTGCCTTATCACGACTCTTTTGCAGCAAGCTGTGATGCTTCCTTAACCAGCTCATTAGACTTCAATATAAAACTATTACTTTATGATGGGTAGTGAAAGTTGACTTGGTTTCCTAAAACCAATGTTTTCTTTCGTGTTTTGACATGCTTTCGAAAAAAAAAAAAGATTTTTGATATTCCCAAACATAAACACTTTACTTTTCTCCAGTTTTTATATGGTTTGACCATTTTTACTTTATGTTACAAATCATATAAAAATTTTATGAATGTTGACTAACCACAGATAACAATGACTGAATCCTTGCTCAATGTTATTTGCTCATCAAATGCTCTTTTATTGTTCCATTTATGTTTGCGCTGCTGGACATGGTTTAATTCTACAGTGCACAGAGCATTAACCCATCATAACTTATAATGTCATTTTCAAATAGCAGAAATATTTCAGTAATAGTTTAAAAAACATTTATTTACCATATCCTTTGTACAGAATATGTATATGAACAAATATAGGAAATGTGAAATGTGTTGCAAACACTGGCAGTATAATAAAAAGCAGGTTTTTCCCCATTCATGAAAACCTTATGCATTGTTAATCATAGCTGTTGGGTACATCAAGCCTAATGTACTAATAAATACTGACAGGTACAATAATGTCTTCTAGATATATAGAAGTCATTTATAGTCCAGCAAGCACATGTTCTGTTCATTTCTGCACAGATATATCTATTTTTATAATACAAATACCCACAGTCAGTAGTAAGGACATTTTGTATTTAATTTTGGAACTATTGTAATTTCCTAAATAAAAACCACATTGAAAGATAGAAATTGGTTAGTCTGAGAAAAATTTTACATCCTGCTCTTATTTTCTAATCACTGTGGTTGAAAATTAACATTGATTTGACACCACTTTGATTCAAAAATCAAAGGAACATTCTTAAACAAACATTTTTAAACAAAATTCTACTCATGTATGGACAGCTTTAAAATCCAAATTGGTATATAATAAGGCAAATGGAATCTTAATAATAATTATGCTTACCCACATAAATACCCTAATACCCTGTAAATAGAAATTGCAGTGTTTACAGGTGTCTAAAGCCTCATAAATTGTAAATTGTTTCTTGTAATGAGATTTACATGTTTTTTTTTCCAGATAAATAGATCTTTCTTTTGGTGGTATTTGATCACAACTGTTTTTTTTTTTGGGTTTTTTTCTGTTAAGACCCAACATTTGGAAAAAAACAGTATTTTCTACTTTCTTCTATAAAACATATCTACTATATTAAAAAAAAAAAATCTAATTTCTTTAGAAATTGTAGCCAAATGTATTCTGCTACATATATTTGGTAAAAAAAAAAGTGAAAGGTATGACATCTACAAACTACGGTATAGATAGTGGAATTTTTTTTAACACTAGCAATGGAGGTGTTCAGTGACTTAAAGTGGAACTGGGAGAGTGTGGCGGGCCATCTGACACTAACTGACACTGAGGGGAACTGAGTAACTGCCACTGACATCCTCAGTGACACTAATACAGGGATCAGTGCTAAAAATATACACTGTCACTGTACTAATGAAACGGGCTAGGAAGGGGTTAACATCTAGGGTGCTCAAGGGGTTAAATATGTGCCTAACAATGTTTAGAATGTGTCTTGTGTTCTGTTTTACTAGGCAATGAACTGGGTTTTACTCCCTGCTTTGCAGGGAGAAAAAAATACACTTTGCTGCTGTTTACCAACACAGAGCTTTCTCCTGTCATTCTCTCAGCCAATCAGCTGGTTCTAGATAGAAATCATTGGTCGGGACCCGCTTATCAGTTTGAGCTTCAGCGAATGACAGCACAGTCTTCTGGATCCACAAGCGCATGTGTGAGTGGTCCTGGAAAAAGCCACCTGCTACAGGTACATGATTGTACCTGTACAAGCCGACCTGTTGCAGTAAATGTAATGTGGCAAGTCGGCATGAGGTTACAAATAACAGCTCACTTCCTGGTATGTTAGGATGCCTAAGCACTCCAAGATGGCCAAAGACACTGTGCAGAACAAGGCATGGTATGTCAGTAATGGCTTCAGGAAGACCACAGGATATACTGATGACTAGTTCTTTGCCCTCTGTTTGCATTTTATTGGGCACAGCTTCCAGAGGCTTCCAGAGGTTGCGTTCTCTTTAATGTATTACATTTTTTTAGTGAATTGTGGATAAGTGTACACAGGTTATTGTAGCACTACCCTCTTGAGAGCCAGTGTGTTTCTGGATCCCTCTAAGCTTCATACAGCTGTACAGCCAGGCAAGATGCATTTTCCACACTTACATCTGCAGTCAGTGAACAGTCCATGAGCTTGGTTTTTGTTATTTAATTAGGGGGATATACCTTGGATAGGGTAATAGGGATTATGGGATGACCAACTTAACTGAATCAATGCACAGGGACAACTTCCTGTCTATTTACAGAAACAGATCCTGAACTGTGCTTTTCCTTAAAAGCTGCCAGTCATTACAGATCAGTACCAACTGCCCCTTATGGGCTACGGACTCTCAGCCCCCCTTGAAAGTTAGCTTAGCTTGTTGCAAACTGCATGCAGAAATGTCTTCTCTCTCCTGTAGAACTACCCCCAGCTCCTCAGCCTGCAGACACTACCAGCCCTCCTGGCTGCTCTGAAGATCTCCCATGACAAGGATGAGGATTAAGCACGGCACTGTCCTTTGAAAGCTTGCTACATGTGGCAGTCTCTCCCCTTGTAAATCCCTTTGTGTGCTGGTGTACTCACTCTGTCCTCCTTGCTCCCACTGCTCCCAGGCCTTGGTCATGTTTATCCCATGATGTTGAATGGATCTTCCAATACTAATACCAGCCTGGAGGCCAGCCCCTCCTAGATGCAGGGGACCCCTCCCAGGCCACTGACAGTCTGTTCAGCTCTCTTCACATCTTCCACCCTACTCCTGTGCCAACCTGACTCTTCCATATTTATGGGTTGGTCTCTCCACACTACCAGGGCCTCCAAACCTGGAATGTACAGTATGCATGGAGTAAGATGTGCTCCTTTCGGGGAGATACTTGATGAGGATGTTAAGCTGACAGGACACACAAACAGCACTTTATGCACATACAGTATATGCTGTTATTACCTTGTGTATGAATGTCCTTCAGCATACGGCAAAAAGACTATACTAAATCCAGGTTTATTATGTGTGTATGCATATGATTAAATAATCATTAGAGTTTGTTCACTTTCTTTGAAATGTTCATTCAGCATTTCTTGCAAACTTAAGTACAGACTGTGAGTCATTTCTTCAGTATCAATAAAACTTGTTGTTCATTAGCTGTTTTAACACAAACGATTGAGAAAGCTTTCGCTCTTTTGCATTGTTTAACCTTAACTGAAGAATTTATTATTGTCCAGGAGAAACATTGAGGCTTGTTAGAAAACCAATGATACAATGTGTAAGTTCTTACAGCAATTGAGTTTTTGTCATTCAAAATGATTTTATTTTAAATAGATGTTAAATTTAAAGACCATACAGAATATTACTTTATAAGGCACTGAATGAACTGTCAGTGTTGTTCTTTGTAAAATCCATACATTTTAGACAGGAAGATTGTATAAATAAAATAGAAATGCATTTTTAATTGACATATTAGGCACTGATGTGTATGTACAATATATAAAGAACTGCCTGCTACGCCAGGACCATATAAATACCTGTAATAAACATACACACCATTTCCATTCTAATTACCAATGATGTTGTGGTTGCAAAGATCCTAAATTCTGAAGGCTATTATGATTTTATTCAACATCTAGTACCTTTAGATTGGGTGTTAGTATATAAAGTGGTAAAAGGATCTCTAATACTTTGACAAAGGCCCAAATATTTCATTTGGGGAAAAAGTATGATTCATGCAGTCCCATTGGATTTGCTGGTGTAGGCATTGGTTTATCTTACACAATAATGCCTGGTACACACATTCAGTTCTTTTTCATTTACCCAGTGGGCTGAACGAATAAAACTGAGCAATTGCTGTACTTAACAAGCAATATTAGTGCAGCGATCTCTTCCACTGTGTCTTTGTGTTCTGACAACCCCCCCCCTTCCCAGAACACACTAATCAGCCTGTCCCTTTAACAAACGCTGGTCCTTAGACTGGATTCTGTCAAAAGGACAGCTGTACACAGGGTCTGAATGTTGACCGATTCCTGTTGAGCCAGGCGATATTTGGACTGTGTGTATGCAGCTTAAAGCGATACTAAAGATTTTTTTTTTTTTTTGTAAAATAACAAACACGTCTATACTTATCTGCACTGTGTAGTGGTGTTGCACAGAGCAGCCTGGATCTTCCTCTTCCTGGGTCCTCAACATGCTCTTTTGGGATCACCTGCTGCTCCATGAGTCCATTCACACACAGAGCCATGGCTTGGTCCTGCTCCCTCTCTCTCCTGTTTAACTGACTGGCTGTGATTGACAGCAATGGGAGCCAATTGCTCCCGCTTGCTGCCTCAGCCAATAAGAAGGCAGAGACCCGAGACAGCCAAGGCTGTCATGCACATCACTGGATCTCGATGGGGTTCAGGTAAGTATTGAGGGGGCTGGGGGCACTGCTGCACACAGAAGGTTTTTTATCTTCATGCATAGAATGCATGAAGGTAAAAAACCTTGAGCCTTTAAAACCACTTTACGTGTAACAGATTTTTTTTCTCTGAGAATACCTTTTTTTCTAAAGATAATGTTTTGTACCAGACCCTTAAGCTGGTCATACACTGATCAAAAATTTGGCGGGTTCAGTGGGGACTGGCCAAATTTCAATCAGTGTGTGGCAGTCCCTGTTTGACAAAATCCTGTTGTTTAACCATTTATTCTGTTGAAGAGAAATGTTGAAAAACGTTTGTCAATCAATATATTCTGTATTTGTTACTTTGATCAACACACATATATTCTATAACTATTTCAACTCTCTGGACATATGCAGTATGTCTCTAATTTGAAGATTTTAAAACAAACTCCCAGCTGCAGTAGCAGCTATAAGTTTATTATTTTTTTCTTCTTCAGCCAGCACCCAGTTTAAATATAAAAGCAATCTGGGCAGTGATAATTTTTTATGGTACTTGCAGTGTGCTTCCCATTCATTGACCCCTCTGTGGTTCCAAGCTCTCCTGCTCCTCCTGGAAGTCCAGGACCACAGGAAATTTGTTCATGATGATGATAGGGAATAGTTCAAGAAACATGCTTTCCATAATCTCCTCTGCTGTGTATAAAGTGGAAAGCACTGAGCTCTGAACTTTTGCAATTTCAGAGTTGTTATTACCCAACTGTTGTGGTCAGATAAGCTATGTAGCTAATAAAGCACAATCCTTGCTGTATTAGCTGCAATAGAGCACAATCAACACATTAGGGGTCTAACAGATCTCTGATGTCTCCATAAAGAGAACCTGTCACTTACTCATTGCAATCATATGGGAGCTTGTTAGTCCCCTTTTGATGGCAATACTGTTGCATGCTAAAAAAAAGTAAAAAAAAAGCAATGAATAAAATGACAAAACATAAAACAACCCCTTTGCCCTGCCCACACCCAGTAATCTAAATCTGTGCATTGGGCACACACATGTATGTAATCAGTTATTACTCCACAAATGTGATATATCTTCAAGAGTGCAGGACAGAGATCCTTTCAGGTGCATATGGATTTTAAGGGGACAGGTGCATAAAAAAAGTGTGGGGTCTCCCTAAAAATCCATACCGTACCCTTAATCCGATCATGAAGCCTGGCTGGGAGGAATCCATACCAGCCCATGCATTGTCAACGTGAGTGGAACCCCCTTGCAAAGCACCCTGTCCCCATGTCTTCCTTACAACCCTGGCCCAGTGATTGTGGTGGTGTGTGGTTTGAGAGCTTATCAGAATCTGGAAGCCCTCTTTAATAATAAGGTCCCCTTTAACAATTTGGAACCTTCATTAAACTATCTCCCGATCCTTTGCTTTACAGTACCAGGGGTTCCCTTCATTTATACCAGACCCATATCCTAGATGAGTGTCTGATATTGATGTTAACAGTGGCCTCCCACACAATAAAAATAGACATAGGGCCCCCATAATTTATACCAGACCCCTCAATTCTGGTATGAGCTTTAAAAGAAACCCAAAATTATGCCACCCACCCATTGAACCATACCAGGCCACATGACCTCAACATGAGGGACACCCTGCCAGGGGGGACCCTCCTGGCAAAGTACCTTGCCCTATGTTTATGAGGACAAGGACCAAGGTTGTGGGGTTCTGCAGGTGGGGGACTTTTTGAAATCTGGAAGCCCCTTTAACAATAAAAGAGCAAATATAAAATATGAATAATTACAGGGTAAATAGAAGCACAGAAACCATTTGTTGCAAGTCCTTTATTTTAAAAATGTCCAACAGCATACATTCATGATGCTTACTGCCCATCAAAAGAAAAAAGTGGTGACCCTAACTCCACGAGACCACTCACAGAGTGACAGCTCCCTATGCTGTCATTGACAATGTAAGGGAAGCGGTGGGGTTAATGGTGACATCTTTGCCCAAATATGGCCTTGTGGTCATATTTAGGCAATGATGTAACACCACTGATCCCTGCCCATTTTATAATATGTCAGGTGATGTCAGTGGTTGATAAGGATTTTGCTTCATTAGCAATAATTGACAGCCAGAAACTGTCATTTTCATCCATGCTGAAAGCCCTGAACATTTGGATGAACCTCTGAAGAACCAGTGCTTGATCTGAGCTAAATCCTTATTGATAACAGAGAGTGTATGATAAAGTGCAGTCTTTGTCCAGCTTAGGAAGCAAAGGCACTTCTGGGAAATGGTGACCCTTAAGGATGTGATTTTAAAATTTAGAAAGCCTAGGAGCAAGGTTTTATATAAGACATTAAATACTGTATAGTCAATAATTCTTTAGGATGAGTGGTAGATAACCCTTCATGGTTTTGGAGTTTATGTACATGAAGAGGTTTCAAGGAGTGATGCAAATTATGGGCAAACATAGAGGTGACATAATTAAAGATATTTATGTTTTTTTTTAACTTGCAACTGCAATACTAATAAATGGCCTTTAAGTACTACTTTATGTGCTATTCAGACAAAGGTAATAAGAAATTCCTCAATATCATTCGCAATAAAATAGTCATCAAGAAATGGGGATATTTCTTAAACTGTGACTGGGACTGTTAATATGGAATCATTTTTTCCACATTTAAGAAATATTGAAAAAACCAATACACGATGTACGAAAAGGGATAATATGATGGTCTGACAATGGGCAAAGGTGAATTGCAGCATCAGAGAAATTAGTCAGTAATTTAGGAATCCTGAAATATATAGTCTAATCTGATATAGCTGTCATGAAAGTTTTAAAAAAGGGTGCATTTCCTTGTTAAGGAGACACAAGAGGATGCTTTTTGGTGCAGCAGATTACATCTTTTTATTAATAAAAATAAAAAATAAGCCACTCACATAAAGTAGAAATAAAACATCTAGCTTATATAGCTCATATCTAGCTTAAAAGCCATCATCCATGAGGACCTGGGTTATGTGAAGCAGATGGGAGCAACACCACCAGTATTAGGTGATGCACAAGCTCAAAACCAGAGGATACGACAGCTCAAAAGCTAGTCTGACAGCATGGGAACTTGGCCATTGATAGGTTTGAGAAAGAAAGAGTTACTACTCCAAAACACCTAGCCACACCCCTCCATGCCCTCTGGCATTTGATGTCATTGGCCAAGTTCCCATGCTGTCAGTCTGACTCTTGAGCTGATGTATCCTTTGGTTTTGAGTTTGTGTATCTCCTAATACTGCTGGTGTTTCTCCCATCTACTTCAGATAGCTCAGGTACTCAGGGATGACCGCTTTAAACTTGATATGTGCTTTTATTCCTACTTCATGTTAGTGGCAAATTTGTATTTTTTACTAAATAATGATCTGCTGCACCTTTAAGTCCCCTCTTGTGTCTCCTTCACATTACTACAGATATTCCTTCTATCTGCTGAGGACCAGCACCAAGCCGTTTGAAGCCAGCTGTTATACCTCATTTGCATTATAAACTATTCAGCTAGAACTTCACCACTCGAGTCTACTGGCTAGTTTCTTTGCACTATAACAGATTTTTATTTACTGTGAATTTCCCTCTGCCAATATTGTGGGTACACCATGTGTTTATAAGTTGGAAAGTTTGTAGAAGAGATTTGGAAAACGCCTTCAGCAAATAGAAGCAATGGCTTCTATCCAGATTTGCATGAGCACCATATTCAAATCGCCACCCAAAATTAGGTAAGATGAGTGGTAGTTGTCGCAAAAGCGCGCATCAGAGATGGACGCGGTTCAACCATTTTGGTTTCAGACTCCATCTCGCTAAGGGTATCAATTTCTCTCCTACCCCTCCCTTCCTGAGAGGCACAGTGACAGATGTGTGTGTGTTAAAAGTGTCACAGGCCAGATCCCAGCAGGGAGCCACGTGATGCAGCACTGCCTGGAGAACCTGTGTAGTTTCACACATCATAAAACAGATAAGGAGCTTTCCCAGAAGTTGAAAGAAATGCTGACCTGATGAACCTAGCAC
Source organism: Staurois parvus (assembly GCF_062004578.1). Lineage (NCBI taxonomy): Eukaryota > Metazoa > Chordata > Amphibia > Anura > Ranidae > Staurois > Staurois parvus. The sequence goes on from NW_028317818.1 coordinate 5,679,952, forward strand.
AGCATAGGTGACAGAATTAGATGAACACTTCTCAAATAAATTTTTCCCCTATGTCTCATATCTTGGAATATGGAAGATTTACACAAAAACCGGGCACCTTGTCAGATGGCCAAAGAGCAGACGGACAGTTTGATGCGTCACTTATTTATCTCTAGAGATCAGGGAAGCCGAAAAATAGAACTCGTGAACCATGCAACACAAAATTTCATAATTCATATCTAAATAATCCTCAGACTTGTCTGTGTAATAATATACCTGCGGGTAGACTATCGCTTGTGCAGCTCAGAAGTTATAGACCAGAATATGAATTATGAAAGATGTTGGTTCTAATTTAGGGTTCCGCCTGACGATCCCTCCCTAAACAGAATATTGGTCATTTACTCAGAGCCACCCCCCTGCTGGGACATTTTAAAAACAGGCTAGCAGGCCTAAGTAAGTTATGTTAAAGTCTTCTCCCATTCTTAACATCAATATACCACCTGGGGAGACCTTGCTCTCTGAAACGTGATCTGCTTCCATTCAAGGCTTAAATGGCATGTAACTTAACCCTTTAACTTCTCCCTGTTATCTCTTTGCTGTGCTGTTTTCTATGTATATATAAATATCTTAGTTACATCTTCGTTGTAAATATTTTTATTGCACCTGTTTGACCCTTTTAGCAATAAATCTTTCGTCTGAAAGTGTTGAACTGTTTCTATAGCTCTTAATCGCAAATCCCTGCCTTTGAAGAGACGCTACTGTTTGTTTTAATCTCTGTATAACCGGCCTGTGGACCATTTTATACAGACAATTATTTCAATCATTATAGTGTATTAACTGATAATGCGAGTTTCCTCTTTCTCTGTACAAAAAGGAGGTGGTGGTAGTGTGAAAGGGTTAGTTGCATAATTAACCCGACCCAGTAACAATCGCTCAGGCGGGCGGCACATCGATCGGTTGTCCATTAGCTGGAAAATCGTAGTGCAGGGTGCTGCTGGGTGTGGCATTGTTACGCACGTCACATCGCTGTTTTAGATCGGCCAATCCTTCGGTCACGAGTTTGGTGAGAAGGTCTGGGGTCTGACGCCGCGATCGTGACATATTGGACGTCGCGGTCGCATGTTGAGGGTGGCGATCCTGCGATCTGTGACAGTAGTGAACCATTACATAATAACAATTAATAAAAAAGGTTGCTTGTATATACTTTACCAAAGTGAGGTCAGAGCCCTGTAAAAAAATGAACCTACTTTCTGTGTCTTTACAGATATGATGCAAATCAAAAGGCAATTTGTTAGATGGCGAGATTTAGATTTGTTATAAGCTTTATCAAATATTTTGGGTTATTAATCCTTGAGAACTATGTTTTTGAATGAGAATATTGTCCACATTATGTTTTTTATATTGGTAAAACACCTTTTTTTATTTAATGTAGGGAAGTAAAACTGTGCATATTGTGTGAAATAAGTTTAATTGTCATTTAAATGGTACAGAAAAGCTATAAAAATTGTTCAAGTTGATAACATTAGATCTAAATTGCAGGAACCAATGTGCAATGTGAATGTCTATTCATATAGAAGCAGTGGGGTTCCATCTACATATTAGCATGAAACTTATTGAAAAGTGTTTAGTACAAATGAGGATGCAGATTACTATATATATTGCAGAATAGATAAGTGGCCATTGTAAGACAAGCCATATAGCTACAGAGGCAAGAGTAGAATTGCTTGGTACCTTAAAGCTGAAAACATATAACATATTAACAAAACTAGAGCAACAAAATGCTCAACAAAGGTTCAAAAGAGTAACCTGAAAAATAATTGTCAATATTAGGACTACTCAGATGTATAAATTCAAATACATATATCTGTAGGCCTTTGGTGCATAGAAACCCACAGCATGGGACCACAGACTGATAGATCTGGAGATCTGTGGCTATAGCAGAATCACAACTTAGAATCTGCATACAGATCACCACACAAGTACATAAATTCTCCACCATTCCGCAACATTGTGACTAACAATCAGCCAGTGGCACAAGCCAAATTTTACAATACACTTGGTTGCAATTTTTGTTTTTGTGTGAAATTGTATCCCATGGAGAGAAGGACTAGTGGTGTCAGTGTGACTAACAGAATCATCATCTTTGATATTTATTTAGTCTATAGGAGAGCAAGAACCAGCTGATTTATTATTTTATTTTGTCTTTATTGGGATAATTGTCTGATTTATCTAAATCACTAAAGCTTCTGTTATTTGGATAGATGTTTATTTCATTAGTTTGTGCTGTGGACTTTCTTCTCCATTTTTTGTCATTTGTTGTCATTTTAAACAAGCCCAGCTAATCAAGATGCAAGGGTTTGCTCAACAATGCCCCCAATGTGCACAATGCAATTAAAGGTATAAACAGAGTGATGTTACAAATGCCAGGAGGGAGACTAAAAGTATAGGAGGGCCCAGAGAAAGCTACAGCAGAAAAAGTACAAGGTGCAGTAGCAGGTAGTGCATGCGAAGACCCAAAGGAATTAAAAACAACAGGTATACAGGATTATCCAATGGAACCAGCAGAGGAATGGTGGGGGGCATAGCAGCAGCAAGAATAAGAGAAAGGCTCAGCAGAAGGTTGAAATGATGAGGACCAAATCTCAGCTGACCCCCTGGCCATGTTGTGAACACCTGCACACCACCAAACTAGGTCAATTCAGATCAGGTAATCTTTTACATTTCCTATAACTTTTTTTGTAAAAAAAAAACAAATATTAATACCATTAAATAAAACATAGTTTGTGATCAAGTTGTTTCCAGAATTCTGTCACTTACTGTTTACAGCTTAGTTTCAGAGCAAGAAACAGTTATCTGTATATTCAGCACAATATTTTCAAATATTTTATATCATATTTTACAACAGTATCTATTTAAATGCAGCAAGCTCTAAAGCAACATGTAATGTAAGCATTTTCTTTTTAGTCATCATGGGGATTTTACTTAGAATTTTGAAATATGCTATGTCATTGAACTTTGCATTCCCTGGATTGCCTTAATCATATGCAGTGTAATAGGTTATGTTGCTTTACCATTATTATGATGCTTTATATACAATATTTCCAAAGCTTATAACCCAGAAAGTTCAGATCATTTTTTTCATTGACTTACATTCTTTCTTCAAGAGAAAATTAAGTCTCCAATGGATTTGAAAGGTTTTTGTTAGGCAAAAATGCCCCTGGGTTTTGGTGCAATAGGAATGACAGAATATATTTCTAAGATTCTAATCACTTTAACATGATTTGAATACAAGTGCCTTACTGTGATAAGAATGTTAGATTCCCTTATGTTAATTACTGTATTTTAACTGAGACTAATTTGACAGCCACTAACATATTTCATATAACATTGCCTACAAAATGAGTGACTGCTCAATGGGAATACAAAAGCTGTTTGTAGCACCTCCCTACAGGCTTGTCAGAATCTATGGACATGTGGACTCTGGTAAAATGGAGCACATTTAAAATGTTATCTGTTTCTCTTTAAATATGCTGGAGTGATGACATTGTGGAAAACATGCTCTGATTTAAGCTTACAATGACTACTGGTTGCCAACATTTTGTTTTGTTTGCCATTTATACTCATTACTGTCTTCAGAACAAAATTCTAACAGATCTTTGGCTCAAAACAAAAATGCTGCTTTTGCTTATCCTTTACCCTCAATGTGTTTTCAATTTTGTCAGTTATTTAGTGAAGTTGCATTATGTCAGGTAGAAGGTCACTGAACCCTTTTCCCATGACAGGATGAACAGGAATAACTTTTTTTTGCCAGAGATAGGTATATTTCCTGTGCATGAAGGTAAAAGACCTTCAAACTTTACAACTTTATGCATGAAGTTTTGTATGGAATATTGAGATGCAACAGGAAGCATGCACTGGGTGCATTTGAGAATTAATCTCTTGGATCACAAACAGGGGTTCTCAAATTACCAAATTATTGTCAAAGGCTTGGGGTGTACTGGTGCAATGCAGAAATGTTTGGATGGAAAATACAATATATGTTTCTTAAACTATAGTTTATACATTTTTTTACTGGAATGTACCTTTAAGACTCTCAACAGTTATAAAAAAATACACTTAACTACGCAAGCCTTCACATATTTGTTGGATATTAAATGACATGTTTATTGGATTCTGTACCCTCCTCAGGCACATTCAATATCACTCTTTTTATTTAATACTATAAGCTGAATTGCTGCATGTCATCCTATGAGGGTAAGATGGCAGAAACTGATTGCAGACATCAATCATTGCCTCAGTTACATTTCCATTGTCAAGCAGATGTTAGTCACATTAGTATTCTTGTTATTCTTGTCCCCGGTATTCCTGTTTCAAGAGTACATGTAAACATGGGAAGTCAAGTTAAAAAAAAGAGTCTGAAATGTCAGATATGTTGTATAGATTTAAAACTGATGAGCCTAGGGATGTGAACAGAAAAATAAACAGTACAATACAAAGTCTAATAGGAGCAATTACAACACTATCAACTACACTCACAAGTTCAATAGATGGGTCAAAACCCTACTTCTGTAATTATAGGGAATATGATCACTGTTTGATAATATTACTACTTGATCTTCTAGCTGGTATTGGGCAACATTAAGCACCATTACATACCGCATCATAACAAAACATGTAAAATATATCACAGTAATAGATGAAATCTTAAAGAATCTCCCTTTTTTTTTTCATTCCAATAAATTATCTTTTACTGGATCTTGTGGAAGAAATAAGGAATGAATATAAACCATTGATGTAACCTTCAGGTTTGGACAGTTAGTATAACAAATATAGCACATAAGGTGCCTTGGAGGACAGAAAAAAAGCTGAATTAGCAACATGGAAATTTGCAGCTGACTAACCATACTTATTTTTCTTAGTACAATGGTCACAGTGGCACTGCATGTCATATACATACTTATTAGATATGTATGCTTTTTGCATGATGGTTCCCATCAATCAACTGATATCTCAGTGCTGTGGTCACTTGCTGGTGTCATATTCAGCATTCAAGTAACTAGAGAATGAGAAGTTCAGTTTACTGAGCAATAAAGCATATATATTAAAAAGAATGTTGCTGATCTATTTCTTTTCACACCAAGATATTTGTAAAGCTTACACTTTAAGCAGTTTCCTAAATGACATGACAGTAATTGTATGCAATGACGATGCATGCGCTTGCACATTTTAGCCTTTAAATTGAAGCTCCCTCAGAAAGCTGTTGTTACCATAAATGCACCTGAAGTGCAAGTTCTAACTTCTATGTCACTGTGCTCTAATTGTTTTTGCCCCGAGCCATAAACTAATTAGAAAAATGGCCACATTCATCATCTCTCACCTTTATACAATATATCTGCCTAGGGAGCAACCAAGCAACCAAATTAAAGTCAAAGTTCTTCACACAAAGGATCAGTATTTAGTATTGCAGAATTCACCTAGAGTCCACTAGCTAAAAAGCTACGACAGCATGTATTGCACGTACATAGTGCAGATACACAAAATAGATAGTTTAGGGGAAAAATGGCTTTGGTTATAGTTTATGGAATAATACAACTGACAAAAAGATCTGTACCTATCTAATATTTAGATGTTCAAAGAAAAGAGCAATATTTGTATAGCCAATCAATTCTAACCTAACTTTCTGATAGCACTTTTATGTGCTCGGCTATGGTCTCCAGGGCCCTAAAATTTGCCCAATTGTCTTCTTATATTACCACAAACACAAATATATTTTTCTTTACAATACTATAACATACATTTACTAAAACTGGTGCACACAGAATTTGGTGCAGCTGTGCATAGTAACCAGTCAGCTTCTAACCTCAGCTTGTTCAGTTAAGCTTTGACAACAAAACCTAGAAGCTGATTAGTTACTATGCACAGCTGCACCAAATTCCAGTTTTAGTAAATCCCCCCCCCCCCCAATGAAATAGCCAAAGGACCCAACAGATGCCCAGGGTTTTATTCACAGACTCCATGAACCAACAGTAAAACTGCAGGATAGCATCTGTGAGAACATTGTGGAACCTCACTAGGGAAGGGGAAATTTTTGCCCTGGAGAAAATCACTGTCACTATGCTTAAATGCAGATCACCTTAACGGTAAGATCCTCTCCACATGTTGCAGTCCTTGTCTGTAGTATAGAGTGAACTAGGTGTAAGGCCTGGTTCGCATCTATGGTCAGGGGATTTTTTCCTGCAGCAGATTGCAACACACATAGGGGTGAACCATGCCTAAGAGCCAATGACAGACCAACAATTAAGTTACAAAACTTTAATACTGCATCTGATGGCCTGTGCAGAATCAAACAGAATCCGTAGAAGTAGCAATGAATTACAATAGAAAAGGAGAACATAAAAGGAAGCATAGATTATATGGAAAGGAAAGAATGAAAATCTAGATGAATCAAGCAATTATTACAGAACTATGAAGAAGAATGCATGTGAAAAAAGAAGAGTGTAACTATAGAATAAAATAAATTAATAAAGATCCAAGTCAATAATTAAGAACACAGTAGAAAGAAAATAAAGCAAAAGCTGATTTTTCGTTTTTTTCCCCTTTACTCTTTAAGTTTTCCACACTTATGTTAAAGGTATGCTATGTATAGGTCCCTGCCCCAACACCATCATACATACAAAGTGAACTCCGGTATTTGTGAAACTGCAAATCCTAGTCTGCCTTGCCAGATTTTGACAAAAAGAGCCTAATATTGTTGTACTAAGGCTGCATAAGCACTCTTTTTCCATACCATATATATTAGAAAAGAACATTAAAACCACAGAGAGATGCAAAAATAACTGGATGTCAGAAAGGATACAAACCCAAAAAATCACAAGACACCAGGGGGCTACAACAATATAACATACTAGATGCCTAGGAGAATGTGGAGTTAAAATCACACCACATCAGGGAGTATTCTGCATGCCAGCCACAAGCCAATGAAATAGCGAGGTCATGTTGTCAGACAGTAGAAGCATAACAGAAAATATGTGTTTCAAAGTTAGGACCCACAGGAAAGAAGAAATTTTCAGCACAACTTTTGACAGCAAATGACACCAAGGGGCTAGTTTCAGTATCTAAATATTTTGTTGCAGTTTATGTAACTCAACACACTTTTATTGTTTTTGCTGTGTTGACTAATGAATTGGTACATTGTACTTATACCTTATTGTGAGAATTTGGCTAGACTCCGTTACTAGACGCTGTCTGTTTTATATAGGTAGAATACAAACTTTTGCAAATATTTTTCTCGATTCTGCACATTACAAATGTATGTATTTTTGTACCTGACAATCTGACTGCTGTCTACATTATCCCGTATTTTAGGCTAATTAAAAAAATTAGCTTGATGGGTTTTCCATAGGAATCAATAGTGAGTCATTGTTTAAAACCAATCAGGAACAAGTGTTAAATTTTTTCATGACCATGCTTTTCTTTGGAAGAATAAAAAAACATACTACAAACTTTTGGCATTTGCAAAAGCCAATTGATCCATACAACATTTTAATATTAATGTAGCAGATCAACTGAAAGCTAACCGAGGAGAGAGGGGGGGTCCTAAGCTGCTGTCTGTTGTCTGTAACCCTGTGTAGCCTTAACAGGGAATATTTTATCCCAGTACAAGAAAGATAACTATTTTTTTATTTTATTTTAAAAAACAGGGATACCACCGAAAGGAGGAACTAATGTTGTTTGTTTCCAATCCTTGTTTATTGAAAGTTTACAATACAAATAAATTAAAGAAGAAAGGCACCAAATGAGAAAGTAGTGTTGATTGTACATATAGTTATACAGGTGCTTCAGAACTGGAGGATTATTAACAGAACAATATTCCTTGGGTTTTATATTAAGCATTTCTATGAAGGGCCCTAAAAACTAAAAGATCAGCTTGTCAGATAACTGAAATCACATATGAACTCTGTTTCTTCCAACCTACACGGATTGGGATACCCAGGATGGCCTTCGCTTAATCAATTCTCCCCCTGATAACACTGTTCAACAGGTAAAAAGTTTTGGGCATAAAATTAGCTAATCTTACATAATTTTGGGGTGCTGAAAACGAAAATGACCCTAAAAAATGTTGATTGGCTCTAGTTTCCATGATATATTCACCCATCTAATGACGTAAGCCATTCAAAATTATGATGCAACTTCAGCTGAATATTGCGCAAATGATACTGGTGACCAATAGAAAATTGCATGTATACTGAGATGATGCAATATTAGCCTTTAATTGCATCACTTCACTGCATAAAAGCTGCAGTATCTGTAGCTGATTGTAGTTCGACAGCGTCTTTACATTTCGTTTTATGCTTATATAGGCTACTCAGTAATGCCTCGAACTGCCTGAAGCGTGTAGTCACGTGCAGTTGTAAGAGATAGCCCTTTCCTCGAATACAAGAGAAAAGCCAAGAGAAGCAAAACCGACACAAACTGAAGACAAAACTAGTGAGAATCCTAAGAATTAAAATGATTCAACTTAGCTTATGGCTATAATTTTTCTTGGTAATCCTATGCAATATATTATGCCATTTAGGCTTTGTTATGTAGTCAATATCACTTGCTTTATATTTGTGGAAAGACATCTATCGATATAATTATTGTGCATTATGTAGTCATTACGCCTATAGTAGAAAACTTTCCGTTTACAGAAAAACTAGAGCCAATTGACAAATTTCATTGTTATATTTGAACTCAGAATGTGAAATTCATTAAGAAATGGATCCTTTTGTTTCCAAAACTGGCAAAAAATAAAAATTTGTTGAACAATGTAATGTATGGAAAGTGCAAAAAGGGAAAGGGATACAGTAAAGATAATAAAAAGAAAAGAGAAAGCAGATTAGTAGTGGCCAGCTCCCCGACTGCCTCAGTAAGACACTGAACATATTTAAGTGGTTGTTCCCATCAAATATTTTATCCAGGAGTCCCAGGTATTTTCAAATAATGGCATCTTGTCATGTAGAACTGCGGTAAGGCATTAGTTCACCATGATCCAGGATGATTTAGCCTTTAGGAGGTCAAGAGGTATCGTGGGGGATATCCATGATCTTGCTAAGAAGAGAAACTAATGTTTTTCAAAGCCAGCTAAAAGCACTGTCCTCTTGACTATGTAAGTTGTTAGACTTCATATACCACTTCATTATCAGGCCATTTTTCTGTTTTCAGTGCCATTATAGTTTAACTAACAATTACTCAGTTCTGCAATAGTGCATATATACACTTCTCTTCACTACATCCATTCAAAAGGGCTGAATTGTGATAAAATCTGTCTTAATTTGTCAGTATCACAGAGGAGGGGGAGGAAAACTGCAGTTAGAGAACGTGTACATTGTGTGATAGCTGATTGGAAGAAAGGAACACATCCCTTCCACACACCACACAGGAACAAAGGAATTCACAGAGCTCTGTTCTCAATAGATAAGCTGTGTGCTGAGCTCTCCTTCCCGTCACAATTATATCTCATGTGTCGGCAAAAGTTCTCAGAAGTAACACAAGCTGAGAGAGTGAAGCACCAGAGAGAATCGACATTTTGAGTTAGGCAAGTTAACACTACAGATATATGTGCTTTGTTCAGATTTCATGACTGAGGTTTACAACCACTGAACAAGCTAACATTAGAAGCTGATTGGCTACCATGCACAGCTGCACCATTTTGCACTCTCCATTTTGAAAAATAAAAGTTTTCTTTATGAAATTGACCCCATTTTGGAAAGTAGACACCCCAAATTTATCTCATTTTTTGCTACCCATGGAGTACCTGTTCTATCTTCCAGTTTTGACTGGAAACATAGCAATAGTCCTGCATTGTATGTGAGGACAGTAAGGTAACTGTTATCTAACTGCAGAAGAAAAAGTTAGCTCCCCTGTCCTAGGGAGTGTTGTTCTGTGGAAAGTGGATGGACAGAAATATAAATTATTTGGCAAATTATTTGGCAAATAATAAATTATTTGGCAAATAAAACCTGTGCTATTAAAGTAGCTGTAAAGGCTGAAGGTTTTTTACCTTCATGCATTCTATGCAAAGGTAAAAAACCTTCTGTGTGCAACAGCCCCCCTCAGCCCCCCCAATACTTACCTGAGCCTCATCACAATCCAGTGCATAAGAGCCTCGATTCTCCAGGGATTCTCCCTCCTCGTTGGCTGAGACATCAGCGGGAGCTATTAGCTCCCATTGCTGTCAACCACAGCCAATTATGAGAGGGGTTCTGTATGTGAATGGACATGCAGAGAAGTGGCTTGGGAGCGAGACTGCTTGGGTACCCTTATAGTAAGCTTCTTGCTCTGGGGGCACTTGACAGGAGGGAGGGGCCAGGAGCACTGGCAGGGGACATGAAAAGAGGAGGATCGGGCTGCTCTGCACAGAGCAGATAAGTATGACATGTTTGGGTTTTTTTTATTGCCTTTAATATCACTTAAACTGCTTTTACGGAACTCACATTATAGTTCTGTTGTAGTTTTTTGCAATATATGTATTGTTATATTGCTTCTTTTTTGGAATTGCAAAAAACAAAAACAAACAATGTTTTGGCAGATTACTTTTGAAATAGTACCATGAAAATAAAAAATACACACCACCATTTTTGGCCAAACAACTGCAGAAAGTAAAGACACATTGAACTTTGAAGATTATGACTTTTAAAAAAAATCTTTATTTAATGCAAGTAGGATGTGGGCTCATATCAGCTCAAACACTGACTCTGCCTAATGCTTTCTAAACAGTGTGTCTGACCATGACATTGGTAACAACCCTTGATTGAGAGATAAGACAGGGAGAGAAGAACTAGTGGTAACTTGTAGTGAAGAGTGCCAAATATCAAATTCACTAGGAATGTGAAGAATGAGGAGTTCTTTTAACGCAGCAAGCTGGAAGTTACATTACAGCCATAGCAAACACTTCAACTTAAAAAATGTACTGTGACTATGATGTGTGATAATATGAGAATGCCTGTGATGCATGGTGGCACTGAGCAGCCTTAAGTGGTCTAGTATGTTCAGCTTTATATGCTGGCCATTGGGCTGTAAGAAACTGGTAAGGAGAACAAATCCAGCTACAGATGGTTTGAATCTCAACTGGGTCATCAAGGACAGGTCAAGATTAAATCCATCTAATGTCAGGCTGATCTTTCCAAAGTCAATTAATCAATGTGTACACTCAGCAGGGACTGATCCTCACACCCCCCACCTGGAGAACACAATAGCTCTGCGGGAGGAATTCCCCCATCAACACTGACAGCAAGCAACTTACACTTTTAATAGGAAAATCCAGTATGCATAGTATTAGGCAGACTATTGATGACGTGATTTTCTTTCCTGCAACCAAGGTTTGCAAGAAAGAAAATCACTTGATTCCCCCATCAAAACAGTCAGTGTTGATGGGGAATCAAGCAAATTTCTTTTCTGTAACAATGGGCTGCAGTAAAGAAAATTGCAGCATCTATAGCCTACTTAATACTATGAATGCTGGCTTTTCCTATTGAAAGTGCAAGTTGCTTGCTGTCAAAATCCAGTGGCATGAGTCACTGAACTAGAACAAGTATACATAGCAAGAGTTTAGAATTTGTTGCTTTTATTGGCTCTATACTGGTGAATGAGAAGGTATTGAAGCATTTTAAACAAGCATGACAGTCATGAAACAATCAATTTCAGAAATAGGTACGCAATGCTAGCTTAAATATTGCTGTCAGCACATGGTCAGTTTAAGTCTTAATGACAAAATCATTTCTGGTTTTGCATAAAATAGTCAGACCCAATAAAAAAGATGTCCAAATGGTCAAATGTCACCAGAAACTTGTGTTCATCAAGTGAATTGCACAGTCCAGGCAAATTCTGAGCCACTTCAATCATGTCAAGTGAACAGTTTATCAAGCGTGAAGATTGCAGTTTTAACAGTCTTGTACCCCTCTGTGCATATGAACATTTCCCAATTTTTTTTTATCAAACCATGAGATATAACAGAATTTAAAAAATGAAAAAATTGTGTTTACATTAACGTTTTTTTTAACATTAATGCTGACATGACAACCACAAATTAGATTAACAGAACCCTAAAGAAAAAACGTTGTTTTCTAATTTAAAACCAATTGATCCATTTTGTTTCTGCTGTGGTAAGCTGTCACCCCTGCTGTCTGCAAAGATCTTGGATGTGTACAGTATGTTTCTTTTTAGCAGCAACAAATTCTTGTCATTCTTTTGTTTACTATAACATGGAAAAATATATAGCTCCATACAGATATAGCCTAAAGTTGACCTGAAGTTAAGATTTTCTTGGTTATATGGAACATTTAGGAATGTTAAAAACCTTTATAATTACTAATTGTACCTAAGTAATATCCTAGAAATGTACCTTTTATTTTGAATCTCTCCTGAGAAACAGCAGTGTACTTAATGGTATGTGACGTGTCTAAGCACACTTGGGCCTACAATCTTCAGGGAGTTCTAATGCACATCTGCCTCTGAATGTTTGTCTCATCAGATTTGGAGAGAGAGATTTGGTGATGTCACTACTGTTCTCACTATTCTCCATGCATGAGTCACTTACATTAGGAAGCAAAAACTTGCATTTACTGAGATGGCCTCCTACAGATAGAAACACAGTACACATCAGTGATGGAGAAAGCTCAACTACAGGGAGACCACAGGCATTACTACTGACTAGTTGTTTGCCCTCTTTCTGCACTTGTATATTAGGAGACAATTGTGTTTATACATGCAAACACTTCAAAGAACAAAGAAAATAAAATGTTGATTTAAAGGGTAGTAAACTCTAGTATAAAACTTTTATCTACAGGTAAGCTTATAATAAGACTTACCTGTAGGTACCGTGAATATCTTCTAAACTTGTGCTGTTTGGGAGATATTCACATTGGCTCCAGCCAATGATGACACAGTGCATGCACAGTGTTCTCTGCATTCAGGTGCCGCAATCGTGACTCCCATGTGCGGGAGCAGGAGTGATGTCATTGTGGCCCGATCAAGCGGCTAGAGAGCATGAACTCAGAAGGAAGACTGGGTAAGGATGGAAGCACTGGGAGTAGTGACAGATCAGCGCTGGAGGGTTCTACTTGAAAGATAAGTCTGTCATAATGTGCTAGTATGAGGTGCAACTATAGGACAAATGCAGCAATAAACACATTGACAGTTAGCTTGGGTGGTTACCCCATCCTCTTTATCTATCCATCCATCCTCATCAACAGTTGAGTTACCCAGATGTGCAAAAAGCATCTAGAGCTGGTCATAGATGGATCAAAATTCAGCCGGTTCAGCAGGGACCTACTGAATTTCAATCCATCTATGGCTGTTCGTGCTCAAAAGAGCCAACATATAATCTACTCCTCTTGAATGGGACTCTTAGTGTATGTTTGTTCAATCTGCACTTGTAGCCAATTGACTGTAGCCCTGATCAGTATGTTCTAACAGTGGAGGAATCCCTGCTGTCAGAATACAATAGTGCAGCGGAGAAGATTTCTTCATCCACCTTGAATGTGGGGATGGGGGCAATCTGTTCTATTTTTTTTTGATCAGCTGGCTAGCTCATCAAAAAATCACAATCCATCTATGGCCAGCTTTAAGACTTCTTGTGTGTGTGTGTTCCAAACATTGCACTATTATGCATTTTGAAATATTTCTATGCATAAGTGACTCAGGGAACAATAGTTTTAAATTTATAACAACATCTATATTTGTTTTCCCTGATGAAAATGAAAAACAATAAAAATATTTTTTAGTGAGACATAGATAATAATATTTCAGTTTTATTTGCAGCCGGCTAATAATGAGCAGCAAATAACAGAGCCACTTAATCATCATGCTGACTTACTACTATGCCATTAAAAGCCTTATTAGCATATGTTGTGACTAGATCTGGATAGCAGGATATCCAGTTACATACACAGCTGAATGACTCACACCCTTCCTTTCTCCTAGGAGAGATGGTGCCCATATGGATTTTCAGTTTATACCAGCAATCAATAATTACAAAGGTAGTGCTTGAATTTCTTATAAGAAGCCCTACCATCCTGGGATGTGCATAATGTTAAAGTATAATAAGGTTATCTCTGTATCTATGCTTTTGCACTTAAATGATGGATCACATATAATCCAATTTCAGCAAAACTATCTATTTTTCCAGTCTCTACCAGCCCCCCCACCCCCACCCCTGCTTCTGTAATCTTCCAGTGCAAAGGTGGTTATTAGAGCTGAAGTACTTGTCTTTTGCACTCATCAAGAGTACTTCCTATGCCCACCTTTTCTTCCCACCCACATCTATGAATAAAATGAGATCTATGAATGAAGAACACAGGCCTCCTCCATTCATAGATCGTGTTTAATTCATAGAAGCTATAGTTGCAGAAGGGCAGGCAAAGGTAGCACTCTTTATGAGCACATATGGCAGGTCCCTCCACTCTGTAAATCTTTTTTCTATGCATTGTTAAATTACATGTGTACTTGCTAACATTGTTTCACATGTGTGCAGGTTCTGATTCCTGCTTTGCAGCACTGCACAGTGATTGTGCTTCACTAGCTAACTGAAATCAACGCATTATGTTGCTAAGAACTTAGGAGTTTTTTTAAAGTAGTGCTAAATCCTAACAGAATGGTATGTAGTTTGCTAAAGCCTCCTGTGATGAATGATTGACTTGGATTTTTTTTTCATGGAATACTTTTCAATTTTTTCACTTGTGAGCATGGCATTTTTGCAGGGGCAGCCATCTTCCTGTGTATAAAATACAGGCAATGTCTGGATCCATTCAGGTGCTCAGCAATTCATCGGATGATTAGGAATATCTCTTAACTGCCAAAACATACCTGTCTTTGATAAGATCTTATAGAAGCATTATTTTTAGCCTGATAGTTGAAATTACATTGATGCCTATTTTTTTTAAACAGTCTATAGATAATAATTACTAAAATCCTGTTTTGTTATGTCTAGGAAAGTAATTTACCCATCTCAGGCAGTCACTTTTAATTCATGTTTTTTATTATTAATATTACAGATAATTAATAGATGATATTTAAGCTTTTCTGGAATAGGCACAGAAGGTTTTATGATGAATTCAGTTCTTTGGTACATAAGATAAGGCAATGTCACCTCTTTCCTAGATATTGAAGCCAATATGCCTCACATTTTTAAATTCATACTTATAGTACAGATCGTTAAACAATGTTGTTTAATATAGATCCAACAGAATTTTTGGAGCAGCTTTTTTTTCATTCACCTGATAAAATGCAAATTCTACTCTCACATGCATTTTATGAAGGACACAACTAGGGTCTGATAGCATTTTGAAGTGATTTTTATCCACTTTAGGCAGCAGTCAGGCTAATGCTATATAGAACACTTCAAATGCCACGAGAAGTGAATTATCCTGTAAATGTAAGATTAGATCAAAATTACATACTGATAAGCATAATCGAGATTCTGTGATCAGGTGCTCTGAACCAAAGCACCTAACAGCTATGCAGCTATTCCATTCAAAGGCAGTCTGAACAGTGTTTCTGATGTGGCCTTATCAGTCTCAGTTTAACGTAAATCCTGTTACAGCAGCTTTGTCCAATCTGCCCGTAGCTTTGTTCTGTACCTTTCAGTAATAGTTCATTGAAGCAGAAACTGCTCTCTGAATCAAACTTGTTTTAGTTTTGGAATGGACAGTAGAAGGATCGACAGACAGACAAATAGATGGATAGTAAGATAGATAGATAGATAGATAGATAGATAGATAGATTTAATTTTTATTGACTTATAAAAAAGGAACAACAGAATGCATAAATTTAGAATGGGACTGATAAACTAATATTCCTTTTAGCTTTTCATGTAATGACAAAAGTAAAGTATGTTGAGAAAGACAAACATCCATCAAGTTGATCCTCTTTCAGGAAAAAACTCCTTCAAAAACCTAGTGTTCATTTTTTTTCCTTTTCAGGCTCAATGGGGATTCATATTATATATAGGACTTAATACAGGCAGCCTGAAGAAATCCTAGTCATATGGTTCAATATACAGTATTTGTTGATGTTGTACACTAATTTGATTGTTTTGTTATGACTGATTGCAATAATTAGGTAATTTAACTGCTTATTTGCATGCTATTCCCTGAAAATGAGATAGCTTTACTGTATGACTAATTCTGGTACAGATGTGTTAAAATTCATCAGGATATGGCTGTTGTGGTAGAGGAGACAGCGTGTGTAAATTTAACCTGGTAAGTAGGATGGGAGTACAGGGCTTGACGGGTATTATCTCCTCCATGTGTAGCCAGTATGAATCCAGTTTGGTTCCTATCAATTATTCTTGGCAGTGTCTGAGAAAGCCTATTGGCCAGGATTTTTGTAAAAATTTTATAAACAAAATTGAGTAATGCTATGGGTCTATAGTTAGCAGGAGAGGAAGCATACTTCCCCAGTTTAGGTATAACTGTAATAAAGGAGTGCAAAAATGGGGGAGAGGCATTTCCTTTTCATTTCTTTTTCAAGTAATGATCTATAAAGATCAAGCAGAAAGGGAGCTGTAACAGGGAGAAAATGTTTGTAACAGGGAAGAACATCAAGTCCAGGTGATTTATGATGGGAAGGTCTTTTACCACAAGTGCCTCCGTAGAAATATCTGCATTAAGGGTCTTTAAGGCAGCTAAAGTAAATTTGGGCAATTTAAGAGTACTCAAGTCTTTAAATTTAGCAGATTGAAAAGGGGAGTGGAACAGTTGTACATTTTTTTTGTAATATTCCCCAAAGATGTTGGCAATAGATTGCAGGCCAAACATAGGGATACCATCTGGTTGTAGAAGTTTGGTGTGAACTGAAGGGATCTCTTACTGTTCATCAGCATTCTATGGGGATTATTACTGGAGTATTCATAGAGTTTTTGCTTTGTCCATAGGAGAGGTTTGAGTTTAGTGCTCATATTGAGTGCTTTGAGCTAGTTTTGTAGAATGGTAACACTGTGCAAGTGAGATATAGAAGGGGATGCAAGCAGTTGGTGTTCTGCTTTAAGTCATTGCTGTTTAAGCATATGTTTTTCATTTTTATTTCCTTTAAGGCAGGAACCAGCTGAAATACACTGGGCTCTGAAAAACACTTTGTGGGCTTCCCAGAGTATAATTGCCTGGTGCATTGTACCTTTATTCCTTTGAAAGCAAATCCACCAAAGAAGTGGATAACCTATCTTGAGTCTCAGGGTTTTTGAGCAGCAAATCATTTAACCTCCAGTGACATGTTCTGGTACTTATACCCAGGACCTCTAAGTCTAACATAATGTATGGTCTGACCATATTGTATGGCAAATATCTGAGGAAATCATTTGTTTTAACCCAGGTGTGGATACAAAAAAATATCTAATCTAGAGTATATTCAATAAGCAGGGAAGTAAAAAGAGTACTGTTTATGGAGAGGATGTTTAACCATTCAGGTGTCGAAAAGGTGGTGTTCACTTATTACCTTGTGGAATGACAGATGGGAGTTCACCAAGTAACAATTGTCTATATCTATAGGAGGACATGACTAAATTGTAATTTCCCCCCACTATAGTGAGTGGAATGGACTGTTGCAGCAGCTTATCTAATGCTTGGGTTAGAAATTGAATTTGACCATAGTTTGGTGCGTAGATACTAGGGGAGTATCTGTCAGCATACAGTTAAATAAGATATACCTCACATGAGGATCAAGTACAGAGATAGTTACCTTCAGGGGAGATGTATTTCACATGAGGATGACAACTCCCGCTTTACCAGAGGAATCTGAGGCCTGGAAGGAACTTGAAAAACATTTAAATGCAAACTTTAGAGAACCTCTTTACAAAAATATGTTTCTTGCACAAAGATCACATCAGCATTAGAGGCTTTAAATTCCTTCAGTACTAACCATCTTTTTCTGATAGAGTTTAAGTCTTTTTCATTGCATTACAGTATTTTTAAATGCATTGGGGAGAAAAAAAAATAAAAGCCAATGTACATTGTATAAAATACAAAAGAAGGAGAACTGGAAAACCAAGCAGGTAGAACATAAAAACTATATAAACCATAACTTGGAAAACAGTATAGGGCTATCATGAGCCCACAGTAAAAATAAACACAATTGTAAAGCCTGAGATAAAAAAGCATCTCAGGACACCATGGATTAATCATTAATGTAAAAAGGGAGCCTATAGACAGCAACACCTAAACAAATGCCAGTGTACACTGCCTATGAAAGGTGACGGAAAAAATACAACCACATTGAAACCTTATCAGTCACCAAGGGGGTGTGTAGGTATCCATAAAAAAAGGATAAAAAAAATAGATAAAACAAGCAGAGGAGCCATGTTGCATGTAAGAGAGCATGTCCCACTTAGGTGTCACCAGGACAGTTCAAGGTGGCTTACAAGGTGAGGAGTTGCATTGAAAAGTCCACATCTGCCGTCTGTTCTTAACCAGGGTCCACATTTTGCTAGGAGTTGAAAATTGAAAGGGTCTTGGGAGAGGAATCGTGAAGGCCTTCTCTGGAAAAGGTGGCAGGCCCTGGATTTTCAGAAAGGCTTCAGCATCTTGAAGCTCTCTGTTGCTATATTGGAAGCCAGCCTTAGTGATGATCAATCTGAATGGAAATCCCCAGTGATCCTACACTCAGGCTGTGTTCACACAGTAACGCAGAGCTGCCAGACTGATTCACTGCTCTTGCAGCTCTTTGTTGCTGGCTGTGGTAGGGGACAGTATGGTGTATGATTTTTTTTTTGTATACTTTATTCATGACAATGTACAGCAGCACTACCGTATATTGCCATGCATTTGAACACAGTGTGCTGCAATATAATGCAGCATGTCTGCATTTAATCGCAGCATGCTGCAGCGATAATATGGGCTGCATTGCAGTGTAAATGGGACACATAGGAAGCAATGTAGTAAAATGTCTGTCATTGCATATAGTGGGAATTAGCCCTCAATGTTTTTGTAGATGTGAGGTAATCGGTCTCAGGTTGCAATGCTTAGCAAAGATGAGAGGGGGGAGAGAGGTCACTAAAAATGTAAATTGTTTTGCCTTTGTAGTCTGTGATAGATTTGTTTTGAGTGTTCATGAGTAGGGTCTCTGAGGTTGGTAAATAGGACCAAAAAATAACATTGCAAGTTGGAGTCCCCTGCTGGAGATATTGGATTAGATCATCAAATTTAGTCTCAAGTTGATCAGTTCATTCCTTCAGCATGGCTATCTCACCCCTTAGCTCCTGTGCAATTCTCCCGACCTCTGTGGAAATACTGTGAGTGATGCAGGGCTTGCAAGCAGTCAGCTAATATGGAGATTGTGGGCTAGGGCCCAGAAGAGTGCATTGAAATAGAAGCAGAAATGGTGGTATTTTCCCTCATTTCTATGAGAGAGTCTACAAACCCGAGAGTAGTGTTCTGTGAGGCCAGAGGAGGAGTGGCAAGGTGGGAGGTCTCAGCTTGCTGATTTTCTTCATAGGGATAGCCAAGAGTATGAGTACACTGTGCCCCATCTTAGGTAATTTTTTTAATTAAATATCTTTATCTCTGCATCATTTATGCATTTCATCTCAACTTGGTAGAGCAAATCAAAAGAAGAATGTACATTTTAAAACATTTTAAAATAGCAAACATTTCTATGTGTATACATATATATTTCTGATACTTTTTTGCTTTTGTAGGACAAAACTGCCTTTCACCCACTGAGATGCCCTGTACCTGAGGTGATACTTCTGCTGCAGGGTTAACTATCATTTTCAGCACTATTCTCAAAGTTATAACACCTCTAATTGCCTGTAGCTGTTGTTATTGATTTTTATTGCCATTCACAGCCAAAACACTCAAAAAAACGAGTGTACTTCTTTTCATTTCATTTGAAGCCGAAGCAAGTTTACACTTGTAGATCATGGTTCATTGCCTGTGACCTGTTCTGCTTCATAAAAATTCATAAATATTGTTGTGTCATGTACAGAGGACTGCAATGAATAAAATAGGGCTCAAGCCATATAACCTTCCCCATTGTTGCTGAACTGATATGTTTCTGTTACTAGGATGCTCACTGAGACCTTTGATATTATAGCTGAAAATGCAATCAACAAACCAGCCATTGTGCACAAACAGGAAGACATCTTCACTCAGTAAAACATAGAAGGGAATTCTAGCCCATTAAACAGGGCTTGAACTTCAGTATTTTTACTGTAAGCTGTTTTGATTCTGATCCATTTACCGTCTTTGAAAATCAATTTTTTAACATCCAAGCAACCCAGTTGTAATAATTTGAACCTTTGCTTGCTTATAACTAAAAATGGGGCTAAGTCAACCAAACAATTGTTGTCTAACAGTTTTCAGTACGGGAAGAGACTCTGTCTCTCTGGGGAAAGTTTGATATTGTGCTTTGCCCGAGGATATCACTTCTGTAAGTGACCTGTACCTGTAACTACAAAGTTTTTAGAACTCTGTAGGGAAACATTAGAAGCTAAAGTATATGTTACTGTTTTTGTCTTCAATAAATAGGGCTACTGGGCTTTTAGAGCATAAATCTTCCCTTTAGGAAATGCTCAGTAGACAAATTACACCCAAAAAGTCCATAAAATAATTCCTTTAAACAATATTTGCTTCTAAAGTGTCCACATGATATAATAATGCTAATAATTTACTAACTATAGAAAATCTGTTCCTTGATGAAAATATTTTTTTTTATCATATTGTAGCTCATTTGCTTTTAACTGCAAAGTGAATGTGTGTGAAACTGCAAAGTAAATATGCATAATCTGAGTGATGACTTGAGTGCTACCTTTATTCATTAGGATTCTTCCCTGTTCTTTTTCTGTAGCGGTTAATACTTGAGCTGTGACCCCAAGTAGGGGCCAATACCCCAACCAATGCTGTGTCCAGTAAGGCACATCAGTGGTGGAGTAGTGGTTTTTATTTCTGATCACACTGTCCAATGGACAATATTGAATCCTCATGCTAGACCTGCTTCCCTGTTTTGGTGCTACATTTCTAGAAAAGGGGGCTGACAGTTAAGTATTTTTCTTATGGTAAACAATTGCTGGTTCTCTACAAGTGTAAATATCAACATGATATGAAGCATTTTATCATCTGAACTACATTTTATCATTTGAATTGCATGTGCATTTTTGAAAAAGTGGTCTTTGTTCCAAGAAACACATGGAATGAACATCTGTATGTACAGAATTTCTGTGATGCATATTAGCATATCATAATGGAGAATAATATTTGTATGTGCAGTATCTATTGTGATGTATATAAATGCATTATAATAGATGATATGCATTTTTGAACCTGATTGTTTTAGAACAAACAGGTGAGAGATTTATATTAATGAGGAGCACACAATAAAATTGTACTCATTCTCAAATTGATTAATTTTTGCATGACTATCCTTTTTTTTTAATGTTACTTTATATTCGGATATGATATGCTAAATAGTGAATCATTTTCTCTGACCACCTCCATTTCTCCTTCCTTTCTGGATGGTTATGCTCATTTGCTTCCTACTTAACCCCACCTTCCATCTCCTTCAAGGGGAGACAGTCTTTTAGATGTATTTATTTTTATTTAGAATATAATTTAGGTAATCTACAATCAATTTTTATGGATATTTTTAATATGTGTTGTTTTTGTCCTTGAATTATTCTAAGCTACTTTTTTCAGTTTAGATACTGTATCCCATATTTGCTTTTCTTTATTTGGGATGCTGACAAAACATGCTACTGGATTGTTGTTAATTATTATTTTCTTTCTTCAAATAAAGCTGTGTTCTGGGGGTTTAAATTCTTGGGCCTCTCTTGTTGGACTTAGACCACTCTGGAATATCTTTTATTTCTTTTCTATTATCTCTTGTACTTGATTTTGGGTATATTCTGAACACTTATATTGCTCCTTTTCTTTTAAGGGTTATATTTTGTTGATTATTCTTTTAATATTTACTACTTGTTCTGCAAGTTGAGTTTTACAAGCAACACTTGGAAATTGCACGGCCTGTGTGAAAAAAAAAATTGCCACAAAGAACCAAGCTTCTCTTATAGTTTATCACCCATTACATCAAATATCAATTTCCATTTATTTTTACATTTCTTGGAATTCATTATAATAAAAAACACAGTACAGTAACTTTGCACTGTTCAAAGGAATAACTGTGAAAAGCTATTGGGAGGCATAATGCAAATAAATAAAAAACGTACTAAAGAATAAAGAAATGAGAAATGAGAAATAAACAAAGCCCAAAATATATAGATTTCATTGTCCTCACAGCTCACAGCCCCTCCAGAAGCTTATTTTAGAACAATGATTCCTCCCAAGTGGAGCTAAAAATATTTGTCCCAATTTTAACCATTAAACCAAGTTAAGCTTTCAGAAAATCAAACAATTTGGTAAAAATGATGATATAGGATCAAAAGCAGATTTTATTAGATTGAAAAAGTGTACAGCATAAGCAAGAAATGTGAAACAAATGTTCCAAACTAGCTTGACTGAAGTCTCTTTTTCAATCAAAACTTTGATTACATGTGAAAATAAGGGGACATGTAAGAAAAATTTGTAAAAAGGCAACAGAAAACACATAAAAAACACTTCTATTGTTTCATAATAGGGAATAAAAAGTACCCTTTCAAGCCATTGTGAAGAAATGCACATTTGCTGCTTGAAGGGTGATTTCATATTTTAATAACTTATATTATCTATGGCTAAATTATATAACATTGTAATATTTTTAAATTGCTGAAGTAGTCCTTGAGCATGAAGAAAAATTAGATTTGCACCTTATAGGCACTTAATGTAAATGCTGCATAGCAAAAAAGGAACTACATGCAGGCTGCAGAGGCTATACCATTGTACCACATATTCTATCACAGCTAAATTTGCTACTACTTTTTTTTAGAATATAGGAAAAAAAAGAGTGGCCTTAAAGCAAACCTCTCACAAACCTAATATTCATGTCACATTGGCGACTGTATAGTTGGTGCCAATTCATCAGAAACAGAGCTCACAGCAGCTTCTATGGTAATAGTCCACCATTGGCCAAGAGCTGCAGAATTTAACTTACCAGCAGAGCAGTAACAAGTGACATCTCCCTGGTTCTCTGCTCTTTAATGTTTTTATTCATTTAAATACATTTCTGCATGAAAATGTCATTGTCTGTCTCACAAGCTGCATGCTAGTTGCAAGGCAGTTGCTTCACTTACAGTGATTCTGAACAGATTTTTAACTACTATAGAATTATAATGTAACCTATGATTCAGGCAATTGCATCCTCCATCAGAAAAAGGCCCTTTAAAGTGGCCATAGATGTCAAAGAACACTTGGCTATGTACGTATGCACAATCCAGTCGTGTCATGAAATGCACAGGTGTAGTTTCTGTCCCAAAGAGAAGCACTGTGGAAAAGGGTGACATGCAGTGCAGACTCCTAGAAACAACAGCAGCAGCAATCAGAAAAGGTTTTTTTAAACTATCCGGTCATTGATTCCTCAAGAGTAGTTATGTGTAATTGTCTGACTGTGCCCCTTAGACACTGGATCATCTAATGTCTATGGGCATTTTTATCCAGTAAAGCATTGCAAAGATCAAAACAGAAGTGCAAAGTGCAAAAGGGCATGGCAATCAATCAGATTTATATATACTGAAGTCAGTTCACTGACAGATTAATGCTGATTGATTACTATAGGTTACTTCATATTTGCCTTATTGAATATGTTTGACTAACTGGCACAAAAGAATGTTTAAAGAGTACTAGCCTATTTCAATAAGTCATTATCTTTCTGTCTTCTCTCTGCTATTATCTAAAGAAGGGTGCAAATCTTATTAGTTTCATTAGGTTTCTACAGCTTGCTCCCTTTGTTCTTGCTTTTAAGAATGTGAATTCGGAATGTAAACAAAAATGCAGCAGTCTACTTTGAACGTTAATATTTAACTACAATTTCTAGGTCTTATTTACTACAAATTTCAGCAATCCTGAAGTGTGCACTTGCATGTGAGCATTGGAAGATGGGGTGCTTTAAAATTTCTGTTTTATCTATTTATTTGTTTAATTTATATAAAAAAATGTTACCTCGTTTTTTAATTTTTTTTCTTGAAAAGTATTACTCTCACAAGAGATGAACAAAATCCTTTGTGATAGCATGTGTCATGTCAGGTCATTTTAATGGAGAGATCTGGGGTCTAGTAGACCCAAAATATCACCTCTGCCCATCAAAGTAGCCAAGCAAACTGAGCTGGAAATAGCTTGTAAACAAACCAAACCAAAAGCAGAAGTGGTGAAATCCTCGTTGCTTCCAGTTTGCAATTAGACACACATGGAAGAGGCTCCTGGCTTTAGTTTTGCTCAGATGGTTGGTTCAATTCTCAGTTGGGTCACTATTTAACATATTTACTGCTGTTCAGATTTAGGAAACTAATTTAAAACACTGATATACCATTTGGATTAATCAATAAAAAGGTTAAAGGACAATGATAATGTGCAAGGTGCAGTATCCCATGATAATAAATCTACAAAACAAGGGTCTCAGGCTCAAAATCGGGGCAACCTCATGGAATATTTGGTGCTAAACACCAGTAAAGGCTCATCCTATGCCCTACATACTACACAAATTCAAAGGGAGTGAACAGCTGCATTTTGAACAAAATTGAACTACCGGTAACTGTTTTCATCTGAACAGCCTGGACTTCATTCTCAGATTTGTTTTGCCCAGGACACTGGATTTAATCATAGAGATGAGTAGGAGCAGGTATGGAGAGACATACATATACTGTATACATGTATTTGATGACATTTAAAGTGACAGACATGTTTATTCTGCCAAGCACATCATTTGTCATAATGATGGTATCTCTCCAACTCAGAACTATGCTCTTAGGTGTCCATTTATGAACCAGCGGTAATAGATCGCTGCTCAGTTCTCCGGCATTTTCGGAGAACACAGTTCTCCTGTGAATACAGTTTATGAAGCAGTTCTCCGAATGAAGGGAGAACGGTCTACAAACACTGGAGAATGGTCTACAAACTCTGGAAAAGGCTGATTTTACTATAATCTCGCGAGATTACAGTAAAAGATCAGTTTACTAAACAGAGGTAAATTATCTCTGCTTAGTTTGGGCTCTGGGCTGGAGAATCTGGAGGGAGAACACAGATCTCCAGCGAAGGGCTGACATGATCTCCTGAGTGTCATAAACTGTGAATGACCAGAGAATAGCTGAGATCCGTTGAATCGCAGCTATTCTCTGTGTCATAAATGGACACCTTAGTAATAACCAAGGTGTAAAGCCAAAATACTGGCTAAAATAATTATTTATTACAGACAATGTAAAATCAATAAATAGATAATACGTACATGTATTGTGATTTCATTCCAATAAAAAGATCTAACTAGTGAAAATTAGATGAAATGTGTTGTTAATGAAAAAAGAGTTAAAAAGAAAAAAGTAAAAGGGGAAGGGGAAGTGGAAAGATGGAGAGAAAGGTTTTGTAGTGTGAAGAGTATGTTGGGACCTGTAGTCCTCCAGTGTATAATACACAGTGTGTAAAGGATATGCAGTGTATACAGGCCACAGAGATAGAGGACATGCAGATAACTTCACTCCCCCTTTGTATATTATACAGTTTATACAGAATACACTAGTAGTTTTCTGTTATATAATGTACAGTAATGCAGGGCATGATAGGACCAACAGTACCATTTTGTATTATAACAATGCATCCAGGACATGCTGAGACCTGCAGCCTTCTGGTGTATAATGCATAGGGGTTGATTTACTAAAGGCAAATATACTGTGCATTGTAAAGCTTCATTTTGCAAAGATTACCCAATCACATGCAAGGGAAAAAACTGTGTTTTTGATTGCACATGATTGGATGATAGAAATCATCAGAGCTTCATTTCAAAGCTTCCCCTCAGATCCAGAGCAACTGTACTTGGCGTGCACTTGCAGTGCACAGACTATTTGCCTTTATTAAATCAACCCCATAGTGTGCTTGAACCTGTGGTGCTACTAATGTAAAATAATATATATGATGCATACTGTGAACCTGTGGTCCTTTGGTGGATTATATGCAGTGGGGGAACAAGAGAAGAAAAGTGTCATGTACCTAGTGCAGAAGCCTGACATGATTATGAAGGCCTTCCTTACACCTCCAGTTCGAGAGGTACCCTAATAGAGTAAACGAGTGCCTATTGGTCTCACCAGCAGTGGAGCTGAGTAGGGTGTTCAAGCCAGGGCAGAGGAAAGCCAACAGTGGACCACAGTAGGATAAATGGCTGGTGACAGCAGGTAAGTTGCAGGCTGGAACAGACAGGCATTGGCTGGTAGCAGACAGGTGATGGTCAAGTACTGGCTGACTATCAGGGAAATGGTGAGCAGGTACTAGTTTATAGCAGATAGGTGCTCAGAGTGGAAGGCTGGGCAGTATGTGAAGAAACAGCAGAGTCAGACATCTGGGGGCAGAGACTGATAATCAGATCAGGTATCAAGGTCAGGATGCAGGCTGGTGTTGGCATCCGATAAGCAGTACAGTAGCAACAAAAACAGGCAGAAGCAGAGGTCAGATGCAAGCTGAAATCAATGTAGGCAGAGTTCGGCGAATGGTCAGGACACGCCAGGTTGGTAATGGGTAATCAGATGCAGGTAAGAGGTCACAGATCACACAAGAAACACTTTAGCCAAGACAGCACTGAACCTGAGCAATGGCTCAGCTTAAAAACCCCACCTTGTGCAACAGATGCACATGCACGGGGATGCGATAGCTGATGTGCGTGAGCATGTGAATGCAACCATGCACACATGCACCTTATGTTTGATTGTATATCAGCCTGTGTCTGCATGCAGAGATCTGTCTCGAGGAGAGATCTTGCTTGCTGACATGCCCTTCCTGATAATAAGTATTTTTTTTTTAACAATATTGCGTTACAATCTATTCATAATTCATTCTTGAGGAATTCAATTTCCAGGCATGAAGAACCAGTAGACCTCTCCTCTGATGAGCAAGGAGAATCTATCTCCTCCTCTCACTGTATCGTATATTCTTTCAATAGTTTGTACTTTCATCAATGCAGTATTAGAATTATGCTTAATAACAAAATATCTGGTAAACATTAGCATTTTATTAGGCCCAATGTTAGAAAGGTGATTGCCAAAACAGACACACAGTGACCCAATTGTTCTGCCAATGTACTGTACTTGGCAAACATTACCAACTGATGGTACTGTATAAGATCGACCTGTGATGTTTGAATGGATGGTATGGGTGTTCCCCAGATATGAACAACTAGAACATCTTAAGCTACCATACCTAAACAAACCTGTAATGTGTAACCATGTAGGTTTCTTTTCTTTTTGAGTGTAAAATAAATATTTCATGTTCTTTTTCTTCTTTATCAAAGCCTTCAAGTAAAGAGTACTTACTTTTGGCTCTAATGAATTGCACCCTAGGAATTGATCTAATTACATCAGGTAGATGATAACTCCTAGTGTGAAGCAAGGAGTTTTTGATAATTGGTTTCTGATACAACGGTACAAAAATCTCACAATGGACACGAGAACCAATTAAAGTTAAGTCCTAATAATTGATGCCTTTATCTGGTTCATCAAAAGTGAAATTCAAATTATAATCATTAGTATATAAATAATGAACAAAATCTACTACAAGCATTCCATGGTTAACAGTAAATATAAGTAAAAGGAAAGTGTGTTGCACTGCTATGATATGTTCATTGTATGGGATACATACAGACTGTGTAATATATTTGTACTCACGCATTTATATTTTGCATTTTATGAAGCATTTGGGTTGGTGATTACTTTTTATTTATTTATACACTAGTAGCTGTGCAACACACTTTCCTTTTTACTTGTGTCTTTTAACAACTACAATTAGTGATTGCAGCAGCTGATTTGATGTATTATTATTATTTCATTGTCATTTGTTATTATTTGGCATATAATTATCACCACTTTGAAACAATAAATATAAGATGGTCTATATGTAGTATGAAAAAAATCCAAGCATGTGTTTGAAAGGGTTGGCATCTCCAAAAATGTGGTACTTCTCCCTTTGACCCACATGTATGTTAGTGTATGTGGGAGAACATTTAGCCTTCATAGAAGTGTCAAACCTCTGGAGATAGCAACCCTCATCGAACAAAAAGTAATTGTGAGTTAACAAAAACATGTTCCCTCTAATATGAAATGTTTTAGTCTGTTAAATTTTCTGTGTAGTGTTCTAAATTATGTTCTAAGGCTTTCAAACCAAAATTTAGGAAATGCATGAATGTAATGCTGAAATTTTGCAAGTCAATCACCTGAAATTCTCATCCCTTGTAAGTTTCCTAGATTTCTGTATTTGTTTGCTTTTTCTTACATAAGAAAGCAATCCTAATACCAAGGTTTAAAGTAGCTTATCAGTAAAATCTCCTAAAGTTTCACAAAGGGGCCCAATGCTAGCTCACAATAGGTCTGCAAATCAATAAAAAAAATTCCTTTGAGATCATGCGGGAGATGATGAAAACTAGAGAATTTGGTACCAATTTTACAGCTGAATTCTCATCTCAGATGTCCATGAATATTGTAAAGCTGAGGATCACTTTCAATTCTTCATCAAAGTAAACAGTAACATCGCCACTCACACGAATGTACATTTTTTCAGCAGTTAATTGTGTAATAGCCTCTTTATGATAGTCCACAGAATTTAAGGCCTCCTTTGTTTAACATTTTAATAGTGATGTCTGGATTATCTTTAAGAGCCACAGTGCTTCCTTATCTTATTTGTGACATGTTAGGTGTCATGCACACAAGGTGTTGGCTTTGCTCCTCTGAACACCAGAGCTCCTAGCAGGAGAAAAGCATTTAAGAGCATTTAGGTGCATATTAATGTATTCTGACCATTGGAATACATTTACACTCAAACACATGACATTAATTACACCTCTGTATATACAGTATGTCTCTTAGTACCTGCGCCTCCTCTTTACAAATAAGCCCAGCCTTGTGAGTGAAATATATTAGAGAATTATCAATGCAGTTTAGAATGAATAAAGTTCCCAGCATTTTTACATATATATATATATATATATATATATATATATATATATATATATACTATATTGCCAATAGTACAATAGTATTGGGATGCCTGCCTTTACAAGCACATGGACTTTAATGGCATCCCAGTCTTAGTCTGTTGGGTTTTATATTAAGTTGGCCCACCCTTTGCAGCTATAACAGCTTCAACTCTTCTGGGAAGGCTGTCCACAAGGTTTAGGAGTGCGTCTGAGAATATTTGACCATTCTTCCAGCAGTGCATTTGTGAGGTCAGGCACTGATGTCAGACGAGAAGGCCTGGCTTACAGTCTCCACTCTAATTCACCCCAAAGGTGTTCTATCGGGTTGATGTCAGGCCTCTGTGCAGGCTAGTCAAGTTCCTCGACCCCAAACTCGCTCATCCATGTCTTTATGGACCTTGCTTTGTGCACTGGTGTGCAGTCATGTTGGAACAAGAAGGAGCCATCCCCAAACTGTTCCCACAAAGTTGGGAGCATGAAATTGTCCAAAATGTCTTGGTATGCTGTCGCCTTAAGATTTCTCGTCACTGGAACTAAGGGACAAAGCACAACCCCTGAAAAACAATCCCACACCATAATCCCCCCTCCACCAAACTTTACACTTGGCACAATGCAGTCAGGCAAGTACCATTCTCCTGGCAACTGCCAAACCCAGAAAAGTCCATCGGAGTCCAGTAGCAGTGTGCTTTACACCACTGCATCCAATGCTTTGCATTGCACTTGGTGATGTAAGGCTTGGGTGCAGCTGCTCGGCCATGGAAACCCATTCCATAAAGCTCTCTACGTACTGCTGTTGTGTTATTCTGAAGGCCACATGAAGTTTGGAGGTCTTTAGCTATTGACTCTTGGTGACTTCTGGCACTGTGCGCTTCAGCATGCGCTGACCCCGCTCTGTCATTTTACGTGGCCTACCACTTTGTGGCTGAATTGCTGTTGTTCCCAGTTGCTTCAATTTTGTTATAATACCACTAACAGTTCACCATGGAATATTTAGTAGCAAGGAAATTTCACGGATGTACTTATTGCACAGCTGGCAACCTATCACAGTACCATGCTTGAATTCACGGAGCTCCTGAGAGTGACCCATTCTTTCACAAATGTTTGTAGAAGCAGTCTGCATGCCTAGGTGCTTGCTTTTATACACCTGTGGCCATGGAGGTGATTGGAACACCTGAATCCTATGATTTGGAGGGGTGTCCCAATACTTCTGACAGTATAGTGTACAGGTAAAACTCAAAAAATTAGAATATCATGCAAAAATTCATGTATTTCAGTAATGCAACTTAAAAGGTGAAACAAATATATGAGATAGACTCATTACATGCTAAGCAAGATAGTTCAAGCCGTGATTTGTCATAATTGTGATGATTATGGCTTACAGCTCATGAAAACCCCAAATCCACAATCTCAGAAAATTAGAATATTGTAAAAAGGTGCAATATTCTAGGCTCAAAGTATCCCATTCTAATCAGCTAATTAAGCCATAACACCTGCAAAGGGTTCCTGAGCCTTTAAATGGTCTCTCAGTCTGGTTCAGTAGGAATCACAATCATGGGAAAGACTACTGACCTGACGGTTGTGCAGAAAACCATCATTGACATCCTCCATAAGGATGGAAAGCCTCAAAAGGTAATTGCAAAAGAAGTTGGATGTTCCCAAAGTGCTGTATCAAAGCACATTACTAGAAAGTTATGTGGAAGGGAAAAATGTGGAAGAAAAAGGTGCACAAGCAGCAGGGATGACCGCAGCCTGTAGAGGATTGTCAGGAAAAGGCCATTCAAAAGTGTTGGGGATTTCACAAGGAGTGGACTGAGGCTGGAGTCAGTGCATCAAGAGCCACCGCACAAAGACGGATCCTGGACATGGGCTTCAAATGTCGTATTCCTCTTGTCAAGCCGCTCCTGAACAACAAACAACATCAGAAGCGTCTTACCTGGGCTGAAGAAAAACAGATCTGGCCTGTAGCTCAGTGGTCCAAAGTCCTCTTTTCTGATGAGAGCAACTTTTGCATCTCATTTGGAAACCAAGGACCCAGAGTATGGAGGAAGAATGGAGAGGCACACACTGCAAGATGCTTGAAGTCCAGTGTGAAGTTTCCACAGTCTGTGTTGATTTGGGGAGCCATGTCATCTGCTGGTGTTGGTCCACTGTGCTTCATTAAGTCCAGGGTCAATGCAGCCATCTACCAGGAGATTTTGGAGCACTTCATGCTTCCTTCCACAGACGAGCTTTATGGGGATTCTGACTTCATTTTCCAGCAGGACTTGGCACCTGCCCACACTGCTAAA
Organism: Staurois parvus; assembly: GCF_062004578.1. NCBI lineage: Eukaryota > Metazoa > Chordata > Amphibia > Anura > Ranidae > Staurois > Staurois parvus. Next base: position 5,711,277 of record NW_028317818.1, read on the forward strand.
AGCACCAAAATCTGGTTCAATGACCGTGGGATTACTGTGCTTGATTGTCCAGCAAACTCGCCTGACCTGAACCCCATAGAGAAAAATGAGAGACATGAGACCGAACAATGCAGAAGAACTGAAGGCCGCTATTGAAGCATCCTGGTCTTCCATAACACCTCAGCAGTGCCACAGGCTGATAGCTTCCATGCCACACCGCATTGAGGCTGTAATTGCTGAAAAATGGGCCCAAACCAAGTACTGAGTACATATGCATGCTTATACTTTTTAGAGGTCCGATATTGTTCTATGTACAATCCTTGTTTTATTGATTGCATGTAATATTCTAATTTTCTGAGATTGTGAATTTGGGGTTTTCATGAGCTGTAAACCATAATCATCACAATTATGACAAATCACGGTTTGAACTATTTTGCTTTGCATGTAATGAGTCTATCTCATATATTAGTTTCACCTTTTAAGTTGCATTACTGAAATAAATGAACTTTTGCAAGATATTCAAATTTTTCGAGTTTTACCTATATATATATATATATATATATATATATATATATATATATATATATAAAATGCATCCTCATCCTGATACTAATTATTTTTTGACATGCTCTATTGTAAAAATGTATCCTCTCCTACAAAGGATCTTCTTTTTAGTATTCTGTAGATAGAAATGCTTGACCAGTGATGAGCTTTATTCACTAGTTTGTTAACTGAAATGTGAAGTGACAGACTTACTAAAAGAACATTTCAATGCCAAATAATGATATTATTCCTTTCTCACATATTGCTTTGTGATTGATCATTGCAGACAGAGTACTTTCAGACAGACCAATGACTTACATTGATCCATGTCAAGGTAATTTGATCCATACACATTCCTTTATATACTGTAGTGTATCTTTCTGTAGAAAAAAAATACTTAAGTGCACTGTACAGCCATGTCACAATGACAACATTATAGTGAAACCACTCCTGTAAACCTTTCCTTAGTATTTTATGTCAAAGAACTAGGTTACATTCTGAAAGATTGAAAAAGTCTATTAACCATTGTATATGCTTAAGAATTGTCCACAGAAAGTTGTTAACATTTAGTTAAAACAAGAAGTATAGAATTAAGCAGTGGCAAAAAAGCTGATCCTCTGATGGGTGATGACTGTGAAATAACTAATGCAGCCCATCACAGTGGCACATTGGAAAATAGGCTGTTCACCTTTCAAGAACATTTTCACCACAATCACTAAGCCAATAAGTCACTAAGCCAGGAGAAAATTACCTTGCAAAATAAAATTAATTTGCAAATTGAACAATCATTTGTACTTAGTAAATCATTCTCATAGTGTCAAAAAGAGGACTGGTGCTGCCAGGTGATTAATGGAGCAACCCAATCTTCCTTGAAGTGGAGCTGCAGTATACTCACCTTCTCTCCAGTGCTGCAATGTCCTGGAGATCTCCACTGGCTGCTAATTTCTTCAGCCCACCTGCTTCCAGGTATCAACCCCTGGCCATTTCCATTGACCGGCCAGAAATGACATAACTCCAGTACAAATTCTTCACTGAACTGTTTATGTGAAGCTCAGTGTACAGTGCAGACAGGCAGGTAAGTAACTTTAATGCAGAAGAGACATACTGGGGTTGATTTGCTAAAACTGAAGAGTGCAAAATCTGGTGCAGCTCTGCATGGTATCCAATCAGCTTCTAACTCTAGCTAGTTTTATTAAGCCTGGACAATAAAACCTGGAAGCTGATTGGTTTCTATGCAGAACTACACCAGATTTTGCATTCTCCAGTTTTAGTAAATGAACCCCAGTATGTCTCTTCTGCATTAAAGTTACTTACCTGTCTGTCTGCACTGTACACTGTACACCTTCTGAATTAAAAATTCTTCCAGCTCACAATTTTTTTTAAGTTAACATTCAAATTTAAGAAGTTTGCAGCATGCAAAAACAGTTTTCAATATAGTATTCTGACTGAGCAAGAAGCTCCTGCAGGAAACTATGATGACAGATTGAGTTTATGTTGAGGATCTTTGTGGCTAAAAGTAAGGCAAACGTAGTTGGGTTGAACAGAATAGTACACTAGACAATTGTTGTGATTTGGGTCTTTGTCCTATGGGTATTGCTTTTGCTAGCCTTCATTTTGACAAATTCTCCTTATTAGCAATAGATTTTCCACAAATTTTACTGGAATGTAAGGCCAAAATTTCTACTTGGGTTGTAACCTGCTTAAAAAACGTATTGTACATACAAAATGATCATAGCTGATGGCTATTTTGTGGAATACTATATATGCTTGATGCAAACTGTGTGAGCAAACCATTTTAGTTTTGGATTTATAATGGAATAGATCTATTAAGCTAGTGAATCATTTAGGTTTGCAATCGTTACTGCTACCCCTTCTTGGAGATACCCATTGGAGATAACATATTTTCTTTACATAGAAGAAATCCACATATACCTCTACAGTATGTTGAAGATTGGGCTTGTTGGGCTCTCTAGCACACCCATCTAATGGATAGTCCTGTGGGGACCTATAGCATCCTCTTTTGCTCTTTTGGCTAAACATTCCCTTGGGATGTTGCTGTCCTTTGAAACACTGCGGCATTCAGCTGTATACTACTACTATAAAGAAATGTCTCAATGTACAAGTTATCAATCGTCATGTCTCCCTGATGAATATGCGTTGTTGTTTCATCTACTTACATGTGGTTGTTTCCTGTAGATGTAATGATGATCTCTGTATCTATACCTTTGTGGTTGATCAGCTACCAATTTTATTTAATTAAATTGTATTATTTAATTTGTATTTTTATAATAAATTGTGTGTAAATGGTAAAAAGTTTCTTAGGGGTGAAAAAATTGCATACTTTATTAGAATAAATGTAGTATGTTATATTCAGACTAATTGTTTTAGACTTTATATTGTTTTAAAATTAATAATGGAATTTTACAAATTTCTGGATCTCTCATATGAATTGGTAAGATACAGATTCAGGAAAATGTACTTCATTCATCAGCTTGCTTACTGGGATTTTGATTACAAACAATACTGCAAGGATACCTTACTCTCATTTACCAAAAGAAAATAAGATAATTGCACATTCCTGGCTTCAGACTTTGCAGACATGATTTTACTATAGTCCAACACATACCTATAGTTATTACTAATTACTACCAGTTGTACATCTTTCTGCTTTACAGAACCAAGTAAACACAACTTTTAATATGAAATAATTTTAGTTTTAATTGTTTTATGGAAATATTCATATCGGCTAATTTTGGAAAATATGTTAAGAAATGTTTCATAGCGAATAAAATAATAATAATAATATTAATATTTAAATAAACATTAGAGGAGAATGAGTTATAATTTCTGTGACATTTTTATTTCTTCAGTAACCTATTTCCCCCTTTCCCAAGGTAACAAGCAAGTAGACATAAGCAATCTCACTGAGACTGTCCACTGAGCATAGCTGTGTTTGCCCATGCAAGCATGTAATGTGCAGAGGGATATATGAGCAAGTGAGCATGATTTAGATAGGATGAATACTGCCTTTCAGGAAGCACAAGCACACTTTTAGTAATTCAGGTCCATAGAGTCACGGCAGTGACTTGGGTTGTAAAATATTGATTGTCTTGAACCTGTTTTTATCATTGGACATATGAAATAGTCAGATTGAAGTGATTTTAAAGACAACTGAAACTGAGCACAGGTTGTCCCTAATGTGAGTTAAAAATCCTGAACTAATCTCTTTATATATCTCTCTCAGCAGTCTGTGGCTTCTGTTATCAGAGCTCAATAAGATACAAGTTGGTTTACAGAGCAATCTTGTTGAAATAGGAACACAAATATTGGAATTCATGGTGTAGTAGAGCTCTGTAGTTTAAAGCTTTATCTGCAAACTGAATCTGAGTGCTTGTGCAGCAGTTACAGAAAATGCTATCATTCTAAATTGCTTTAAAGTTCAGGATGTAATTGATGATTACACATATTTTTTTTTCCTTTTAAGGAAATCAGTATGGAAAGGAGTAAGTAGGCTGCCATTGCCATTCAAAAATGTTTGTCACCTAAATGGCATGTTAATCCCCAGGCTTCAGTACTCTTAGTGACTCATGGCCCAAATAAGCAAATTAAGTCACTATGCCCAATCTCTATACTTATTTGGTCAGTGAATCAGCAAGTGTTTCTGCTCTGGGTTGCTAAGTCACTAATGAATCTTAGCAGATCTGCAGGGGCACAGTACCCCAAAGAGCCTGGTGTATGTAGTGGGGGTATCTGGAACAGGATAAGAAGCTTTAGATTCAGAGGATGTAGCTTTGCAGAAGGGAAAAGCCTTGATCCACCATTGTGGAGGGGGGGGGGGGCTGCTACTTAATAATAAAGTGGTTCTAAAGGCAGACGTTTTTATGTTTTTATGTTATTCATTCCCTGTCTTTGTCTCACCCTGTCTCCCTAAATATTTACTTGACACCACTCTTGATCCAGCACTGTAGCCATCGGCAGTCCCACTCTGCTCTCTTCCTGCATTCATAGGCTTTGCTTAGAGCAGCGGGAGCCATTGGTTCCTGCTGCCATCAGTAAAATCCTGTTAGGAGGGGTGGAGGGTCCAGGCCAAGCCATGCCCTGTGTGTCTATGGATGCAGCTTGGGTGCTCTCCCACAAAAGTCCTTACCTAGCAGGAAGGTTGCTATGGGGACACTTGGAGAGGAGGGGGAGAGAACAACGCCAGAGAGGGACCCAAAAAGAGGAGGTTCAGGGCCTCTTTGTACAATACCATTCCACAAAGCAGGTAAGTATAACATGCTTGTTATTTAATTAGAAAAAAATAGCTTTACAGTCACTTTAATGTACTTCAAATAGTCATCTTTTTTTAAATGTTTCATTTGGGAACAGAGTCCCTGCAATGAATAAAAAAAATTGGTGTTCCTTTACTCCCAAGGCAGCCTAGATGATGAATAGCTATCCTGACTACCAGTCATGATTGCATAAACTCTATTGCTTCCAATCAGCAATGGCAATAAAGTATAAAAAAAACTGCCTTCGTGTATATAGGTGGCAAGATGTTGCTCCATGTAACATTTATCAAACCATTAGCCTACTCTTTTAGTCCATGCACTTTCTGTTTCTATTTTGCTAATATTTTATTCTAGGCATCAATAGCAACTTTCCACGTAAAAGTCTGACACTATCTAAAAAGATCATTCAGCTAATCCCTCACTGTAGTTTATTTACTGAAGTTGTGTAGAGTTCACTTAACAAAGTGAACATATGCTTTGTTAAGTGAACAGGCTGTACTTCCTTAGTAAATAAACCCCTCAATGTGTCAGTTCAAATGTTCATAAAACTGTCACTTAAAAAATCATGAAGACAATGGAATGACTAAGTGCAGTACAATACTGAGGAGCCAATATGAATACAAGCTGCTTACATCTTATTATTGCAAAAACTGAAATCATCATCTGCTTTTGTATCTCACTGGACTTGTGACTGCAATTGTGGCTGATGACAGCCAACCCAATTGTGCTCTTTTAAACATAAGTATCTGAGAACTGATATACAAGATCCAGTGCACAACATGATGAGAGGTAAAATATGGCCAGTATTTTAGCAACTTACTGCTTTGGTATTTCACAAGAGGCATATATAAGTCTCAGCAATAATATCGCTGTTGCTCAATACTATTCTGTGGCCTTCTCTTTGAAATTTTTTTTCAATGTTACTTTGAATGTTCCAAGTCTACTTTAAAGTGGTCGGAAACCATTTCATATACCAAGTGAAGGGAATAGTCTCAGATTATACACAGAGGTGAAACAAATCCTCCTACATAAGTTTTACTTGTTTATTTGCAGTCTTCTCTCTTGAACATCCCTTAAAGGTGCTGTTTTTAGGTAAAATCCTTTTGCATTTCTCAGTATTACAGAGGAGGGGGCAGGGAGCTGCAGTTAGAGTTGATTGGAGGAAATGGACACCCACCCCCCTCCACACAGCACAGACAAGCACTGAATAGACAAGCTGTCCGCTGAGCTCTATACCCCCCCCCCCCCGCCATCCCTCTATACCCTCCCTCCCTCCCTGAAAACCTCTCAGCAGTGACACATGCTGATAACAGAGGAATGAAGCTTCAGGGAGAATTGACACTTAGAGCTTTGGAGAGAGACACATAAACACTACATATAGCTGTGCTCTGTTAAGATTTCATGACTGAGGTTTACAACCACTTAAAATTCCCAACTTCATTAGCTGCTTAATAAATTATGTGTTTTGAGTGGAAAGGGACTGCGCTGTATACCCATCTACCAAACAGCTTGTGCACAAACTCTGATGCCATGTAAAACTTGTACAGCGGAACCAAATAACCTTACAGGATAGGCAGCAAAACTAATGAAGCAAAATAAGTAAGTGCATCTCTACATTTACCCTCTATAACAAAACATACATTTAATGATTCTACAGAGACATTTACATTCCAACACACTCATGGAAATCCACATGTAATTGTACCTGCTCTACTAACATGACCAGGTTGACGCCTCAGGCACACGTGGTCTGAAGGTAACTACTGTTATGCTATTATATACTATTCCCAGATATCTATCACTTAAAGTGAACAGTGATCATCTGATAGAATCAAACTGCTTACAACAAAGAAAAAGCAGTTCGATTCTTCCTTCAAATCTACACGTGAGGGTCTTGAACATAATGAAGAGGTTAATAACATAAATAAGATGAGTTCCTAATGCCAGTCTGTGATTGCATTGCCGTAACAACATTTTGGTTTCTGTGTTATTCTTAATCTACAGAGCAGCACCTGTAGCAGATTTTTCAACAATATGCTCTCTCCTCTCCTGTGATTTCTGATTGGCTGATAAGGGTAGATTTTACATAATTAACTTCAGTCACTGTTAATTGAGGATTCAATGTCTGGAGATTATTATGAAAAAAGAAAGCAAAGCTGTCTTGAAAAAACACATGCATGCTGAAAATAGAATAATCCTATCTCACACAAGGCAAATATCAACATATGTTTAAGATACAATGGTTGTATATTGTATATGATTATCCTTCTACTAATTTTTCCAAATGCTCAGAATCATGCAAATGCAAATCAATGCACAACATTATAGATATATAAAGAAATTATCAGTTCAAAGAAATCATTATCACCTCTGTGCTTGGTAACACAGAGGTTTCCCTTCTTTGACAACCTTGTTGTAAATAATGGTAGAAGTGCTATGCAGTTCTACATCAGTTAGTGGACCTAATTACATCCTAACATTTGTGGCATGAACTACAACCCCAAAATTCATCAGAGCAAGAGTAATGATTCTAGGGTCATAACTCTGAATTGATGACCTGGAAAAGCTTTTAAAGCAGTTTGGGTAATATGTTTTGTTTTGGTTTGTTTTTTTTTGCAATTTCATTAGCATGTGCTATTTTAAGGATTGACATGTTTGGTATCTATTTACTTATCACAACCTGATCATGATTATTTTACTATAAATTACTGTAGGTATGATATTGTGTTTGTTTGCACTAAAACTCAGTTTGGTGTATTTTTGACTAAAACATTTCTGCACAAATATCTTGTCACAAAAATTTTTCAAACTACCACAATTTTATTCTTCAGGGTCTTTGATATCATTATATATATATATATATATATATATATATATATATATATATATTATTTTGAGGGAAGGGGTAAATTAATTTCTAGCAAAAATTCAGATTTTAAAATGCATGCAAAAAGATTTGTCCAGGTAGAAATGTGGTTATTAAAAATAAAAAAAATTATTTTTATCTAATAAAACATAAACAGAATAAATGACAGTGTGAACAGTGTGAAATAGTGACTTTTTGTATAATGGTTGTGAGCAGGTGAGCATGTTGCCCCTATTATTACAAAATAATACATGTAAATGTCTGCACTGAAAAAACAAAAGATTCAAGTTTGTGGGTTATTCATTTTATAGAATATTGCTGGATAGCTGACCAAAAATTATGTTTGAATAAATATATTTTGGCATTATTTATATATACAGTATATATTATATATATATATATATATATATATATACAATATATATATATATATATATATACATACACAGGATAGATAGATAGATAGATAGATAGATAGATAGATAGATAGATAGATAGATATAGCAATCTTCTTTCTTACATGTATGTTTCACTGGGCTAAGTGCCAATTTGTGCAAAATTCATCTTTAGCAATATCATTAGCTTTACCTAAACAACCTGACTCTGTTTGTCCTAAACCTATTTTATCTAAAAGACAAAATTAAATTTATCAGGGTAATATCACTTTCACATTGCAGAACTGTGCATTAATCCAGTTGCTGTGTTTTACTTAGCATTTTTAATTTTATCTTAGACTCAGCCCAAGGCCTGTTAGATCATTTTACAGTCATGACAATGCCTAGTACTACAACAGTAAATAACAATTTGTTATGAAATTGTAAAATATTTCATCCCCCATTCCCTTGCGAATGAAATCCCTCCAATTCTCTTGGTTTACCAAAATAATTGCCCGCAGCGTCCTGTATATAAATTTGATGTCAGATATTTAATATACAACAATACTCTGCACATTTTGCTTCTTAAAATGACTTGTCAAAAGGACCTGACTGAAAGCTATTGAACATCCCATACTCTTTGTTATTAGAACAGCTTCGGGGGCATACATAGGGAATGAAATCAATAAGTACACAGTGTGTGAGGAACTACTGCAAAATCATGAATTCCTGGTGGATCTTATTTTAACCTATTCAATTCTGCAGATTTCTTTCAAAAGAGGATGGTGTTTTAAAATGACTTGTCAAAAAAGTACAGCCGATTGAAAGCTATTAAACCTCATAGCCCCTTTGTTATTAGATATGCTTTTGGGGAGTATATTGTGAGTTAAATCAATAAATAGCTAACCTGAGTTGAATTAGTTATAAGTCCATAAGATTGTATATTTGAAACTTGAAAATATATAGTACTAATAAAACAAAAATATGTTTACTTTTCCAGTAAGTCATTCTGTAGTAATTAAAGACATATAGGATACATTTATTTGTTTCCATACGCACATTCTCTTTATTTTATCCAACAAAAATAGAGTTCCTTCAGTATGTAAGTTACTTCTAGCTTAAGGCAGACTTTTACATCCCTAAACCCAAGAATCCAAGGTGTCTGCAGCTCTGCATGTACATATCCACCAATAATACAAAGGGTTTTTTAACATACGTTTCTGACACTTTCTGGCTTTCAGCAGGTACTGACATAGGTAGGGCCTCAAGTTTCCCCCTGGGAAGGCTAAACCACCAATGTCTTCAAGGGAGATCTTGCCTGACCTCATACATGTGTTGTGTGAGATCCAGTGCAGTTTGATATTGCTCACAATGTTCAGGAACAAACAAAGCCGGATATTGTATGGCACATGCAGCATATGTGGTCTGCAATGGTTTGCGAAAAACCATGGCATATCCCATATGGTACATGCAGAAGATTGGGTGAGACCAATGACAGGACAGAATAAAGATATGGAAGCTGGCAATGATAAGGAGACTGTAGAAAACATAAAAAAGAAGCAAGTACCTTTTACTACATTTCTTGTTTTTTTAAATTTAGATTGCATTGCTGCTATCAGTTTTATTAAAGCAGAACTCCAGTCAAAACATTTTGCCCACATTGCATGGGTTAACTACTTGTTTTGTCCAGGGGCTTAGGTAAAAGCTATACATACCCTGTCCTTGGATCCTCCGATCCTCTTGAAAACTGCACTCCCAAACGTCCAGAAGTGGTCTGTTCCTGCCATCCTTACATCTGGAGCTGGTCTATGGGTGTGATGACCTCAGGAACAGCCCATTCACAAGACCGCTAGTGTGTGGGTGCATGAACGTTGGGGACTGGTCTTGCCTTCGGAGGATCGGTGGATTAGATAAGTATTTCTCTTCTTACCGGACCCCTAGACAAAATGAGCATTAAACCTATGCAGTGCAGGCACAGCCTCACTGCATGGGAAAATATTTTTTCCCAGAATTCTTCTGTAATGGAAGGGGTAGGGGGGAGGTTCACTTTAAAGCAACTGTAGCCCATTAATGCATTTGTAAAAAAAACAGATGAAACTGCATGTCAAATTCCTTTTTTGCACAGTTACACTTTCAGGACAGACGTTTGGGGAGATCTACCACCCCCTTTTTCCCCCACCAACTATCAAACACAGGTCAATAATATATTAGGCTTTTCCCTTATGGGTATTCTTCTTATGCATTAATAAAGCCTTAAGCTTAGTGATGTCATTCCAGTAGACATCACTGATACATAATGTATAAGCTCCTATGATACTGACGTGATTCTAATTTATATTGTTGGCATTTCAAAGTAGTAGAAACATATCTAATATGAATCTATGATCTTGTAAAAGTTTTTTGTTATAAAGAAAATGTAACTGTGAATATATGCATATCATTGTGTAATAAAACTTTGTTCTCTTCACAGTGTGTAAATACACATATTGTACATGCCATGTTTTCTCATTACATATGCAGGTTGTGATTGTAAAAGTATTTGGATCAGGAAAAGTTAAGGCCTTAGAATGGAACCCCTTGGATATGAGAGTGGAAAATGCATAAACATGAGGTGTCATGGTAGAAATATGAGGGGATAGCACTAAAGATTTGTTTGTGAAGGTACAGACCATAGGTGATTTGATTGTCTTTCCTTTTTCCATCATGGGTGGAAGGAAAGAAAATGTCTGTATTCCCTGTTCAACATAGTGTTGATGGGGGAATGCCTCCCACAGCACTCTTGTGTTCTGCCAGTGGGGGGGTGGGGGGATGGGGGCACGGAGAACCTTCCCAGCCCGCAGAGTCCAATGATTTACTGCTAGCGGCTATAGCTTCTGGTAGTAATTGCATGTGAACAAATCTGACAGGCTGGTTGTACACAAATTGATGGGGTACAATCAGCCTACTCATACATGAATCGAAATTCAGCTGGTCCCTGCTGAACTGGACAAATTTGGATCCATGTATGGTCGGTTTTACCTGCACCAAGCATGCAGTTGGAAAGGTCTAATTTTATAGGCTGTATCTTTTTTAAAGATCAAAGTATTAATGTTAAAATAGAGATAGCAGCCCCAATGTTTGCACCTTTATCTGCAGGGAATCAGCAGTTTTATTTTAAAGAGGCCCCTGGTTATCTGCATTCTTCCCAATGTGAATGAGTACATAGTACCCATTCTTACTCAGTCACAAAAAAAGTAAATAGTAACTAAAAATGCCCACATCAGTAGAAAAACATATAAACAATAAATCCTGATGTATAAAAAATAAACTAGGAACCCTGATGTAAATCCAATGCGAATCCCATCATCCAGTGTTGTAGATTCCTGCCAATCATGATTATTCACTGCACAGCAATGTAAACCAAGTGACATACTTCACCAATGTTAACCTGCCGCAATACTCATCAAAAATTACAGATCCCCATCTGGCTGCAGCATGTAAAGAAATAGGCTGGGGATGCTAAGTGATGTAATTGAGCAAATATGGTCATAGCCAAAGTTGGGCAATAACATCACAAAGATCCTTGGCCCATTTTGTTTTTATTTTCAAGCACTCTGGCAGTGATCTGTCATTTAGCCACCATTGTGCTACTATCTCTAAATAACAGATTAATGTTACCTTTTAGGCTGTATGAAAAGATCCTCACCTCTCCATGGCAGTGCCCAGCTACCCTTGACTATTTTGGTCCTTCAAATTGGCCTTAAAAAGGCTAGAAAAAATAACAACATATGATTAACATTAATTTCAAAAGCATTCTGTGTGTTGGGGTTTAGCAATTTTTTTTTCCTGGGCAAACAAACCTCCTGTACACCAAACTTAGCCCATTTGTCTCATCTCAACCAATACTTGCATTATTACTCCAGGTAAGCAGGGAGTATGTGCTTTTTTTAGTTCATCCAATGGAAGCTGACAGTGTTTAAAAAATTATGTTCTAGTCTTAACCAGATTGCCCTTTGGTCTCAAACAGATTGTGACGCATCTCTATGTACTATCAGGTGTTCAAGCTATACCAGTGTTGGCCCGATTTGCCACCCAGGTACTTACTTGCTGTTCCTATTATTACAAAAGTAGTCCTTTTTATTACTATTATTACAAAAGTAGTACTTTTATCATTATCTTCCCTGCTATCTTCTAGCCTGAAACTACAGCCCCTCAGAGAATAAAAATCTCTTTTCATATGATCACCATTCAGTGTGTGTGCTAAGATTTTTGTTATTTTGACCACTTGGTAACTGCGCTATACCAAATGATGGCTACAGCGCGGTTACCCAGTTCTGGGAGGGAGTCATATGATGTCCTCCCAGAACGCGCCCTCCCGCGCACCCCCAGGAGTGCACACCTGCCGATCTCAGATCTCCTACGGACACAGATGATCATGTGATGAAGTAAAAGGCCAATCACAGCAGCCTTTTGCCACGTGATCAGCTGTGTCCAATGACACAGCAGATCACGGAGTAAATACAGTTGCCAGTTATTGGCTTCACTTTCCTCATGCTGTCACAGCTGTCAGAGGAGATCGGCATTTATCATCAGGGCACTGATGATCAGTGCCCTGCACTGCCACCCCTTTCAGTGCCACCCATCACTGCCACCTATCAGTGCCTCCAGCCAGTACCATCAGTCAGTGCCTTCAGTCAGCGCCGCCCATCAGTGTCGCCCATCAGTGCCCATAAGTGCTGCCTTTCAGTGCCCATCAGTGCCACCTATCAGTGCAGCATCATCAGTGCCGCCTCATCAGTACCACCTTATCAGTGCAACATATCAGTGCCTATAAGTGCTGCCTATCTTTTCCACCTCATCAGTGCCCATCAGTGCTGTCTATCAGTGCCCATCAGTGCTGCCTATCAGTGCCCATCAGGGTTGCCTATCAGTGCAGCCCCATCAACGCATATCAGTAAAGGAGCAAAATGACCTGTTTACAAACTCTTATAATAGAAACACCCAGTGGTAATTAAAGACCACCAAAAGAAATCTCTATTTGTGTGAAAAAATTATAAAAATGTCATATGGGTACAATGTTGCATGACTGCACAATTGCCATTCAAAATGCGACAGTGCTGAAAACTGAAAATTGGCCTGGGTACAAAGTGCCCATAGGCAAGTGGTTAAGTGGTGAAGTTAAAAAGTAACAATTATACTGGGGAAACATAATCATGATGAATATTTGCACTGCAAACTAAATTGTGAGAAATCCAATACAAATCTGTGAGTAGATGTTAATCTGACCTCTGGGATAGTAAAACATCTCTCCAGTAGTTCTTATTGTACAGTAAAAACATTATTATTTTTACATGAACACAATTTTGGCAAAACTCCCCTTTTAATAGGTAATCATGCCATTGCTGCACACGGAAACTTGCTGTTATGCCTAGGCACTGTGAGGAGAAATCACTGAAGCAGCAATGTCACTCCCTGTTTGTGTTTGTCATTGGTTTTCAGACTACGTTTTCCAGCATGCACTGGGAATTAGTATACACAATGGATGTTCAAGTGGGAATGGATGGGCGTGGCAGACCAGAAATCTCCTGGCCCGTAGTCAAACTGGGTGCTAATGGTGGGCATGTCAGATGAGAAGTCTCTGAGCATGTCAACCAAGCACAATTACAGTGGGCTGTTTAGGACAGGAGTCTGGAACTGTTGAGTCCAACCCCTACAGTGAATGGTGTTGTAATTACATCATTGCTCACTAAAAGTAAACTACTGAGAACTTTAGGACATCAGTTGGTGGGAAGACCAAGCTGGTCTTACTACATGGAAATGAGGGAAAAGAGAACTTTTAATTAATCAATCAAGTGTTGATTTCCCAGTGCCTGGTTCACCAAATATGAAAACATAAAGCAATTCTTTAAAGATAAGAAAGCGCCTTTACATAAATGTCACAATATTTCTGCTTGGAGTTCAGGTCTATTAAGCCAATTCATCTTTCATCAGCACATTTGTAAAAGATCAGTGAACACAGGCACATTGGCCATTCTGGATTTGCCCTTAATCATCCTTAATAGTCATAGATACAGTATATAGTTAGTCATGTTGAAAAGACAAATAGGCTTAAGCTTAAGTTCCACAGAACCCTACACCCACAGATGATCTAGAGGATGACAAAAAAAATCCTTCTAAAACATGCAATTTTTGCAAATTTCCTCCGAAAGGGATTTTTTTTTCTGCTCTCCCCAGGCAAATGAATACTTTTTGGATCCACAATCTATATTTTTATTCCTAATTAATATTAACCACTTGCCCTCCAGAGGATTTACCCACCATTCCTGCCCAGGCCATTTTTTGCTATATGGCGTTGCATTACTTTAACTGACAATTGCACAGTCATGAAACGCTGTCCCTAAATGAAATTTATGTCATTTTTTTCCCCATAAATAGAGATTTCTTCTGGTGATATTTGATCACCTCTGCATTTTTTATTGTTTGGGCTATAAACAAAAAAAGGCCGACAATTTTGAAAGAAAAAATCCAATATTTTTGACTTTTTGCTATAAAACATAGCCAATAAAAAAATTTAAAAAATCAAATTTCTTCAGAAATTTAGGCCAAAATGTATTCTGCTACATGTCTTTGCAAAAAAAAAATCCCAATAAGTGTAAATAAATTGGTTTACGTGAAAGTGTCTACAAATGGTGGTGTATATACTGGATAGCGATCATTGCTAATAAAAGCACTGACACTATACTAATGACACTGGGCAGGAAGGGGTTAACATCTGGGGTGATCAAAGGGTTAACAGTGTGCTGTATTCTTTTTACTAGGGAGAAATGCTGTGCAGAGAGATAGAAAGCAGCACGCCCATGCTGACAGGAGAGAGATCTGTGTTGTTTACAGCCCTGCAGACGATCACCGAGGACCCGGTGAATCCCCAGCTGCCAATAGAGGCATGGGTAGGGCAGTGCATGCGCCCCCTATTTGGAAATGCAAAATCACATGATTTTGCATGAGCCACCCTATAACAGTACATCTGCTATGGGGTGGCTGGGAACTGATTAATATATGCACCAGGAAGATACACCCACTGTTGATGTTTGGTTAAATTAATGTTCACTGCTTTATAAATATACCCCCTCACTCTTTAATACAAGAAAGCCCCTTGCTTGCTCAGGAAGCTGCAGATTGGCATTGCATGCTCTTAATTAAGTCTATGATCTACCAGAACACCCAGATCTTTCTCTATCATTGACTCCCCCGCACATATTAGAATATATATTACATGTATGGGTACAGCCCTCAAGTGTATAACTGTACATTAATCAATATTAAACCTAATTTGCCATGTAGTTGTCCAATCAAACTGTAAATTCAGCTCAGTTGGAATAAAAGTATATAAGCATAAAAGAAAATTTCAGATAAGTGCAAATTTCTGCCTGTAGGCTAAAGTATTTATAAGGTCACCAAATGCATTTGTGACTGCTGATATTGTTATATTTCATACTAATAAGGGTCAGAATTCACACTAGAGTGCAGCATATATATTTAGAATTGCCAGCAAGCCTCATGATGCTGATCCTAACCATATTCAGATTTAAATGATGGGTAATGCATTTTTGTAAAAAAAAACAAAAAACTAATTAAAATATATTACTGTTGGGTTATAATACTAAAAATAAAAGAAACCACTTTGTCAAAATATAGGGAAAAAGTGAAGAATGAAATTAATTTGAACGGCTGATTCTCTAAATTTAAGATAACACTTTAAACATATTGTGTCGAGTTGCCTCTTATCTGAGATTGTCCTTTGCCATACAACTGTACAGAATATTGTTGACGAGTCAGAAACAGAGCTGGGGAGCAATTATCACAGTCTCGTGGGAGAATCGAGTGCTTTGAATTGCAGCTATTCCATCAACTGAAACAACACATGACCATAGCAATCAGCACTATTTTACCGTCCAAATAATGTAGTAGTCTCAAGTGAAAAAAACACAAATGCAATGTGTTAAAAATGAATTCCTTTGTAAGAAAAGAAAGCCTTTATTTCCTTTTTTTTTTTAAAAATGATCTTGGTTCTTATTCATCATGGGTGCAGGATTTTTTTTCCTTCTTACTCAGTATGATGAAAGGTTCTTAGCAGTCATGGAACAGGGATCCCCCAGTGCAGATGTTATTACTCTCTGTGCCCCCTACTGTAATAACCTCTGGCAAAATGAACCATACAGCCACTACTGCAGTCCAAAGAGATGTTTGCAGTAGCACAAAAGAGTCAGAGAGGAAATTATTCACAGTCCATCTGTCTAAGTAAGAATATTGAATAAGAAATACATTCAGTTTCATGGACTACCTGCAGCAGAATAAGATAAGATCATTTAAAATGTTGACATTTTTTACATAAAATATATAAAGCAAAACATATATAAAATATATAATAGTGCTTGTCATTGGCCAAGCATAGCAGATATATATATATATATATATATATATATATATATATATATATATCATATTGCAATACCCTTTTGGATCATAACCTTCAGTAAAACAGATGGTTTTTAGATATGTTAAATGGCAGGAGTAAAGATCTTCAGCAGTCTGTAATAGTTGTAACTATAGTAGCAGTATCCTATTTGTCTTTTACTCATTTACCTGTAAAAATAAATTATTGTTCTTTTCACTGTCATACTAAAAATGTTTGATGATGATCTGCAAACCTTCCATTACTTTTTAATTGTTGTATTTAGAATAGTGAAAAAAAAGAAAATGCAAATCCAATGGCCATACACAAAGAGCATGAGAGTTTTACTATAGGTTCAAGGCATTGCATATATTAGTTTGTGATAAAAGAGTAATTGAGTGACTAACAATGCTCTATATTAAAATAACTGGAAGGATTTGTATTTGAAAATGTTTCTAAACTCAAAAAGTGAAGTTCATTAAATAGCTACCTTTTAACTACTAAAGATAGTACTGCAAGCTTATATATTAGTTTGTTAGTTGAAAAGCTGTGGGATTTACCTGTTGATCCTGCCAATCTCTTCTGACTGTATAGGATCCCATTGCAATATTAGTATTTCACCCTTGCTTGTGCCCCTGTGGGGAATTACAGGCAGCTGTGCTGACACAAAATGCCTGATGCATTTTTAAAAGCTGAATGTCGATCAGCTTACAAAATTATATCTGGGTGCCCACTGTCTGCCTATTAAGCATCTAGTGCTAGGGGGCATGTAATAGAGAATTACTAGCCTTACTCCTTGATTTTGGCAGGCTTCATCCATGATGGTTTTGTCATTAATATCTTTTAAACCCTTTTACACTAAATGAGCATTAGATCCATGGTAACCAAATTTCAGCTTTAAGTATTTCTGACACTCCAATGGAGAGAATTTCTGTCAAAAGTATATGTCACAAGCATGAACTGATACATCAACACAAACACACAGTCCTTGATACAGTTCCACCTTTGCGTATTGGAATGTGTGAACCTGGTGGAAATCACGTCATTGTTTAAAGAAGATTTTGTGATGTGTGACGTTGGGTATCAGACATGACTTGCTTTTTAGGAGACCACTTATGGCAGTGTAAGTGCAAAGAACAGTGGGATGGCATGTAGAAGTGGAGCATAGGCCTCCCAAGAAGAGGTGGCAATGTAAATGGTGCTAGACACCCCCCCCCCCCCCAATCAAATCAAACAAACTGAGTACTGTAAGACAGCAGATACATTTATTATAGCATTGTCATACCAACACTCAGTTTGCCAAGTGGTGTAAAAGCAACACTAGGCTCCCCCACCGAGTTTCTCTGCAGAAGCCCCTTTTTAACTAGTTACCTTTCAAAGATGTCTTCAAGCTGGTAATGTGATTTGCAGGTTCCTCTTCCTTTTCATCTATTTTCCAGTGCTGGCTAGCTTAGTGATACAAGGGCAGTGCTGATATGATGATGTAATTACATTATGAGCGCAGGGTGCCATGGTGATACGCTGTAAGAGGATCCATCACAACCTTCACTCACAGGATGTATTTAGTTTTGGGGTTGAATGACACCTAGCATCATTCATACCCAAAACTGAGAACCCCTAGTGGTGCAAAGTAAATACTGAAAGAAACAGTGCTGTAGGGGAAGTGAGTTTTGCATCAAGAGTTGCTTTTTTAAAAATGTATTAATAAATTGTCAGCTCATATTTTTTTATAGCAACTTTCCCATCCAATGTCACCTGAAATATTACTTTATGTCTGTGCACTTTCTGGTAGTGGAGTATATGCATAGTATTAATTCTATCCCATAAGGTGATTTCCAGGGTCTGAGTAACTCCTCAGCAGCCCTGACTAGTTGGAAATATGGGAAGGGGGTCTATGGATATAGTGACTGTAGGTCCTATGATAAACACACATGATCACATAATAATATTCAGTAGATCACTCAATACAAGCAAACTGTGAAAATCAAGATCTCAAACCATAGCTGTCCATAGATGGTTCAAACCTTGACCAGTTAAGCAGGAACCAGCCGAGATTCGAATCATGTATAGGCAGACTGAATGTACCCAAGTTAATTGATCAACTTGGGTACAACCAGTCTGCCTGATTTTACATGTGATTACCACTAGTAGCTGTTATAGTCACTAGCAATAATCACTGTCTTCTACAGGAAGGGAAAGCTTACCCCACCCCCATGCCTGGAGAACACAATGGCTTGGCAGGAGGGATTCCCCTGTCAACACTGACTGTGTGGGTGGGGGAATCAAGTGAATTTCTTCCCTGCATCCACAGGTTGCAGGAAAGCAATTTGCACTATCTATGGCCTGCCTAATCAAGTCAGAGAGCTCTTGATCAATTTTGAGTCTCTGGGTTTGATGGTGGAATTTTGTTGATTGCGTTGAGCTCTTGAGTAAATATCAATGTGTATGTGATAACCAATCATAATATAGATAATTTAAGGCTTCAGTCACACAGGCATATCGATCCATACACTCAAGCAATGGGCCATCGTGACTCGTGACTGATACACAGATCAGAACACAGATAGACTGTGTTCTGATCCATGCATTGGTAACGCACAGATGTACAGTCAAGGATGTGCTTGGAGACTCATGCAAGTCAGTGCAGCCACCTGCCTGTCTTTGATTTGAACAGGCTGCCTGCAATTGGCTGCACAGAACACCTGTGTAATCCACACAGAGAAGATGGCTCTTGGCACGAGTGTACAGCTAAAAAGAAAAGATAAGGTGTGAATACATGTATGTAGAACATTTTTCTTTATACTCTTTTAGCTGCAATGTTTCAGTTTATGCCTACTGTATATGTATCTGTGCATACATGCAGATATGGTTAAATGATTGCATTCAAGCATTCAATCTTTCTTTCTACAGCTCTGTCGGTACCACTGTTTTGCTTATCTTTGTACGTTCAGCTGTCTGTATTGTCCCATAGAAATAATGCACCTGTGTTCAGATCCCTAAAAAAGAAGGCTACGCAGTTACGAAAGAGGTTTTTTTCACTCATGTACTAGAGGCCTTATGACTGATTTATCGTTAGTCAGGGGGGTTGATTTACTAAAGGGAAATAGACTGTGCACTTGTACAGGTGCAGTTGCTCCAGAGCTTAGTAGACGTGGTAAAGCTCTGCTTATTTCCATCATCCGATCATGTGCAAGCAAAAATGTGTTTTTTTATTTCCCTTGCACCTGATTGGGTATTCTTTGTAACATAAGCTTTACCTTATTTACTAAGCTCTAGACTAGAGCAACTGCCCTTGCAAATCGAGTGCACAGTCTATTTGCCTTTATTAAATCAAACCTAATATTTGCAGTTGATTGCAAAAGGTGTAGAACAAGATTGTGCATTTGGCAACTTACAATATTTCAGTTGACAATGAATTAGTTGTTTGCAATCGCTTATACTTAGATCTAACACAAATTCTTACTTTTATAGCTACTTTTACTTTATACAGCATAAATAACCCACGTGTTTTTAAAACTAGGCAAATCTGCAATTTTCAACTTGCTCTATTCTGCTGAACATATGTGAAGGTTTTTCCAAGCCAAAAGAATCATACTGCTCATAATTCTCCCAGATTGTACATATCTGCATATGAGGCCATCATAATGTAACATTAGCAAACTTGCCTTTCTCATGATGGGACTACCACTAGTAAGTAAAAGTGAAACAACTGCGACAATGAAAACTGAATTTATCATTAATAAGTTACATGCTTTTACATTTTAACCATTTGAATACCGGTCAATTTTACACCTTCCTGCCCAGGCCATTTTTCACGTTTCAGCGCTCTCACACTTTGAATGACAATTGCGCGGTCATACAACATTGTACCCAAACTAAAATTTTATCATTTTCTTCACACAACTAGAGCTTTCTTTTGGTGGTATTTAATCACCACCGGGGTTTTTATTTTTTGCTAAATTATCAAAAAAAGACTGAAAATTTTGAAAAAAAACAAATTTTTCTTTGTTTCTGTTATAAAATGTTTCAAGTAAATAATTCTTCATAAATTTAGGCCGAGATGTATTCTGCTACATGTCTTTGGTGAAAATAACCCAAATTATGATGTATTTTTTAGTTTGTAGGAAAGTTATAGAGTTCACAAACTATGGTATAGATCTGAATATTGATCAATCCTGAAGTACTGACGGCCAATCTAATTTCTTGAGGTCCAAGAATGTCAGAACAGTACAGATATCCCCCAAATGACCCCTTTTTGCAGAGTAGACAGTCCGACGTACTTCATAAGAGGAATGGCGAGTTTTTTTAAGTTGTATTTTTTTTGTCATAATTTTTCGGAAAATTAAAAAATGCAAAAAATTATTTTCACTATTTTTTTTTTACATACTGTCACCAGTGCAGTACAGCATCTTCATATAACTGGCATGGCGGTGATCAGGGACACTGACTGGTGACAGTATAAAAAAAAAAAAGTTTTTTTTTTTTATTACTTTAAATTTTTTATTACATTTATTTCTTTTTTTTAAGATTTTGTTTTCATATGTCACTATGTCCAAAGTAGTACAATGTTACCATAGTAACACTGTACTACTTTGGGGAAGTGATCAGTATTTTTTTTTTTTTTACACAATTTGCTTATAGCAAGGAATTACTTTGCTATAAGCAAGCATTTACCTGGATGACATCGATTCATTCAGGGCTTTTTTTTTTTTGTGCTTAGCTGTGATTTGGCCACAGCTAATCACATGACATGTGCATGTGATTAGCTGTGACCATTCACATTTAGACAGTAGTATACAATGGATGGCATGAATGAAGCCATCCATTGTATACAACTGTCATGTGACCTGCTGTGATTGGTCACAGCAGGTCATATGGTACTGGCAACAGGGTCGATACTCAGATCTGTCATCGGCCGTGTCTGAGGTACACGGCCAGTGACAGATCGTGCCGCTGCGCGGCTCTGCAAGTGCGAAAAGTGCGCATGTGCGGGAGGACGCCATTTGGCGTCCAACCCGGAAATGCAGTACATTTTGCTGGCCGCCTTTTGGCTATTGGCCGGACGTGTATTGGTTAAAGATTAATTTAGGTCAGTGGATGACAGATGGGTAGTCATAATGGTAATGGAGTATTTTAAAAGAAAACTGTACCAAGACAAATATATATGCTGCTTTTGCTGATCTTCTTTTAAAAATGCTAGTTTCCTGGCTGGCATACTGATCCATTGGCTTCATCACTTTGTGAGTCAATGAGTCAGAACAAATGTGTATCTCAGAAGATATGGTTTCTCTTCTATATGCTTTATATGGTAGAAGAAACCACAGTTGCCAAACGGAATTTTGAGATGAAAGTTTCTAATGACATCTGCATATTTCTCAATACAGGTTTCCCTTAGCATATATTTGATCACTCTTTTACTTGCAGTACCTTGTCCCAGCCATGGCACTCACAATCACATCACTCATCACTCATGCGAATGGCCTATCATATATTATTGTTTATCCTAATTGTGTATTTCAAAGAAATCTCTGCTGAGGAAGTATGGAGAGTTTCTGAAAACTCTGGTACAATGGCTTCAGTATTTTGTGAGCCATTGACATGAGACAAATATTCAGATTATGAGCTCTGATGTTTCTCTGACTTTCCTAATTGATTGCTTTTTCCAGGTCTGTGACACAGAAATTATTAATGGCAGAGACAGCCAGGCAATTAGCATTTTAACAAAAGAGATCACTCTCCCTATTTCTCTCAGTACAGATTTCCTTTAATTAGGAGATGTTCTATAAACCTCTAAACAACTGTGTAACACCATAGTATTTGCCTGTTATGTTAGAACAACAGTATTTCTTTTATAATTGATTATACAATACAGATTTACAGATGTAACTTTAAACTGATATCAGGCAGGTCAGGTTGTTGTGGATGGCTTGACAGTGCAGAAGTGCTGAAATTCCAATTATATGACCTACTTTTCTTTAAAACAGCCTAATTTGTATTGCCTAAATATAATAAATAGTAGATAGATAGATAAATAGATAGATAGTACACATGTTAATAAAGACCATCTCCACATTGGCCAAAAATTAAATATGGGCCCCTCTGGCATGTTCAAGATCTAATGCTCATTTTGTCAAGGGGAATTCAATAAATAATGTTACTTACCTTACTTCATGTGTCTGCAGGCTTTCTCTGTACTCCTTCCAATAGTAATGAGCAGTCCTCCATAGCTGCTTCCCTTCTCTAGTCATGTGGCCTCCCCTCTTTTGACATTATCATGGACAAAACAGGACAAGCAGTGTCACAATCATGCACACAGGGAGAGGTTCAGGTCACCCATTCTGCTCCAAACTTATACATTTTGGGTATTTCTCTTAAATTCCTATGTGAACACCTGGAGGTTTCATGTATCCCCTCATTCCCCTCCCTCAGGAATGCAAGCAGCATATGACGCTGAGACTGCCTAACATTTCTTTTGCCAAATAAGGTATTGGTTTGGCTGTGATAGGAAAATTCCAGTGCGTTTGTCTTAGATAAGAAGAGTTTTCTCTCGTCTAGTCAGTGAAAGTGTTGAACTGTTTGTATAACTCTTAATTGCAGTTTACGAATCCCTGCCTCTAAAGAGACTCTACTGTTTGTTTAACTCTCTGTGTAACCGGCCTGTGTCAATGACCGGGTTATGTGGGCGATTATTTCAATTATTATAGTGTTATAGCGATATTGCGAGTTTCCTCTTTCTCTGAACCAAAAGGAGGTGGTGGCAGTGTGAAGAGGTTAATTGCGTAATTAACCTGACCCAGTAACAATAACGTCCAGGCTGCAGGTACAAAGCACGTCACATAGCGGTTTTAGATCGGCCAGTCCTTCTGTCACTAGTTTGGTGAGAAGGTCTGGGGTCTGACGCCACGATCGTGACAAACAGCTACTATGATGAAGTCAAGGTCCTGCTCACATTCTGTGGGGGTGGGGTAGAAAAACAAGAACCACATTAGCTGTTTTAGGACTAAATCTTAAAACCCAGCTCCATGAAAAAAACCCACTCATCTTTACCGTAATCCCCCTAGGCTGGTATGTCTAGAGAATTCCAGAACAGACTATATCACTTACCTTATACCCTACCCTGACTGACTCCACTGCTCTCCTCCTCTGACCAAAGCTCCAATTTGTGGGTGGAGCCTCAGAGTCAAAACCAGTTGCAGCTTACAGTGGAGGCCTAATCACAGCATTCAAGGGACCCTGCTGGAGGAAGGAATAAGATAATTATTTTCTTATTAATCCTCTGCCCCTGGAAATAATGAGATGTAGACCCTTGCCATGTGGGGGTGGCACTGTAAGGGTGCATTTTTTTTTATTTCGTGGATTTGGGCTTTAAGACAAGTATTACTCTTTGCTGGATCACTCTAAACAAAACCATGGTAAAACCCAAATTATGCTGGGGCGGAGGAATGTGGGTTTCACCACTTGAACTCCAGACTGTTATGGGTTATCGTACGTGTTAATCATATGGGTTATCATATGTGGTTATCATATGTGGGTTATGATTACGCACGCGATCGTGTGAAACGCGTTAACAGGTTCTCTTTTGTGTGTCCTATGGATCAATAAATAGTGGTGTGTAGTGGTGAGCCAGAGCCTGCACCTGTTGTGGATTGATCTGGATTGTTTGCCTGAGTGGTATGCCTCTGTTCTTTGGATTCACCTCCCTTCCTGACACCACACCATTTTTCAGATTTCAGTGCTGTCACATTTTAAATGACAGTTACTCCGTATTTAATCACCGCTGTTTTTTTTTTACTATATAAAGGAAACCATGTCTTTTGAAAATGTAATCTTTTTGCCACAAGTCTCTGGAAAATGCACAAAGAAATATATATACTACTGTATTTTTCTTTTTTTTTTTACTCAAAGTTGTCAATTAAAAAGATATTTCTAACACACAACATTGGCATACCTAAAAGTACACAAAAAGTACACAAAAAATAGATTCTACTTCTAGAAAAATCAACCCATTGTATCAAAATAGTGTACTGTAATGGTCATCTCTATATGAGTGATGAGGGAATATAGCTTGGTGTAACATCAAATATAGGAACAAAAGAGTTCCTGTGGTTCCAGTGGTACATCTGTATGCAGTTGATGGCTGGGACAGGTGTCTCTTAGCAATGTAGTCAGCAAGACGTGCAAATGGGTCAGTTTAGGAGGCAGGCAGAGACATGGTCACTAAATGGGCAAAGCATTGGTCCAAACAGCAGGCACAAACATGGTCAATAAACAGGTCAGGGTTAGTACAGGCAGCAGGTAGAGGAAACAATGCACTGATGGTGATCAAGAACACTGTTGCTGGTTGCACTGGCTCTGGTGACACTGTACTGTTGTGGTAGAGATTTGAGACACTGTTGATGGCTGCACAGTGGCACTGGTGTGGCTAGCAAACAGGCACATTGTTGCTGGCTTCACTTGTTTGGTGACATTGTCACTGGTGTGGTGGTGATCAGGAACACTGTTGCTAGCTACACTGGTCTGGTGGCACTGGGAATTGTGTGAAGGAGATAAGGACAACTGGCTGGTCAGTGTCTGAATTCAGGGCCTTTGACCTGCTTGGATTTCAGATTGGAGACAATGGCTGTGTCCTTACAGCTGCTGTATACCAGTAGACATCAATGTGAATTTTCACTTTACAAGGGATTTTTCTTAGCTTAGTGTATGAAGTGAAGCTGTTCTTACTTC
Source organism: Staurois parvus (assembly GCF_062004578.1). NCBI lineage: Eukaryota > Metazoa > Chordata > Amphibia > Anura > Ranidae > Staurois > Staurois parvus. The sequence continues at coordinate 5,736,465 of NW_028317818.1, forward strand.
TTTCCTCCAATCATGTGCAAGCAAAACATTCTGTTTTTTTAATTATCATTGTAAGTAATTGGATATCATTTGCAAAAGTTTGCAACATTCACTTAGGTAACTGAATATTTCCCTTACAAAAGTGTAAATTCACTCTACAAAATTACCAAGCTTTACTTCTCAAGTAAGTCACATATTTGTAAAAATATGAAATGTCTGCATGGCACCAGAGCAACCAATCATAATATAGCCACCAATTTGCAAACAGAGGTTCAAAAATTAAAACATAGATATTCAGAAGTAGCTTACTTTTGGAGAGAAAATGTAATACATATGTACATGTACCCATGGAAACTAATCAGAATTTATATTTTAGGTGACTTGTGATTGGTTGCTCTGGGCTATAATAAAACATACACTACTGATTTTGCATGAAGATATTAAATAAGCTCAATTTAAGAACCGCAAATACATTGTTCTGTGTATCTTTAGAATTTGACATAAATTCCCTACATTCTTTCAAATGTTTCTTCTGCAAATTTAAACCTCAATCCACATTTGCAATTCAAGCAAACCTCTTATTTTCTCTTGCAATTTAAAATTTTGGAAAATATGTGCTCCTTGAATATGTTACTTTCTTTTTTCAGTTTTTTTTATATCAGTTTATATACACCATTACAGCTCCTTCTCTAAAAAATAGGATGTCACTGAAAATTATCTTCTACTCTCCTTGCCTTTTATATTACTATATTTCATGTCCTCAGTGAGAATGGGGTGATTCTAAGCCAGTATGAAATATGTTTATAGTTTGGACTTTAAGCATTCATGAAATACCAGTGCAATTTATTTTCTTTATTTTTTTCTTACGTGGAGATATTTCAGCACCTTTGTGTGGGTAGATTGTATTCTGCCTTGTCACAATTGCAAATGCTTTTGTTTTGTCTGCCATCTGAATAATACATTTGATTACCATGGCAAATGTTGCAGCATGTGCATGCCTGCCTGTAGTACCTAATTAACTGATGATAACAAGGCAGGATTGCCCTCTTTCCTTTCATAAGCAATCATATACATGACAGTTCTTTTATCCTTTCTCAAAATTAACTTGCTCTCCTGACCCCTTAGCAGCTTCCGTTTTGTGTGTTTACCTCTGATGTCTTTGCAAGACTGTTAATTTTGTATGGCACATCCTATCTGCTTGCAATTAACACATTGAAATCTGAAGATGTAGGGCTGCATGCAAATATCTAATGAAGCAATATTTCCTTCTGCTGCTTACAATATGTGAACTGATTCAAATAATTAAATGTTAAAACATCAGGCTATAAAGATTTGACACAGGCTTTGCAATGTGTGTAATTCCTTATTGGTGTTGCGTGTCTTTTAATTACTGTAGACTAGGAGATTCTTTCTACCTTAATTAAATTTAAAATAATAAACCACATCAGATACTTTTTGAATGTTAAGGTTATTATTTATTTATGTCAATGTAAACATATCAATACCATAACAGCACTGAACTTACTATGCAGTACGGCCGTATAAAGCAGGTACATATAGGTGTAATAAATTCAAGAAAAATACATTTTTCTCCAACATATTTCTATTGGGCAACAGCTATGGTGGAATGTCTTACTGGCCAATCAGAACATGCAAGTGATGGAAGAAAATGGGCAATCCCATTAGGCTTCTAAGTATGCATGTCTGCAGTGATAACACGTCCACTTTTATTTAGTCCAGTTCCTATATAAGGAGTTCCGTTACGTAGTGACAATATTGCTAATGGAAAAGTTAATGCTTTCAGTGTAATTAATGGAGTAAGGAAATGCAATGCAACTGTAGTTTCTAAGAAACTTATTATTGACCATAATGCTCAAAAAAAGACTGGGATAGCATTACCTCTCGTGGACATATCTTCTATCTTTTTAGTGCAGTAGAGTGGAAGAAAAAGGTGGCGTAGCTCTAGCTTTGGGCATTTGTTGAAAGAACATGTAGCCACCTCTTTACCGCTGTACTGTGAAAAAGCGGTGAGAAGGTGGGCATGTATTTCTGGAGTGCTGCGAATGCACCTGTGAATGACTGTCATCTGAGCCATTCAACTTTTATTTACCATGTAACTTAACAGAAAGAAAGGGAAAAGGAAAGCTATATTTATCTGAATATAATTATACAAATTTAATTTAGATGCAATGATGCATGACCAAATCATTGTAAGTTAAACTATTAAAGCAAATGTAATTATGTGTTTATTTGAGGAGGTTACTTTAATTTTTTGGCTAATATTTAAGTTAACCAGATGGGGCCTACTGTAATTATGTTGTGGTTACAACAATGCTGAAGTATAGACATCTTGTGTTACCTGCAAGTACCATGCTACCTGCATTGTATCATAAACCTAAGCTATAAATAAAGGCCTGACTTTAGCCCAAGTGTAAATTAAGACCTGCCTCATCCTGGCACTAAAGTCTGCTCCCTATAATTCAACTTGAAAATGGCAGAGCCTTTACTTCCATTTAACTTGCTAGCACTTGATAGCTGAATGTCTGAGGTGAGGCTTGGAGTGCAGGTGGGTCTTAGTCCTAAACTGTTGTGGCATTTTAAGGCATATTTTGTTAATCTACTACTCTTCCTTGATGTTTCAGTTAGAGGCAAGAGCAGAAATCACAAAAAAATGGAGAATGTAGAAAAAAGTCAAAGATGTGATTAGCAAAAAATAGGGATATTCTGTATCCCATAGAAATGAAAATGTATGATCCATGATCATCAAATCCCTATAATTTATATAATGATATAATCCTGGTCTCTGGATTATCAGTTGTAATTTCATGAACAGCAACCCATCCTACCTCTTTCCTGAAATTCACATAACTTTTTGACTTAAATGACCATTCATACCAATGTGCTGAAAACAGCAAAGTCACCCTTCTGTAAAGACCTTTCACCAAGCTTAATGGAAATAGAAAATGCTCCATTAGCATTGCATGTGAGTAGGAAAAATTGGCATGCCAGTATTTTTAAATGTGCTTGAGTAGACATGAACCCTGACAGTGTTCGATGACCTGTCATTCATTGAACTATATTGAATGGCCAAGACTAGAGACTAGTGCAGGGTGGGGGTTCAGACTTCTTGAATAGCAGAATCCAGGAACACCACTGACTAAAAAAACAAAGAAATAACACCAAAAGTATAAACGTAAAAAAAATTATTCAAAATCCATGAATGATCATAAAATGACTCAACTCAGCAGCTTTACTAGTGCTATCTGTGCTACTTTTCATGCTCCACAAATTATTTTCTCCTAGTTTAGTGACATTTTTTTGAGAAATGAACAGTAAAAATAATTATTCTTTTTTTTTTAGTTGAAAGAAATCAATCCTTAAATGTGTTACTAAACCCAGGACCCTGCATTCACTATATCTGGTCTCCCACAGTACACAGAACATGGAAATGTAATTATTTAAGTAAATATAAACTGCTAAATACCTTTTCTCATCAGCAGTATATAGCAGTCTTGTGACTTCTATCAGTGTCCAGCTGAGCACTAGTTAAAGCTTGCAGGAGTTTTCATTCTTCTTTGACTGTCCTGTGAGGCTGCATAACCCCTGACCCTCTGACTGGAGAGTGCTGATTGGCACTGTGCTGATCACATGCACTCTCTCAAAGAAGAAAAAAACTCTCTAGCAATACACACTAAACTAAGCATATGCAGAGTGACTCCTAGAGCTTTGTACTATCAGCAGATGGATTGGGGACAGTAGAAGGGGAGGATCAGAGAAGACAGGATAAAACAGCATTTTTACATAGTGCAAAGAATTAACCCCTCAGGTTCCACAGTGAGTATAGCAAGCATGCTTTACTGCATATACAGACTGATTCTACTGTTGTGGGTTTAGTAACACGTCAATTGGTCACAATGATATTTCAGCATGTTTAGAGACATTTGCCAAAAATGTTGAGTCTTTTTATAACTCATGTTCTATAGTTGGAGTTGATTTACCAATGGGGTTTGAGGCTGTTCACTTTGTAAAGTTAATGTTCATGAGTAATGTGACACGTTTACACATTAATATATTCTGTCATGGTCTAGAAAAAAACTGTTTTTTTTTTAATTTACTTTGCACATGACTGAGCATTAACTGTAAACACGGAGTCACCTTATTTACTAACATATACATTTAAAAAAAATGTGTGTTAGTAAATATGTAAAAGTATAAATGTGAACATTTTATTTACTAGTTTATTTACTAGTCTACTAGTAAAGTTGAGTCAAAATATGGAAGTAGTGATGGCCTTGATTTTCGAGTTGAACATAAGTTCGGCTCAAACATTGGCCATTTAGGTGTTCAGCTAACACATGAACAGTAAGGGTGTTCAGTACTCTGACAGTGCATTGTGATTGGCCAAAGCAATGCACCTGATCAAAGGTCAGGTGCAATGCTTTGGCCAATAACAACACAATTGGGCAGAGCTAATGTTGATGTCACCGGTAGCTCCGCCCAACTGTTTACATCTGACCTGCAAATGTCAGATTCCAGCCAGTGCTCGGCAGGTGCGGATGGGTCAGTGGGTGTCGGGTTTTTTGTTATTTCAGTGAGTCAGCATCCTTGCAACAATGCTGGACGCCATGATTGATGATGGATTCCAACAATGGAATGATCTTTTTGGCTTTTTTAAAATAAAGAACTATTGTTGTGTGTTTATTCACATTTTGCACTTTTTTGGTGAATGAGTAGGGGTATTCTGTACCTCTACTCATTCTCTGGGGGGGGCTGAGATATGGGGGCCCCCTTGTTAAAAGGAACTTCCAGACTGTGATATATCACTCCCTGCAGACCTCCACAACCACAGCCCAGGGTTGTGGGGCAGAAGACCTTCTCCCCATCAGTATGAGGACATAGTCCCCATGCTGAGGGCATGCGGCCTGGTAAGCCACAGGGAGGGGGAGGGGCGCTCGTTCTCCCCCCTTACCTGGCCTGCCAGACCTGTGCTCAGATCAAGGATCTGGTAGGAATTTAGGGGGGACCCTACACTTTTTTCCATTTTTGGGGGGTGATATTCCCCTTAAAAGTCATACCAGGCCTTAAGGGCCTGGTAGGGATTTTTGTGGGAACCCCACACACTTAAAAAAAAAAAAAAATTACTGTTGGGTCCCTCCTAACCTTAGGTCTTGTAAGGATTAGGGGGGACTCCATGATGTTTTTTTAAAATAACAGGTCATTTAAAAAAATATCAGTCTTGCTGCAGCAGGTTCTATACACTGAACAGATGTGCAACTTTGCAGTTTAAGGTTCCCCGCCCCCCCCCCCAAGGCATGATATTTATAGGAATTTTTCTTTTTTTTTTTTTACTTTAAGCAATGAAAAAGGACTGCCCCTTTAAAAACGGTACTTTTTGAATTTTTTTTAAATGATTCATGTCCATCAGGGCAGTACCTGAGTCCCCATACCCCAAACCGAACAGGGGAGCGATCGGGCCATCACTATATGGAAGACCTATGTAGCAAAAACCTTTATTATAATTCCATCATATAATCTTGCAATGGCATGCTGCAATAATATCACATCCTACATCACCTGCGGCATGATCCTCATCACAGTGCGGGACATAACAGCTCCCTCCCTATCACTTCCATGGAGTGGTTTGCTCCTGCCTTCTTGCAGGTGGACTCTGGCCCCAGTTTGACAGCGTAAGACTCGAGAAAAGGTTTTCTTCATTTAATGGCTGAAATTCAGTTTGCTTGGCATATCACTCAGGACTTTATTATCATCCATGCTTTCTTTTATACAGCAAAGCCATCAATTTGATGAATAGCTTGGTGCTATTTCATCTATACTTTACAAAGATATTCTGTGGTCATCCTAATACTTTCTTTGGAGGCACCACCTAATGCATATTCCTAATAGTTGTGAGGTAATACCAGTAGATTTTAAATGTTATTATTAAAGGTTTTTTTTGTAGTTCTAACAGCTATATACCATAAATGTATTCTTTAGAACCATTTTTATGTGAAAATGAATGGCTTCCTCTGGCCTGTTTACTGATGTCTTGTTGAGGACATCTTTTATTCAACAACTTATGTATAAATTGCCATTCTTTTAAGCTACATGATGTTTGCTTCCCCTATAGTTTTACTTGAGATAATATATATTATACTGATAGTAATTTCGAACATTTTGCTGCTAACTGTATTATTTTATAAGAAAATATAGGATTATTTTCCAGAAAGAATATATCCCTGCCCTGTCCTTTGTTTGTCCAGTTTACGCTTATTTTGGTCCCTGTGAATATCCCCTTTCCTCACCCCGCCCCGGGACATATTAGTTAGTGGGCACAACACATCAACTTCTATATATTGTTCTCATGTTAGTTATTCAAACACCTGCTGGACATGTGACATAATTATAAATTGTTATTTATTATCACTAATTTTTGGTTTATTACAATACTTTAGACAATTTCCCCATAGCTCCTTATGCAGAGTGAACTTCTCTGGAACATGTTGAAAAACCTGACCGTTTCCCATTGGGTTATATTGATACTTTCAAAGATGACAATTATGTGAATATTGTTAACAGTGGTAAAATACAGGGCACATATATGTAGACTATTCTGTGATTTTTCTTTCTAGTTTTTCATGTATTTGTATCTATACTTCTCTCAAAAGCTTTTAATGTGTAAAAAATAAACTACATATTATATATTTTTTAAATTCCAAGGCACTTTAAAAGTTCTAATATACCATAACTCTTTTGATTGGAAGCTCCATGAGCAGGGCCATTCCTTCTGTACTGAAATGTATTGTAATTGTACTGTGTCCCTTATATTGTAAAGCGCTAAGCAAACTGTTGGCGCTATATAAATCCTGTATAATAATAATAATAATAATAATAATAATAATTTTGATGTTTTTCCATCATGATTAGGGGTGTGGTGTCTAGACCACTCTCTCAGACCCTGTTTATTTTAATTAATTAATTACATTTCTTTATTTCTAAAATAACACTAGGTAATACTCAAACAAATAATAGCCGTAGGAATGTGTGAAATGAACATAATGCATGTCAAATACGCTGTGAATTTAAAAAGACATACAGCCATTATATATAGATAATCTAGAGCAGTGATGGTCAGCTTACTTAATACAGAGAACCTTAGGTGCTGCACCTGACGTTGCCAAAGACTAAATATAATATTCAGTAAATGTAATGTTAGCTGTCAGAAGACACAATTTAGCAACAGGAGATGGTCAGAGATTGCAAACAAGCAGTAAGAGATGGTCACCCTGCAGTGATGATGGACTGCGGACTTATGGTGGATTGCAGTTATGCTACAGGAGATGGCCTGAGGCCCTACATGACCAAACATGCCTTGTTGGAGACTGGAACATGGGACTGGGATCAAACATGCCTTGTTGGAGACTGGAACATGGGACCGGGATCAAACATGCCTTGTTGGAGACTGGAACATGGGACCGGGATCAAACATGCCTTGTTGAGGACTGGGTCATGGGACTGGGATCCGACATGCCTTGTTGGAAGCAGGCCTTGTTGGAGACCAGTTTAATGTATCAGAAGATGGCTTGTAAACATGGAAACATGCTACACGAGGCAGCTAGAGATTACTGATATCACAATCCTTTACAAACAAATGCTTTCATCTTTCTACTTTGTACCGCCCTCTTAAAAATTACTTGTCACACATTTGATATCTCTCTCAACAAAATAAATGATAAAACATAAATAGAGAAAGGGGATGGGCAGCATAGAAAAAATAAGATAGTATGCAAGAAATAAACCAAACTTATCAAATAACAGAATCCAGTCTAAAGAATCTAAAATACCAAACAGCACCAAAGGGTGTTATATTACCCAGCCAGAGGAAAATAAAAATAAAATAATGAATTAATAAATAATAAAAATGATGAAAAAAAAATAAAACCTCATTAAGTCTTATTGTAAATGAAAACCCTAAACTCCCCCTAATGGTCATAAAATATATATACTGTATATATCACTCCATCTATCCTAATATAAATTAAATTAAATGTATGGTTAACCTGCTCGTTCCAAATGTAAGAATATTTTATAGTGAATAAAGTGCAAATGTTAATTACTACTGCACTATGGTCCCTATGTTTTATTACATATATCTGGAGGTTGTTTTGGTGATTTGTCATGTTTTATTATGTGAGTGTTATTCTGAGTGGAAAATTTTCAATTTAAAGGGTTGATGTATGTTTGTTTTTTTTGGGGGGGGTTGAGTTAATGCTGAAGGAAGAGGTCACTTCTGAAAGGACTTTGAAGGATAGATATATGTATTTTGATGCGAGAAGTAATTTCCTGGAGGGTAAGGGTAAATAATAAGTGAGGTGGAAGATCAACAATATCACGTGGTGAAGTTTTTTTCTGTGATTTTTTCACTTTGATCATACTACATTATATATAGTGTTTTTTGTTCTATATACCTTTGGAGCACACACTGAGCACAGTGAAGATAAAGTGGAAAGCAATACAAGTTGATACACAAGGCTTGATTTCATCATTGATTTGGTGAGAGCATAATGAGAACATTGGCATCTGTATCAGAGATGGGGTTTTTATATGAACTTTTAACAGCCTAAAGAATCATTTTCCTTCTGGTTTGGGCAAAATACCTAGATAAGGAAAACACAAACTCATGTCTGCATAGGCTCTAAGAGCAGCACAAAGTGGCATAGAGTCACATGTGGCCTCTGAGCCATAGGTTGAGCACCATGGGTCTGTTTAGTTTATGAAACATCAGGCCTTTCAATCCACATTTTTATTACACAGGACTGCAGCAGACATTGGCACATAATAGGTGTTATATGACATTTTATTTATATGAGCACCTCCGCACCACCACTTTTTGTAAAGCCAGAATCCTCAACATACATGAAATCCACCTGACATTCCATAAATGTAGTAGAGTCTTGTTTGTGCTATGCCTCACCCATATATACCTTCCTTTCTTTCCCACTACATACCCTCCTTTCTCAGACTACTGATTATTTGGTTGGGTGGTATAGATGGCTGCAGGCTGCACTACTACTTCAAACACTTGAAGAACATATAAAAGCTGCCATTCCTCCCAACATCGAATCCTCTTTTACCATCCAATTTTGATTAAATAAAGAAACCTCCAGATGCAGTAAAGGAAGAAAAAGCCATAAACATTGCCTGATATTATAAAAGTTTACTGGTATTTGCCATCCTGCAGGAGTTCTGTTTTACAGCTGAGTATGTGCATACGCAGCAGGAATCAATGACATACTGTACATGTCTGTGTTATCTAAATAACCAACTGAAGAGAATAATTGTGTCTGCAGGAATAATGACTCTCAATCCCCTTACAGTCTCACCTCACTTAACATTAATCAAGTGCATAAAAACTGAAACATGTACATATCATTAGAAAGCTCATGCATTTATTACAGGGAAAATAACAAACATTTTGGAGGCACAACCTCAGAGAATAAACATGCTTTGTATCTCTTTAGAATATATGAACTAAGTGGCTTTTGTCTTCCTCCACTACTGTTATTGAATGCTTGCAGTACACTATATTGTAGCGTTATTGGTCAATTTAAGACCTTACTGTAAGTTACAAAAACACATCAGGGCATAATATGCTTCTAAGCACATTAGAGGAAAAGTAAAGCAATGCTAATGGAATTTTGTTTCCATTCCACTACTGTGTAAAGGAAAACAGCACAACTACTCTTTATTGTTATTAATTATTTAAGGACTGCTAAAGAATTCAGTACGCATGGAAAGTAATGATTGGACTAAGTGCCACATAGATAAAAACCAAGTGCAAATAATCTTGAATCTGTCTGTGGAGCTCTCAGTCTAGAAAGTCCAGTATTTTGAATTATAGTTCTGCATTTTCTCATGCTGTAAATGTCTTCTAATAGAGGCACCCATTGATGTCTGATGACAGTTGCCTGATTTGTAAAAAAAAAATCTCATGCCTGTGAGTGGGCATCTGCACTGACGGCAGCTGCTGAATAAAAAATGAGCAATTAAAAAAACCTGTCACAATCACTATTGTCTCCCCTGATAAGCTGATGCAGTATCCTCCCACTCGAAGCAGTATCCTCCTACTCTTCTCACCATTTACAAAAATCTATAAGCAGCGTAGAGACAATTTCATGAAATAAAGATTTTTTTTTACCCTTAGGCTCAGTTCACAGCTGAACGATTTGAAGTGCTTTTCTAGAAGCACTTTAAAGCTCAACATGGGCATTCCTATTGTATCCTATGGTACCCATTCACACCTGAGCATCATGTCACTTGAAGCTGGAAAAGTACATGAGCTTCATTAGGGTGGAGAGCTGCATTTTTTTGTATATGTAGACTTCAATGGGAGCACCTGAAAATATACATAATGCATGCTTTTCATGCAATTTCTTGCCTCTCCTTCTCCTAGTAACTGTTTTTTTATTGCCTGAAGCAAAAACACTCAAGCCTGAAAAACCCTTGGAAACGTGTACAAATGAGAAAACAAAATTCTAAAATGAATGAAGAAGCTCAAGAGTGAACCCAGCTCTAGGAAGGTCTGTGGGCAGGCTTAAAACTCATGCATTGTTAAAGATGATAGGGTAAAGGTTATGGAGAATATAAAACGTTCTGTCCAAATTAAAAGGGATTGCATGGCCCAAAGTTTTTTATGTTTGTTTTATATCAAATCGGGACTGGTTAAAACCCCTCTTCTGTCCTATAGGGAGTTTTCCCTTTAGGTCTTAACCTGGAGACACAATGGGAAGTGAAAGGAAATCTCATAAAAATGAGATGATTTCCCTTCTTAAACACCTGTTACTGTGCTGACACACACACACAAAAAAAAAAAAAGTTTCTAACCCTTTTTAAAGCATTGTGTGCTATATTGTTCATTGATATTAATAAATAAGGAGGCTTAATAAATATGTATGCCCAACTAATGGAAATGAGTAAATGACAATAATGACTGGTGATGCTACAACTATATAATATATGTTATAAATCTGTATAGGCAGTATGTAGTTGAGGTATTTAATGGAATGCTTAAAATATATCATACAGAACATTATCGTTATTAATAGTTGCAGTGAAATACTGGACAATTATGATGACCCAAAAATTATTAAGATTAATGCACTCTGTTAACAGAGTCTGGTTGTTATACTAATCTGATTGATTTTTTTTTAAATTTTCTTAAGAAATGGACAGTCTATTAGTCTATAGTTTTGGAAGATAACCTTGGCATCTTGTGTTAGAAGATGTTAGATGGGTTGGAAACTTTCAACTGATTTCCATTGTTGCTTCTATTGTTGTAACTGCGCAAATAAATTGACACAGTGGTTATAGCCCAGCGGGAATAAATAAAATCTGAAATACTAATCTATGCTCATTAATTTTATTATCAGCAAAAAGAAGAAGGCTTTGTCATTTAAAGCCCAAGTCCCAATTGAGGAGATTTCTTTTCACTTCCTGTCCAGTGACATGGAGTAAAAGAGGCATGATGTAATGGTAAATGTCTCACAGACAACAAAACACACAGAGAGGAAAAGGTTAGCACCTCCCTTAATTTCTTTTCCTGGTGTCCAAGCATTTTTGTATTCTAATATTTTTATCCTTTAAATTTTAATTCAAACCTTTATTACCCACAGTCTTCTTCAAGCCTTCACACACATCCCCTAGTGCACTCTGTCATGATTTTTTTAACCTCGACTCTTCAAGGTCAGTTCCACCCCACCATCTTTTATTTTCAAAAAATATAACATTAGATAGTACTAGGCCTGCTGTGTTTTTACAAAAGATTTCATGTGTTTCTATTCTATTCTATTCTATTCTACTGGATTATTGCATCATCCTGAATGTCAAATTATTTGGATTGACTGCAATTTTATTGTCATGGATGTTTTAAGGATATTTTAATTATATATATATATATATATATATATATATATATATATATATATATATAGTTTATGGACTTATACGAATATATCATTTACATTAGATTACAGTATCTTTTACATTAGCCCTGAAGAAGGGAGAGGCTTTTTCCTCCAAAACAGGCTGGCTGTATTTTGTGCAATTACCCATTAAATATTCCTAAAAGTTCTCCTATTAAATGTTCCAAGAAGTTATACCAAGCATGCCTCAATACAGGAATATCTTATCTTGCATTATCTTGCAGTCTTATACAGCAATGAAAACTGAAAGTTCTTATCCTTCCCCAGTCTATTCAAAGCTAAAGAATAGTAGTAAGAAATGGGCTTTATTACAGGTAATGGCGAATCACAGGGAATATAATGTGCAGTGTGTATATAGGGGACTCTCAGTAAACAACAGTAGTGCACTGAAGCTGGGGTTCTGTCCAGGGAGGTGCAGGAACACAGGATAGTACCACAAAGAGAAACCAGCCAGACCACAGGAGGTGATACGTTCAGAGTCACATTGCTAGCAATACAGTAATCTCAGTGGATGACTGAGTGTGAGTAAACCCTTACATATACCCAGTGAAATGACTGATCTCAGGTGATACACAGATATGAAACAAATCATCCTATATAAGTTGTACCCAGGGGCGGACTGACCATTTGGAAACTCAGGCACTGCCCGAGGGCCCGGGGTCAGTAGGGGGCCCCATGAGATGCCCCTGGTACCTTTTTCATAGGCTTTTTTGAGTTTGGGAAGGACACAGGGGCCCCATGATCCCCTATTGCCCAGGGGCCCCATGAGTTGTCAGTCCGCCCCTGGTTGTACCTGCTTATCTGCAGTCTTCTCTTCTCTACATCCATTCAAAGTCCAGAATGTATACAGCTTGTCTGAGCTTTCAGGAAAAAAGGGTGGATAGCGGAAGTAAAACTTTACAGAGTCTAGTAAGGAGAACTCTGACAGCTGCTTGAAGGGAAGGGACACACCCATTCACACAGCACACAGGAACAGAGCCTGTCAATCATCTGGAGGTCCCTCACCGTCATATTTTCCTCTTGGTGTCAGGAAAACTTGGTGTCAGAAGTGATTCATGGTAATAGCAGAGGAACAAAGCAGCAGACAGAAAAGACAGTGAATGCCCTTAATTGAGACAAGTACACACTATAGAGGAATATGCTTTGTTCATGTTTCATGTCTGAGGTTTACAACTACTTTAGTGCAGCATTGGTAACAAGGCAGCAATATGGCATAGAAAGACAATAAATCCAGAGGGACACAGGGCAGCAACCCGAGGTGCAGCAAAGCATACCCCAGTAAGGATCCTAAGGCTACAATATGGTATAGCAGTGGGAAGTCCAGTAAAGGAAGAACCACAAGTCCCAGCATACCATAGCAGCACACCTATCCTTGAGCTGAATAGTTGGGGGTTAATGTATGCTCCAGACTTTTCATATCTGTTCATTTAAATTCACAGACAAAGTATGGCCAAAGCAAATGTCTCTTGTCTGTCAAAGTAAGAAGAAGAAAAATAGTACTTGTATTGTTGCCACACGCAGAGCCTGATCTGTTGATCATAATTAATTTGTTGTTTGTTTGAAAAGATGGAGTAAAAAGTTACCAACATCCAACTTGGTGAGAGTGTCAAGTTATTCCAGAAAACAGAAAAACAGTAGGGCAGAAAGGGACTAAAAGTGTGGTCTTCCAGCTGCCAAATGCTGCAGTAAGTCTGTGTTGGCTGAAGTCCTGGTAGTTGATGAACGTAAGTCTCAAAGTGAGATGCATAGAGAAAGGTCCTAAACACAGCACACCTAGCAAAGACATTAGTAAACAAGTGAAAGAACCCTCAGCCATCTTCATCCAAAGCCCAGTGAAGTGTTTCATCCAAACCATGAGACTTAATCATGGAGTTGAAGGGCCATATGCTAAATTGTCATGCAGAGAAAGGGATTTTGGATGGGGTTACATTTTGACTCCACACTCCCTGAGTTCTATCTGTGTCTTGGAATACTAAGGGTGTGAAGTCCTGAGGGCTAATTTTTAGTAGTAGGTGAACAGATTTGCTACCTTCATTGCCTTATCTAGGAAAACAAATTTTAAAAATGATTGATTTTGATTGCTGGATGTAATGTCCAAATGAACTGGTAAAAATGAACAGAAATATGCATATAATATTACAAGTAGATGATTTCACAACAATTTGTTTCGCAACAAATAGCAATTCAGGCAAAATTTGCCTTATTTTGAGGTTCAGATGTTTCCAATTCTCTGACTCACAATAGTAACAAATTTCAACCAATCCAAAATAAATTTAATAAAAACAACAAGTTCATTCGTATTTATTTATTTCATTTGGATGACATGATGCGATAGTTTGGACCTTTTGCTAATGTTTGAAGAGTTCGAAAAAATGTAACGTCATAACAAATTATCCAAATTGATAGTGATTTTTTCAGTTTTATTTCAGTGAGTGTAGCATGAATATTCTAATAAGATTCCTTTTGTATTGGGGTTGAATATGAGAGACCATTCATTTAATTTCTATGGGCATAGCCCAACAAAGTCAGTTGGGAACATAACAATTATGACAAAACAAAATTATTTACTTAACAAATAAAACCAAAATTAAGCAAAATACATTTTTCCATCGTGCACATCTCTACAACAATCTATTCCATTATTTAATTATTGAAGAAGAATGAATGAAAATTAACTATCTAGCTTTACATGTGTGGCTATGATATCCAGATGGGTATCACTGAGACCTATGAACCATTGGTTACATAAGTGTTTGCCTGTTTACTAACAACACATCTATTAAGCAAAACATTTAATTGAAGTAGTGATAGAGTAGAGACACTTATATTTGCCAGGCCTATTGAAGGAAAATGTTAAACATACTAACCATGCAAATAAAAAGCTTTATTTTATTCTACACCATGCTTAGACATTGGCTTAGTGTGTCTAACATGGTAGTAAATGTCCCCCATTGTATATTAAAGGATAACATCAGTACCAGCATGGAATAAAAGGATATAATATGGAACAGCTTTTATATATCCTTGCATGAAGTTTAGATTGAATCCCAGAAATGACTTAAAGTTCAAACAAATGAGGTATAAGAAAAAGGTTTGTAGATTCTGCAATAAAAATAGGGCGAAAGAAACAACTTTAAGGACTCGGGCTAGAATAATAATGATACTATTGTCTAAATCGATATACCTCTTGTCAGCCTTATGTCTGATGTTTGAATCAGCTCAGGCCTCTTCTGCTAGAGCTTTCCTCAGGAATATTGAATTATTTATTATTTGTGTCCTTTTTTCTTCACTTTTCTGATGATATTCTATTTTTTTTCAGAGTTAAAATTTGTTTTTATAGTGCCAGGTTTTACGTTATGTTTTTCTTGTATCTGGGAATAAAGCGGAAGTTAGCTAAAATGTATGACTTTAATTACATCCACTGTAATTCTTTTCATCTTTTGTATATAATATGATTTATATAGGTTACACTGCTTAGTGTTATCAAAGAAATAGTTCATGTCCTAAGAGTCCATATGTCAGCCTGCTGTCAAGAAATTTGCAATACAATCTTTTTTGTGTAAACTTTATAGAATTTTTTGTTTGATTACTTACACAACAGTACTCAGCCCAATCTAGTGGTTAAAGCAGAAGTGTTTTACCATTTGAATCTAAACATTTCAATTTGTGCTTTGGTCACTGCAGGTGAAAGGCACTGTTTGTTGGAAGAAGTGCTGATTACTCAATTTCCTCCAGGTTGATACCATATGTTTTTAGACTGTGGACATAATATAGTACTGCCTCTTGCCTCTGTTTTCATCAACTATTACTTTGCTTATCAGTTCTTTCCATATTTTTATACAGAGGTGATGTAGATAAGAAAGGACACTACAATCCAATGTGTTACTTTGGATTGATTAAGAATGTACCTGGGTTTGGCTCGATCAGAGTTTTGATGAACATTAGTAAAGTTTGAGTGTTGAAACCAAACCCCACTCAGGCAAATGTTAAAAAATCAGTTCTGGACATTTCTGGGCTATTAGGTAGGGGGCTGTCAAACCAATATTGTGCAGGTACAGGGCACTGCCCTGATGAAATGGTAACAAAGCTGTTAAAAGATGAAATTGTAACAAAAAAAATCTTGATTGTTGGGGCGGTGATGTTAGTAATGTTAAAATGAAACATTAAAAATCCAAAACTCTATTAAATAAAATGCCTGGGGGATGCCCTGACTGTGCCTGTGAAGTGGCACATCTGTGTGATGTATACAAACTACTTCGCAAAATTGACATTTACAAAGGAAAATTTTAGTTTAACCACCTGCCTACCAGGCACTTTCACCCCCTTCCTGCCCAGGCCAATTTTCAGCTTTCAGTGCTGATGCACTTTGAATTGCGCGGTCATGCAACACTGTACCCATATGAAATATTTTTCTTTTTTTCCACACAAATAAAGCTTTTTTTTGGTGGTATTAACTCGCCACTGGGGTTTTTATTTTTTGCACTATAAGCAAAAAAAGAGCAAATAATTTGAAAAACAAAAAGTTTTCTTTGTTTCTTTTATAAAATTTTGCAAACAAGTAATTTTTCTCCTTCACTGATGGGCACTGATGAGGAGGCGCTGATGAGGTAGAGCTGATGGGCATTGATGAGGAGGCACTGTTGATGCACTAATATGCAACATTAATGGGCACTGATAGGCGGCACTGATGGGCACTGATAGGCGATACTGATGGGCACTGATGGGAGGCACTGACTGGCAGCACTGACTAATAGCACTGACTGGAGGCACTGACAGACGGCACTGATTGGCGGCACTGACTGGCAACACTCCTGGGCACTGACGGGCGGCACTGCTGGGCACTAACGGGCGACACTGCTGGGTGATACTAATGGGCAGCAGTGATGGGTGATACTGCTGGGCATTGATGGGTGGCACTGATGGCTGACACTGCTGGGCACTGCTGAGTGGCACTGATAATCAAGGCACCAATAATCAGTGCACTGAGTATCAGTGCAGATCTCCCCTGTCACATTTGCCAGTTATCACCAATACTTTCCTCATGCTGTGACAGTGTGAGGAAAGTGCTGCCAATAACCAGCAACTGTATTTACTTTGTGATCTGCTGTGTTATTGGACACAACTGATCACATGGCTGTCATTGGCCTTTTACCTAATCATCGACAGCCCTGGGTGTGCGCCGCTGGGGATGTGCAGAGGGTGCATTCTGGGAAGACATCCATGGATGTTGGTTGGGAAGCAGTTAAATTGCTGTAAACATTATAGCTTTGTAAATAAATGGCCATTGATTCCCTTCATCTATACCAGACCTTTATCCTAAATAACTACATACTGTCAACATGGGTAGGCACCATGTCAGGGAACCCTCTTAGTAAAGCACCTTGTCTCCATGTTAATGAGGACAAGAGCTTCTTTCCTACAACCTTGGCCTGGTGATTGTGGGAGTCAGGGGGAAAGGGGGCTTATCAGAATCTGGAAGTCACCTTTAACAATAAGGGGACACCCAGATACCAGATCCCCCCAGTGAATAAGTAAGAAATACATAGTACTCTTACTGATTCACAAAAAAAGAAAATAAACACACAGAGATTTTTTGACAAGTCCTTTATAAAAGAAAAAGTCGTATGATGTAGATCCACATCAAACACTTTGCCTGATGCTCAGTAAAAGAAAAAATTAGATGATGAAACGTGTCAATGCCACTTGCCGAATTACTGCTCCCCATTCTTGTCGGCAATATAAGAGAAGGGACAGGCAAGTGTCAGGCAATGTGATTGACATGAATCTACATTGTGGGACTTTTTTTTATAAAGGACTTACCTTCAGACCAAAACACTCAGCTCATCCCTAATTATGAATGGGCTTGCAGTGCATCTAAATGCACTAAACACAGAACATAAACCTCATTTTAGCTGAGTGCAAATGTAATACACAGAATGTGGCCTTATTTGAACTGTAACAGTGTACTGGAATGCCATTAAAAATCCATTAAGGGCTGCTGATCCCCCCTACCCCCTTTCATCAAGATATACTCACCTATCCACACTCTCTCACTGCCTTCTCATTGAAATCCTAAATGGGTAAGCTTTGATGTCAGATGACATTGAGGTAAAAACAGCACATTGATAAGCTCATCTACCTGTCAGTCTGTTTTCTCCTCCTTGT
The DNA here is from genome assembly GCF_062004578.1 of Staurois parvus. Lineage (NCBI taxonomy): Eukaryota > Metazoa > Chordata > Amphibia > Anura > Ranidae > Staurois > Staurois parvus. The sequence goes on from NW_028317818.1 coordinate 5,754,587, forward strand.
TAGTACATAAATACTGCAGCACAACTAATTTTCTCATTGTGTTGTTTCATTCTCTCCCACTATAAGCTCTGCTCTACAGTAATTACAAGAGGCTGATATCAAGTAAAATTTAGGTACTAACACTGCTTGCCTTCATTAGTGTCTTCTATATATGCCTGCTTTATAGCTTTATCACACATATTATATAGAGATTTGGGAAACATAGGCGCTATTTCCCTGCTGGGTTCAGTTACATTCAGTACTGGCAAACAAAAACTATTATTATGCCCTTTAGCTGAGGTTTCTACCACAGTCATGCAAACTTTGTGGTCAAAATCACCCAGTTTTTTGCTGATTCTTATTGCAGAGATCCCAAGTGAGCTCCTGCACCTTCTTCCACAGTTTGTGTAATTGATTTGTCCAAGGTCTTGGTGGCATTTTCGGACATAGGATGTTGAGACTCTGTCTGATTTTGAGTAGCTCCACTGAGCTTACCAGAGTCATATTCAACCTTTAATACCTACATTTTGATATTGTGGCTCTTATAAGTGTTTCTTATCTGCAAACAGAGGATCAGCCAGTGTTGTTTACAGTCATGGGCCCCCTGGGTCGCAAAGACTTTCCCAGTCCAACTCTCTCTTTGGAGATTGGAAACACCCTGGGAAGCTGCTTACTTCCACTAAGTGCCTATTAGCCTTGTATCCTTTTGTGGAGGATTTTGTGCAAAAATTGTCTTTCACCACTGTGCATCTAGTAGTATCCCACTATAACAAACAGACTAGCCTATGGTGGTGGTTATACCTGTCTTTGATGGCTTAATTGATAAGCAGTTGGAAGTTCTCTCTACATCACTGTTCTTGCAAACCGAACCTGCTCTTCATGCCATCTTGGTTGTGACTTTACTGTGCGAAACCATTGCTGACAAAATCTATTAAAAGAGATCTAAATATTGGTGTGGGGGATCCCTTGATTATAAAGAGCATGAAGTAAATAGCTGTAGCTTTAGGCTTCAGTTGTGATGGTCTATTTGAGGTTTCCCAGCTTATCTCTCGCCTGGGTCTCCTCTCAGTACACATGCAGAGGGCATTGCAAAACCCACATTCAAGACACATCTGTATGTGTGAATGTATCTTCAGATTTCCTGATGCTATTAACAATAATGATAATAGTGGTAAGAGCACTCATCTTCCTCAAAAGCAATTAGGAAACAAACTGCAAAGCCCTACCTCTTTTTATCTGTTAAGAAATATCTTTTTTTTTCTTTCCACACAGTGACAGCTTTCATGCAGGAGGTGCAGGAGTAAGCGTTCCAGGGCTGCAAAGAGAAGTTTCACTCCCTGCATCCTCCTCAGTTTCTCACCTCCAACATTTTTGTGCTACTGCATGGTTTAGCAGATCTCCTTTGAATTCTCTTAGGTCTTTTGGACCAAGATGGTATTGCCCTAGTTCATTTGGCAGAATGACTTTAGGGTTTTAATTCAACGTGTTCATTTTTCTTATAACCAAAGGGGTAATCTGCAGCATCTTGATCCTAAAACTGTGAATTTTCTAATTTTAGCTAAGAATTTCTACATGGAATCCACCAGGTCCATCATTGCTACTCTTCTGCAGATATTTCTGTGGACATATACCTACAAGTTCAATTAAAATGTTATAACCTGTGCTAGGATAAATAGCTCTAAAATGTGTGATATCTACTTATGTGAAACATTAAACCAGAAAATAAACCTCAAATTATTATAATAGGTGGCTGCTTTGGTAAGGTTCTGAACCCTCAAAATTGCAAACAAACACTAAAGCGCTGCCTAACTGAATACTAACATGCATATATGCAAGAATTCATTTAAACACACGCAAAAATAGTCCATACCCACATGTATCTTTCAGAAATGAACAAAAGTGAAGTATCTTAGTAGTGCTATGTGCGATTCCTTTAAATGACTTGCAAAATCTTTCCAGTGCGGTGCACCCTTTCAGTGTCTCCACTCCCTCACCAACAGTTTTGTCGCTCCACCGACCAGAAATGTTGTCACCAATAGTTATCACCTAACATGTTTCGCCCAGGCCTAGACAGGTCATAGGGCACACTGGGCATTTGACCGGTGGGCCAGGCCGCATGTCCTGTGCAGTGCTGGGTGTATTGGCCAGTGCTCACCACGCACTCACTTGCAAGCACATTAGCTTGAGCACGTAATGCTCGGATCAATGACAGCTAACTGAGCAGTTATAGTTTTCACAGGAGATGGGCGGAGCAGTACCCTTATACCACCCCACCTGTCCAGCCAGCTTCATGATTGGATTTCATGCTCGGATGTGTGCCCAATTCACTAAGAGGGGCAGGCAGAGGATTGTTGCTACGGATAGCAGGCTGTGCACTTCCTTCAGGCTTCTTGAGTGCTGTTTTTGAACCGCCTCTCTGCCTGCTGCTTTGTACCCTGAACAGTGCCAGATTCTTGAGCATGTGTCATAACAACCCCTCCCCAAACACAGAAAATTAGATTCTCCACTGAATGCTGGGTAAGTGGCTGGTGTGTACCATCAGCTGTGACTTATGTTGTCCTCCAGTGCTATCTGGAAGGGGACCAGAAAAAGTGTCCACCTTCAGAGAGGGCAAGTTGAGTGACAAATAATGTCTGTGGGTGCGGTATCTGTGGGTGCAGTAGGTGCACTGTCTGTGGGTACGCAGATGCAGTGTCCCTAGGTGCAGAGTCTGTGGGTGCAGTGTCTGTGGATGCAGTGTCTGTGGGTACATGGGTGCAGTGTCTGTGGCTGCAGTGTTTGTGGGTATGTGGATGCAGTGTCTGTGGGTTCAGTGTCTGTCGATGCAATGTCTGTGGGTGCAGTGTATGTGGATGTGGTGTCTGTGGGTTTGTGGATGCAATGTCTGTGGGTACAGTGTCTATGGGTGCAGTCAATGTGGATACGTGGGTGCAGTGTCTGTGAGTGCAGTGTCTATCTCTTATACCCTCTCTCCCCCCCACCCCACACTCTCCCTCTCTCCTCCTCCCTCTCCCCCTTTCTGTCACTGATGTAAGGGGTGTGGGGAATACTGTTATAAGGGGGCTCTGATGTAAGGAGAGAACTATGTAAATTCTAATGTAAAGGGAGAAAACCTGGAACTCTGATGTAAGGCAGAAAGCTGGGGATTCTGAAGGTGGTACTCTTGGAACACAGATGTATGGGTGACTCTACGGACTCTACAGCGCCCAAAAAAAAAGTTTGCCCAAACAATATTAAAGACAGCCCTGGTACCAATAACTGGCTAATGTGACAGAAAGCTCCAGAGGGTGAAAACCACAACCTAAAATATGCGATTATATTGCTTATATCATGCACCTGGCTCTCACCCACGGGTCTCTGTCTGCTGTAAGCCATGCAAGCCTCTAGGGAATGACATTGACTAAGCCAGACTCTCTGAGTCCTCCTGGACTAGTTCTCTGTTTGACCTCACTGCAGAATATTATGCTGGTGCTCAGTGGTAGCTGCCTGTAAAAACCTGGCAGAGGAAAACAGAAAGCAGAATCTGTAACGCAATGTGCATAGCCAGATTCTGTGTTCTACTTCCATATTGGGCCTCTAGGGATGGACTGGGACACGGGCAGGAACTTACTCTGCTCGAGTAATCCTCCCACTACAGTGAGTCACCTCTTGTGGCGTGTACCACTTTATATATTTCATTCATTATTTAATGTATTTGCATATATTTACATAATTCCAAATGATTAATAAATTACAGTGACTGAAGCAGGCTAAATATAAGTAAAATACATTGAGAAACTGGTAGCTGTCATTATTTGTAGTTTGGTTTAAAGAAAAAATGGGCTGCACAGTTTAAAATGCCCGGGCCTATTTTTTGTTCAAGTCCAGCCCTGGTTTTGCACCTCATACTCAGTGGCATAATTTCCTGTTGGTGGAGAGCATTGTGGAACACCCGGTGATCTTGCTTCGTTTTATACTGTTTAAGTGAGTGTAACCAATTTTGCATTGGATTTTAAATAGAATTACACTATGTGGATCTCTTTTGTCATTTCCTTTACATGTGAAAGTAAGCCATCACCCTGAGCATTATTACTAAACAAGTCCTAGCAACCCTAAGAGTGCTGCTGCACTAAAGGAGTGGTCCCAGAGGAAGAATTTAGGCCCCAGAAACACCAAGACAACTGAGTATCAAGCACACACGACTATTATCTCATATATGTAGAGTCCACAACTGTTGGTGATCGAGTGGGGAAACTTGAGGGGAGCACCGCAGTGAAAAGATTTTGCACTTCAGTTAAAAGAATAGCACACAGCACAACTAAGAGACTGTACTTGTGTTCATTTCTGGAAGATACATGTGGATATGGACTATTTTTTTCATGTGTTTAAATGAATTTGTTATTTATGTATAAGAGTATTCAATTAGGCAGTACTTTAGTGTTTGTCTACAATGTGCATACAAGTCTCCATTATTCCAACACGTCAATGTTTCCTGTGATTTTCTGTGGGTCCCTGCACTACCAGTTTGTGGCCCTGCCCTTTGGCCTGCCATCTGTGCCTCCGGTGTTCACCAAGGTGTTGGCCTCACTAATAGACCTACTGCTTCTGGAATATTTAGATGACTTCCTGTAAATGGAACAGGCTTTGACTGTCTAAACATTAGAGATTTGGTTGGATCCTGAACCTTCAGAAATTTGTACTGCAACCCATTCTTTGTTTTCAATATCTGGGTCTAGTCTGGTATAGAGTTCTGGCCAGTGTTTCATCCACAGCAGCAAGTTCAGACTCTATAAACTCAGATTCAAGCTCTCCAGTCCAGAAGCCATCCAACTGTCTGCTTTTGCAGAGGCTTGGGCTTGACAATAGCTTCCTTAAAGTTAGTCCCATTTGCCCAGTTTCACTGCAGATCTCTATAACACAACATTTGGTCATTATTGGTAAAGTGCCTGAACAGACCTATTCATTTGGCACCAAGAACCAGGTTTTCTTTGACCTGATGCCTCAGAAAGCTGGCTCTGGAATTGGGGAATCAGGAATGTTCTTTTTTTTCCTGTCTTCTGGAAGATCCTTATGATGGATGCCAGCCTGTGGGCTGAGGAGGAGTAATGGACAACCTGTCAATACAAAGGAATTGATTGTTGTCTAAGTGTTCTCAGATGAATAATGTTCCTGGAACATTGTGTGCTGGAGTGCGTTGTGTTTGTCTATGCAGCATTGTACTATCCTTCTGGTACATTACCCTCAGGGGGGAACAAGAAGTCTCATTTGAAGCAAGAAAGCTAGATCATATCCTTTCCTGGGCAGAACTTCATGTTCCTGCCTTGTCCACAATGTACAGCCCAGGTGTAGGCAGTTAGTCAGGTAGACTTCCTCAGTCAACACAGATACAAAGAGGCTTCCATGCCAGAAATGTCTCTATGAAACAATTCTTCTCCTTCCTGCAGCTGGGTCTAGAGTATTTGGCTTTCAGCACCCTCAAGGGCCATGTTTCTGCCATTTCAGAGACTGTTGGCCATTCAGTCCCTGATTAAGATGCTTTTATATGGAGTTTCCTGTGCAGCCCCCCCCCCCCAATCCAATAATTACTCAATGGGGTCTAAACCTGGTTCTCTGTGTGCTTTTATTTGATCCCATTAGAGACATTTTCTCTCCTCTCCAGTCCTCATGGTGGCATTCCTTGCAGCCATCACCTAGATCCATTAATGCAATGAGTGCTTCCTGGGAGTTGTGACATCAAGCAAATGTTTGACAGATTTGCAAATTTTCCCCATGCTATTCTGTTCATATGAGTGGACAACAAATCAAAAACATTTTTTTTGCTCTCACCATAACATTTTTTTCTTGGAGTCCATTGAGGGGTGCGGGTCCCACCACTTTGTGTTCATGATCATGTTCTTAGTACTGCTTCTTACACAATTGAGGCAAGCTGGTAGTAGTAGGTTTTATCTGGGGCTGGCCTACACATTTTTTGTTTAGCAGTGTCCTTCTCAGGAGCTGGACGAGATTTCGACTTTGGGATAGTAACACTAATAAGATTGACAAGGGAATTGGTGGTTCCCAATTCAGTTGCCACATTCTCAGAAACCATAGTCTCCTTAGCCAAAATGGTATCACTGGTTATCAGGAATGGTCCATCATCTGGAAATGTGGCTTTGTTAGCAGTGAAAAATAACAGAGCTTTCTGTACTCCTGATCTGCAGTCATGGGTGCTGCACTGCTCAGAGGTCTGGCCTTTTACAGGTACAAGATGCAGGAATTCCAGTATTGGGACATGGGGTGGGTCTTTGGGACCCTGAAATTTAGTTAAAATCCCAGGCAATCACGTGGAAAGGGGAGGAGTTGGTTGGTAAGGGTAAATGTTGCTTAGTTCCAGTGAATGTGCAGATGAGTCTTCCTGGTAAATGTGTTTTACGAATCAGGTGAATGATTCACTGGTAAATCTGCAGCAAATGCGGGGTCCAGCATGTCCATTTAATACAGAGTTGCCATAATATTTCAGTATAAAATGGTGACAGGTCATTTTAAGAAAGACTTTCAGTTTATGAATTTTAATTAACATTAACTTATATTAATTGTGCTTTCACTTGAGTCTTTCATGGAGATGTCTAATATTACATAAGAGAAACATATATAACAGTGGCCTGATTATTTTAAAAGCTTACTTTATGTTGCTTAGATATGTGTTAAAATTAATTTTATAATCCGAAGCTCCCTATGAGCTTTTTTCAAAATAGGGCACCCTCAGATCATTCATGATCAATAAACAGACTAGAAGCTGACATAACAAAGAATGTGTTGGAGGCACCTGACAATCTCAGCAGGGAGATCTCATTAAAACATACACACACCCAGACACATACACACAGGAAAAGAACTGAGCAATAGCTGGGAATTTGGAATTTTCCAGGGAAATCTGGCTGATATCCAGACAGAGGGGAAACACCACTAACTGCTCACATACTTATTTCGGTAAGAGTCTTCTGGCTGTTGATGTAAACAGTTCTGCTGTAATGGGCTTGATGCCCTTGCTTGGTTCGTGTTATGTTTGTATATCTGGCTAACTTGTTACTAACATAAAATGATCTGAAACTGTAAAGTCAAACAGGCTTATCTAGTAAGACAGTGCAAAGAGCAGTGATGAAGTACAGTAATTCATAGAAACCAACCAGATTTCAGCTTTCATCAGTTTAGGTTAGTTAGAACAATTAAAGATGCTGCTCATGTACACTTGCCACATATGTTATTAGTTAGCACTGGTTCACACTGAATGCAACTTTTAAATAATGCTACTTCAAGTGATTTCAAAGCTGCAGGTCAGTGTGATTTCAGGTGCGACTTGCCTGATATCTGTGCAACTTCATGCCAAGATGTCTATGCAAGTCGCACCTGAAATTGCCAGAAATAGTGCAGGAACTATTTTCAAAATCAGTGCGACTCTGATGGAGTCTGCATCGCACCAATTTGAACGGTTCCATTGTCGACAATAGAGCGTGACTTGTCAAATCGCATGACAAGTTGCATTGGTGTGCACTGAGGCTAAAAATGGCGATGATATCTTAGACCTTCACATTATTTTCTGTTGTTTACAGTATATATTTACCCATCTTATTTAGAAACAACACATTAGGAGTTTGCATATGATTTTTTATGTATATATTTTTTTAATACATAAAACATACATTTATACTGACCTGTCTCTGAAATATATACTGACGTTTCAAAATGGCATCTAAAAATAATTAGGTGTGCTGTTTCCTTTAAATTGACACATTTCTAATACCTTATACTTATAATGTAATTCTAACAGTGCAAACCACAGCCAATAAATTAAAAATAAAATTGAGCAATAATATATATACTTTCATAAACACAATAAGTGTGATGCAATATGTGCAAAATACTTAAAAAATAAAAAATAAACACAGTAAAAAGTGCTTAGTACAGTAAAGTGACTGTGCAGTAAATAATAATAATAATAATAAACCAACTAAAATTCCATATTAAAGTTTATCAGAGTATTATCCAGAAAAGTGAATCCTCCACTGACTCTTTGCTGCTACTTCAGTGCACCTTCACCAACCGAGTGAGCACATACAGTGAGTGCAAAACTCAATAAAACTTTTTATTAAAAGCTCTTGCACTTACAATGTAGTATAGCGATTAGGCATCAAGCATCATGCATCTAGACACGCTGCGAATTACGGTCGTGCATGATGATGTCACTTGTATCTTCACCCCGCAGCTATGATTCCCCCTCCCTTGTGACAGCAGGTGGGGATCTTCTTCCCCACCCACTGTCACATTTAAAAAACAGCACGGCTGTGCTGGTTTCTACAGAAGCGTCATTCATTCACAGTTTCCTGTGAATGAATAGCCTACAAGTACCATCATCCATTGCTTGTGAGCATCCTGGTAGTGCATTGATTCTTTCTGCTGTCGAGTAACTGTCTGTATGGGCAGACAGCTATCCTATTCAGTCTGCAGGAGCCTGAGATTGCACCCGCGATCTGCTGATCGTGGGTGCAATGCTCTGCAGGTTCCTTAGAAAAAAAATAATAAATGCAATTTTTTTTTGCCTGCAAAAAGGTGCTCTGATTATTTTTTTCAAAAGGTAAATTTAGTCTTTAAAGTCACTCAATCATGACTCAATCATGAGGGAAATATGAGTACTGCCATTGCTTCTTAAATTTCTATTTGCTTGGCTGTGTTTCTATACTTTTTCCAGTTTAGCTAAGAAGACGACATTAAAGCCAAACTATCAACATAACAGCCAGAATAGCTAGAATAGCAAAAAGAGGGTTCATTACTGTCAGCGTCAATAATGCTTTTATGACAGTATCTCTTTAAACTGCCCTTCAGCTCTTAATCTGCCCCTTAAAACTATACCCTGAAATAAAACTAAAAACCCTATTTCCTTATTCTAACACTAATGCATCTTATAACTAAAGATGTAAAACTACAATATCCCCTTTTCCTGTATACCAGTGGTCTCCAAACTGTGGCCCGGTGGGACGGATGCAGCCCTTTGTTTTCTTTTAACCGGCCCTTGGGGCAATATTCATTCTCTGACACCAACAATGGGGTATAATTCCCCCCACTGACAGTAAAAAAGGGGCACAATTCCTCCGAATGACACTAATGATGAAACACAGTTCTTTCCAATGACACCAACAATGGGGCACAATTCCTCTCACTGACACCAAAGGTGCTGCATTGTTAACTCCCACTGGTGCCAGAACATTTTTTACTTGCAATAGCCACAGTCCAGCCCCCCTAAAGTCTGAAGAACAGTAAACTGGCCCTTAATTTTAAAAGTTTGGAGACCCCTGCTCAGGGGCGGACTGACCATTTGGAAACTTGGGCACTGCCCGAGGGCCCTGGGTCAGTAGGGGGCCCCATGAGATGCCCCTGGTACCTTTTTCATAGGCTTTTTTGAATTTGGGCAAGGACACAGGGGCCCCATGATCCCCTATGGCCCTGGGGCCCCATGAGTTGTCAGTCCGCCCCTGCCCCTGCTGTATACCATTAGGCTTCAGGCAGGTGCAGCTGCATAGACCCTTCAGACTTATGTTTATGGATTTCACTGGAAGATAGCAGTCTTGAGTTGGCAGCTCTAAAAAGTCATGATCCTCTTCTGGTCACCCCAGAGGAAGGATTCTGTTTTTGATAAACTATGGCTGCTAAAATCTTCATGGATGCAATGGGTTGGAGTGGGTTTCAGTGAACATTAAAAAAAATCTACCTCTCAATCGACAAAAATAAAGTTGACTTGCAGTATTTATTAATGCACTCTATTTTAGTATTCAATTACACCATTATGTCTACATAATTGATAAATATCTACATGTAAAAATCTAACCTACTGTATATGAATATGAAACAATCACCCGCAACTGGTGGCTGCTTTGTTTATAATGTTGTTAGAATACATAACTTTTTAATATCAGTGCTATTTCACTAAAGGTCAGTAAAATTTGTATTGTCAGTTTTTAATTACCTAGTATTTGCAATTTTACATTTATATTGGTTATGTACTGATGCACAACTGAAGGTATTTTTTTTTTTAAATAGCAAGGGTATAACCCCATTCATATTTGCCATCTCTGTCCCACTATGTAAATTTCCCTTTGCTTCTTATCCCATACCCAAAACAGTTGAAATGCATACCTAAATAAAAAGTGGAATCCTGTATTGCCATCTTTCTAAAACTGACAGAGAGCACAGCTAGATTCTGACCTCTCTTATCTCCACTGAAATTAAAATATACAGCTTGGTTATAAAACAACCCAACCTGTAGTTGGTTGTTGAAGGAGCAGCAATATATTGATGAGGTCAGCTATGTGCTTTCTTCTCCTAACAGCCAAATGCTTGAAAGCTTTTCATTACAGTAACACTTTACAACCTTACAACCTTTTCCTCTCCCAGTCTGGCAGGTACCGAAGTCTAACATACAATAAATACACATTTAAAGGATAAGTTCACCTTTGAAACATATTACATATTACATGTTCCACCCATTTTTTGGGTGGAACATGTAACATGTTCCCATAGCCACAGCCGTGCCCGCCACCCCCCCCCCATGACATTTTTGGTACGAGGAGAAGTTTTCCTGTACTACCTGTCAGATTTGAAAACAGCGTGGCCATGCGGGGCTCCACCCACAACGCTGCATTGCTCATTCACAGAGTTCTGTGAGTGATTACCTACAAGTCCCAACTGCCTTAGAGGCTGTCAGCTTGCAGTTTTCAATGAATTACCATGGCACTGTGGAGTGCCGTGGAAGTTCATTGAAGCTTCCTGTCAGAATATCTGCTTGGCCATACATCTAAGCAGATATTTTGACAGGTCTGCAGGAGACCTGCATGGCATTAGCGATTTACTGATCGCTGGTGAAATGCTTTACAGGCTCCTTTGGACAAAAATAATAAATGCACATTTTTTTACCTGCAAAAAAATGTGCATTCATTATTTTTGTTCGCAAGGTGAACTCATCCTTTAAAGACTTGCATACATTTGAGGGTTAAACTGAGGGGTATTTTATACATGATTACACTTATGTTTTAAAAGGCTCCTCTTTTAGATCAGTTCTTGTGAGGTTTGTTCCTAATTATTAAACATTTAAGCAATTTCATAACAATCCTTTTTTAGTTGTCATTATCATAGCAAAAATCTAAATTCATCACTTCAGCAGATTTGATTTAGCTGTTGTTGCAATCCTGTTGTTTAACAGTTATTCTTTTTCTCATCCTACTGAGTTGCTTGATGGTTGACATCAGTCGCAGAGAGCACATATCCTTTCTGCTTGATTGAAAAGGATACAGAATATCTTGTTCTCCATGCAGGATCATGCTGATTCAGCCTTGCAGTGCTTTGTACATGGGGAGAAGAGGATTACTTATCAAAGTGTTCCAGCTGCAAAACTGGTATAATACATAAGCAAACACAGGGGAAGACTCATGCAACTTCATTAAGGGTTAATTTTGCAGTTCAGATTATTATTTGATTCAGGTCACTGGTACTGAATCAATAGAGAATATTAACCTTTAGAAAATCTAAATTCCTTGCCATAAAGTTTACTTTATCATTAGCAGATAATTGTCATGTGGACTGCCGGTTGAAAATTATATGTTAACACTACACCTTAAAGCCAATCTTTAGGCATTTAATCCAGTTTTGCATTAATTAAACATAATCACTGTATTTTTCATGTAGAGGACAGCACAAATATTCAGTTAGGACATGCTTAACCGCTTTCCCACCACCCTATAGCAGATATACTGCTACAGGGCGACAGGGGTGCACAAAATCATGTGGTTGCGCCTGTCAATCACCGGGTCCTGGCCAGTGATTACCTGCTGGTGCCTGGTGATTACCAAGCATATCTGACGGGGAGGAGGACTGTTTTGATTACTAACAGTCTTCCTCCCTGTCAGCTTGGGCACACTGCTCTGGATGGCTATTCACAGCATAGCCATCCAGAGCAGTGTGATTACAGTGAAGCACACTGACACTGCCCCACAGTGAAACACTCCCTGCACACAGTTAAACCTTTGATTGCCCCTCATGTTAACCCTTTCCTGCCCAGTGCCATTAGTACAGTGTCAGTGCTTTTTTTTTAGCACTGATCACTGTATTGGTGTCACTGGGGATGTCAGTGACACCAAGGCAGTTCCTTCCAGTGTCAGAATGTCGGCTGCAGTCCCGCTATAAGTTGCTGATTGCCGACATTACTAGTAAAAAAAAATAAATTCCAGTATCTATACTGCCATTTGTAAACACTATAACTTTCACGTAAACCAATTAATTTACACAAATTGGGATTTGTTTTAGCAAAGAGATGTAGCAGAATACATTTTGGCCTAAATTTATGACAAAAAATAAAAAATGCACAGGTGATCAAATACCACCGAAAGAATTTGTGGGGAAAAAAAGGAAGCAACATTTCAGTTGGGTGCAGCGTTGCATGACCGTGCAATTGTCAGTTAAAGTAATGCAGTGCCGTAGGGCAAAAAATTGCCTGGTCAAGAAGGGGGGTAAATCCTCAGGAGGGCAAGTGGATACAGTATCGTAAAGTTAGAAACACCTGCACATATTTGTAGCAGCATGCAATCCTCATTATAATCTCCGAATCTTTTGTTGTTTTAATTGGGCAGAGCTCTGACACTTCCTGGTAGTGTCAAAGTGTGTCAACTCACTTGGTAAGCATTCCTATTAGCTCATCGTAATTATGGTTGCCTCGTTGGCCAATAGAATCGTAGATAAGGCAGGATGGGGCACAAAGTAGTGCTGGATTCTGAGCTAGTGGAAGAAACTATAGACTACAGGAGGTACGTGCAGTGTCCTTTAGGAGTCTTTACTTTATACTTGTTTTCTTTCTTATGGTAAAAGAGTAACTTTAAAGGAAAGGAGAAATGAGGAATGACCTCATCAGCATGCTGCTACATCAGCAGACTGGGGCTGGTACTGGGCCAACTGTCTGGCAGAGGTGACTAGAACCCCTTTAAAAATATAAACCAATTTGGTGCAAAATCTTCTTGATCCCTAAGGGCAATCATATATTTTACTTAATCAACATTCTCAATTTTTTTGTAAAATATATATCATTAAGAAGCATTAGTAACTGTTGATATTTTGTACATTAGGGAACATATCTACCTTCTTTATGAACCTACAGTATCTACTGAGTTAACTATAATCAAATATTTGGAAAATGATTCCACCTTTTCAGTGCTCTTACAGTAAAGAACCTTTTCTGTAAGCAGATCTGAAACCTCTTTTCCTTTCATTTTAGCCACCAGTGCAGGGTCGGATGGCCGTTTATAAATGGCCTCCCCGCCCCCTGCTTGTGTGCGTTCCCTGGGAGAGCGCAGCACCGCGATCCGGTGCCCGCTGTGTGCTCTGGTCACAGTGGAACACCAATCGTTGTACGGGACCTCTGTGCGAGGTCCTGATCATGTGATCACTGATTGGCCAATCAGTGATCACATGCAGAGTAGTAAGCAAGATGTCACTTCTGACATCATTGCTTACTACCTGTGAAATCTGTGAATGATCACAGAGGACACATGGTACAAGGCTATTCACAACATCCTTGTACCATGTGACAAGCTGTGACCAATCACAGCTCACACAGTAGTTCTCAATTGCTGCAAGAATGAGGCCAGAGAGAAGGAAAAATGATTGCTTTTTCAGCCTTTATGGGTGTAAAAGCAATCAGTGTAAAAAAAAAAAAATCTTCATCACCCCCCACAAGTAGTACAGTGCCATCATGGTGACACTGTACTGCTTGGGTGACAGTATGTAAAAAAACATAAATAATAATATAAAAAAAAAATAAAAATATAAAAAAGTTTAAAAATTATAATTTCTGTTAATAAACTAATTTGGGTCATTTTTTTTTTACTAAAAAGATAAAGGAATACATTTTGGCCAAGATTCATGATGAAATATTATTTATTTTCAAAATTTTATAAGAAAAACACTTTTTTTTCAAAATGTTTGGATTTTTAATTTACATAGCAAAAAAAATAAAAAATCCCAGTGGTGAATAAATACCACCAAAAAAAAGCTTTATCTGTCTCAAAAAAATTGCTAAAAAATTCATATGGGTACAGTGTTGCATGACCGCACAATTGTCATTCAAAGTGTGATAGCGCTGAAAGCTGAAAATTGGCCTGGGCAGGAAGGGGGTAAAAGTGTCCCGACTTGAAGTGGTTAAAGGGTATCCCTGTTTCTTTTTTGGTGATTGTTCATATTTATCAAGCTGCTTTCATTTAAAGTGAACATGCACCCAGCCTATACATAAAAATGTATTTACATATTCTATTATAAGCATTAAAAGCACTGTAAGACATCAGGCACATGGGTGCCTAAGGCTGTATAACTTACAATGTGGGTGGTTTTTACTACCTTTAAGCTATGAAATCAATGGCTGTACTTTGCTGTACTTGGCTGCATGCTGATATACGCTGTTGTGAAATACACATGGACATGTGACTCTGGGTGCAGTCTGACTGCATCTAGGGGTTTACATTCATATGTATGTGAATGTATACACAGGTAACAGCATACACCCGTGTACAGCCACTGATTTCTATAGCGACTGTACAGAGAACCTGTGGCTCCTTGGCAGAGAAACATGCCCAAATTTTGGTTACACAGCCCTGTGGGTGCCTGTGTGCATGAGGTCTAACACAAGCACTCATTAATGTGTGTAGTTATAGGCATTGTGGAGAAATTCATATTCAAACATCACATCAGAGGCATTAAAATCTTATTTCTTTTTTTGTTTAGCCGTCGTTGGCAGCTTGCCAGCCTTCTAAAGTAAATACACAGCAGATGTTTTTAAGCTATTAGAAACCAACTGATATTAATACATATAGTACATACAGCTAGGGATTTCAGGGATTCTGTGTTTTAAAGCTCTTTTAGATTAACCTGTTGCTGCCCATGTAATTCACATGTGCGGTTGTGCACATGTGTGTCTGTGCCCATGGGTGGCAGAGGTTTCTGTGCTGAGAACAAACTCATTGAGCACTGCCAGCACTGAGACCGAGCCTCCAAAGACAGTTTCCTGTCTCCAGTAATGATCAGGATCTTGCAGGAATGGCTTCCAATCATGTGATCACTTTGACAGCCAATTACAGTGGTCATGTGATAAGGCAGACTTTCTCATTCCATAGCCCAGTTAAAGGGACAATGGGGCTGCGTGGGAAAAGGTTAAACCCTTTGAAGTCCATAGTCTGGTCACATGTGCACTTTAAGCCCGGGTTCACATATGTGCGGGCCGGTTTTGACAGCTCTATTCCAGCCATGCCCGGTCCGACTTTGTTCAGTGGTTCAGGTACAATTCCGATGCAAATTCTTAAAGTGTATGCCACTGGAAATCGCACCTGAACTGGGCTGAAAATCGCACCTGACCCTTTTGGAAATTGCGCTGCAGCCTTCCCTCACATA